>NC_136903.1:67923734-68161234 GCF_949606895.1 Notothenia rossii | reverse complement strand
TACCAAAAAGTTCTATTTTGGTTTCATCTGACCATATGACATTCTCCCAATCCTCTTCTGGATCATCTAAATGCTCTCTAGCAAACTTCAGAGGGGCCTGGACATGTACTGGCTTAAGCAGGGGGACACGTCTGGCACTGCAGGATTTGAGTCCCTGGCGGCGTAGTGTGTTACTGACGGTAGCCTTTGTTACTTTGGTCCCAGCTCTCTGCAGGTCATTGACTAGGTCCCCCCGTGTGGTTCTGGGATTTTTGCTCACCGTTCTTGTGATCATTTTGACCCCACGGGGTGAGATCTTGCGTGGAGCCCCAGATCGAGGTAGATTATCAGTGGTCTTGTATGTCTTCCATTTTCTAATAATTGCTCCCACAGTTGATTTCTTCACACCAAGCTGCTTACCTATTGCAGATTCAGTCTTCCCAGCCTGGTGCAGTTCTACAATTTTGTTTCTGGTTGCCTTTGACAGCTCTTTGGTCTTGGCCATAGTGGAGTTTGGAGTGTGACTGTTTGAGGTTGTGGACAGGTGTCTTTTATACTGATAACGAGTTCAAACAGGTGCCATTAATACAGTTAACAAGTGGAGAGCAGAGGCTCTTAAAGAAGAAGTTACAGGTCTGTGAGAGCCAGACATCTTGTTTGTTTGTAGGTGACCAAATACTTATTTTCCACCATAATTTGCAAAGAAATTCTTTAAAAATCAGACAATGTGATTTTCTTTTCTCATTTTGTCTCTCATAGTTGAGGTATACCTAGGATGAAAATTACAGGCCTCTCATCTTTTTAAGTGGGAGAACTTGCACAATTGGTGGCTGACTAAATACTTTTTTGCCCCACTGCTGTGCTGTAGCCAATCTCACTAAAACACATATGACACTTCTTCCTTTTAACATTGTCCTACCTCATACTTTATCCTCTATCTTTATTATGACATAAACAATGTGTGCTTTCTGCGTTTGTTTGGCTCTTCGGCTCCAGACAGGATTAAAAGGACTGTGTTCTGGTTAAGGCAACACAGATTCAACTAAGAAAAGACGATAGGAAAACAAATAGAGGGTTTATTTAATATGACCTTGCCTTGAGGTTGAGTCTGTTTTTCATGACATTTATAAGGTTAAAGATTAGAAGTATTATGTTTGTAATTATTAGGTTTGATGTGGTTTTTCCAGGGCATTATGTACGAGACATCTGTATCTATGGAGTTGAAGACCTGCCGTGGATCGTTAACAGGAACAGCATGTTTGCCAATAAGTTTGAGAGTAACACGTTTCCTGAGGCCCTGGACTGCCTGGAGCAGTGGCACAGGAACAAGGTCCTGAACCAGACTATTGTTCCCATCGAGGCCTCCTGGCTGCTGGCAACACAGAGTAACTCAAGCAGCAGCTACTTCAACAGCATTGCTGGAGCATGAAGTCGCTGTTGGTGTCCTCAACGAAAGAGTGGCTACATTTAGGTCAAATTAATTGCATCCGTTGAGTGGCTATGAACGTCAAAAATGTGGGCAGAAAAAACTGAAATGACGATAATGTGTTGACAACTTCCTCTGCATCGCGGTTACTGTTCACTGACATGGGTTACTTTTTTTAAGTTATAAAAGACATTGAAGCAATGTAGTTTAAAAACATATTTAAGTAAAATATGTATTTATTATTATTTAAGTATAAAACTATTTAACAGATTCTATCCGAGACAACTGCACTAAACAATTGGTTGAATAAACTGCTGAATATGAATTTAATATCGTATAACTTAATTTATAGTTCATTGTGTTGCCATGAAAAGGACTAGTGTGTTTTTTTTTACTAATTAAAGAGTAGCAGGTGTAAACGAATAAAGAAAAAAACAAAAAAACATCCTTCCTCTCTTTTAAAATAAAAACCAAGCGATATGAAAGTGGCTCTTTGAGGCTGTGTTCCATCTAAACAATATGTTAAGATTGGTATGCTAACATGCGAACAATGACAATGTTGACAAGATATGAGAGGCTCTTTGATGTGCCTCTCAGTTAAGCGTCCTAGAACATTAACAGTTGCTAAAACAAAATAAACAAGGTTAAGGGAACAGGTGGAAGATGGATGCGAAGCAGGAAATTACTGTACAAAGTTATCAAATGTATTGAAATAAAGCATCTCTTCATCTGCAAAAAGAGAGGAGACAAGAGAGACATGGCCTGTTCTCAATGTTCACCATATGACTTGCATGTGTTAAAGATTA
Organism: Notothenia rossii; assembly: GCF_949606895.1. NCBI lineage: Eukaryota > Metazoa > Chordata > Actinopteri > Perciformes > Nototheniidae > Notothenia > Notothenia rossii. The sequence continues at coordinate 68,159,023 of NC_136903.1, read as the reverse complement.
CTAGGATAAATGCAAAAGTGGCTCTCTAAATGGGACAAAAGATAAAAACATCAAAAGGATATCACTTTTAAAAACACTGTTCCAAAATGTGTGTGAGTTTTCCATCAGTTGTTTTTTCTTGGCAAGTGTATTTTGCTTATCGGTGTTAGAAAAACGGAAATTAGTGAAATGAGGGTACAGATAAGAGCAGTCTTGCTACACACACACAGTATGTGGCAAATTGAAAAGCTCATCAGTTGTGTTTCTGGTTCATTTAAATGCTATAATGCTGCCAATGTATATAAGCATGTCGTTTGTTATCAGTTTTAATATTATGCTTAGTTTCATAACTCTGTTCTCATTCCTCACTGTAACCAGAGATGGGATCGTTACAAAAAAAAAGTAATAAAAAAAAAGAAGTAATTTATTACACTACTTCATTACTCTCTACATAAATTAACTCATTACTTTACTCGCAGGGCCGGCCCGCCCATCCCTACAGGCAGATCACGCAGACTGCAGCGCACCTACAGTGTACAGTGTAAGCGCGCCACAGTTTTGCCTCTGCGAGACTCCACTTGCACCCCCGATTACTATTGCATTGAGGAAGACATAACACAAGTTTTTCTTTTTATATGCTCTTTAATAAAATAGGCTACCAGCCTACCACAACAAGCTAACAGTCTGTGAAACGTAAAGACACTAATTAATGAAACCAGTTCAATACGCATTATTTTTTATTCTTATCATTCTTTATGAGCGCAGTAACGGTGAGGTATCTAATTACTTATTTATTAAGTAATCCATAACTTAGTAACAGAGATGGTCAAACTAAAGTGGTAGAGACATGGCAGCATTCCTACAATGAAGCGGGACATTGAACTGTTCACCCGTGAGAGGGCTATCAAGAAAAGAGAGCGAGCGGCCCCGTTGAGGGAGTTTACAGATGAAAAGACACAGAAAGACAGAAGCACAACAACTACAAGTAGGCTATATTTAGATGTTTTTTTTTAAAACACAACTGCTTCCGAGGTCGGTCTTATTCTTAAGGTGGACTGAACCATGAGTCTGGAGTAACGTTGTATCTTTCATTTAAATGAACTGTAACCTTCACCCTGGTATGTAACAGCTGTTCTCAAATGAACGCGTGAAGTAAAGTTTAATATTTATAGTTTTATAGATTTATCATGAATTATAATGAGGTGATCAACGTGAATCCTCAGGTTCCACCTTAACACACAGACACATTGCTTCACCATGAGCAGAAACCTTTACATATACAGTCTATGGCAGAAAAACTGAAACTCTGAAACTCTTGTTAAGTTTCTCCATCGTTGTGTACAAACTGGATAAAACGCCAGCTTTTTGTTGTTGTTCAGGAGTTGATCTGTCTCTGCCCCCGCCTCGACGTAAGCGTGCCGTATGTGGTGCTTTTGCTCTGGCCGGACAATTTTTTGGTGCTTGAAACGAACCGGATTCCGGAGCTAAGAGGCTGCTCCGCAGCGGTGTGAAGAGGAAAACCCGGTGCTTTTCAAGCTCCAGCTCCGAACCGGCCCTGAAACACCATTGGTGTGAATGAGGTAATGGTGTGTTTCCCGCAGCGAGACGCTACAATACTAATTGTGGGCTTATCATGTTGATTTGGCCACAACAGAAAAAATTAAAACAAACTCTTGCTCTCTCCAGAGGGGCAGGTCAGCCAAAAAGGCCAAACGGGCCGTTGCCTGGGCAACATTAGCCCATACCTGTGCACGTCCCTGCAGCAGTGGATAACAGCTTCTGGCCTGGACACAGTTTGCACATCACCGTCACATTCCTGTCTATTCTTCGGACGAACTCAAAATAATGGGCATACCTCCACCCCTCGAAAGTTATCGCTGACTCAGCCATATTTATGCAGCACTGCACGTGGAGATGTGGACGCGTACATTGCGCAGATATAAACCTGCGGCGGAAACCCCTCTTGTCTGTCAGTGTGATTATGACTGATTTTATAAAAGTAACAAAGTAACGCGTGTCGGGGCAATGTTAGTAACTGTAGTGTGATTACTGAATTATATAAGTAACGTGTTACACTACTCCGTTACCGACAAAAGTAATATTATTACAGTACTTTGTAACGCGTTACACCCAACTCTGACTGTAACTGATACCACTCTTATTCTTCAAACCCTAGTCTACACTATGCTGGCCACATTTGAGTTTGAATAAGAAGCAGACAAAGTCTGCCTAAATGTCAGTGGCTATAAATACAACCAATTGTGTACTTCCTTACAAGTCTATCAGAGCCGAAATCTGTCTGCTCACAGAGTCAGTTTCCAACAAGAGCCACTGTAAGTTGTCTTATGTTGTATTTCTGGTAAAGTCAAACAACTGACCCGTGCCAAGATGTTTTCACTTCTACAGAAAGCACAACAGCAACTAGACATGATCTGCTCTCTGCCAACTTGTAATAGCCTTAGCATGAGAAACTGACAATAAGTTTAAAAAAGCCAGGCCCTCAAATACTTCATAGGCCTGCTTTTGATTCCCATGTTGCTGCATAATGAATATTTGCAGGAAATGGCTAGTAAACAGTAAACCTGGCTCTATAGACATTTACTGAAATAGTGGCCACAGTTTCCGATGACAAAATAATGCCAAATAGATTACCCAAACGTTATACCTAACATGAAAGGGGATACCTAATGCATATATAATTGAACTTCTGCCATATTAGTAAAACAATCCATCAATAGTATAGTGCCAAATCAGAGTAGGCTCTCTGCTTTCTTTTGTACTTCAATAGGATTTGTAAGTGATAGCCTACAGTCTTTGCAAATAACAGTGTTTTATTGGCTACGGCAATTTTAGCTATGCTGTCATTTAGCATAACTGCCCTTCTGAACCAAATCAACAACAAATATTCCTGGACTTTCAATCAATATTATTGTTAACGCAGCTACTTTTGTTGTACTGTTGAGTACAAGTTATGAAGTACATTTTTGCTGACATTTAGAATTACCTATAACAAACTTTCACACGGAACTGATAGGATATTCTATTAATCTATTTGTAACATAAGCCTGTAATACATATGCAAAATTGTAAATTGCAGAAATAAAAAAAAGGAAGTCTCCCAAGGTTTACGTTTACTGATTTGGACTATCACACATGTTGACACTTCTGAGAGTTCTAAATACCTTAAATAATTAAATAATGTATATAAAAGTGTTTTATTATAGGCTACAACAATTTTCTTTAGAGCTGAAACATGGTATACAACCACAAATCGTATACTTCAGAATAGTAACACACATTTGTACCCATCTAAGCAACAGATTGTGCATCTGGAACCATATGCCAATGCCAGACAGCTATTGTGTTATCTACACTGATACAAATGCTGCTTATTTACCAAGCATTAGCCGTAAGAGAACACTTTGTATGAATCAAAGAAGCAAAACTACTGCCAAACAGTGAGAGATCAGAGGTTAAGCTGAAATATTAAACTGCAATAGGAAAATAAAAACAGACTAATGTCATAGTGTCTTGGTCAGAAACTTGGAACAAAGTGACTGGGGAAAAAAATAGCAACATCTCTCACCTTGTGGCAGATATCTGTCTTGATCTCTTTCAGGGCCCTATCAGAAAAGACGCAGCCACAAGTCTGCAGGTAACAGAACCTAGGAATAGAAACATTCATGTATTTGATATTTAAAAAGGAATCTTAAACGATTTGGACATATTCTTCCACAAAATAAGGTGCATTCCTCTAACATTGTTTGAACAAAACATTTGGATGAAATGTTATACCGGTCAGGAGAACAGTGGCATCATGCCAAATATATAAACAATGTGATAACAAATATTTGAAATGTCATCTGATGTAAATGTAACCCTTGACTGAAGATAGACTACAGTCCCCCAGATGTCAAAGTTGATCTTTAAATCAAATGGATATAATAATCACAATAAAACACCAGTCTTTAATTATTCTTATGATGTGGATCCTCTACTCTTTGTTTGTTACCTGTGCTTGCCATTCATCTCCAACCCAACAACAGGGCAAATGAACATGCCGCAGTGGAGGTCCTCATATACGTCTCCTTTAGTATTACTTCTCTCTCCCGCCCACTCAGGGTTATCAGTCAAATTCAGCTCTTTAATATCCTGCAGAGGGGATTGATAAACATGAAAAATGTGAATATGAAATCACCGCAAATCCACACAAGAGTGTCATAGCTCTGAATTTGGGAGTTTAAAACAGTGTCAACATACCTTAATCCCACGGATGTGAGTAACAACCTCCATATTGGGTCTGTCAGCAGTCTTATCCAGAAGGTATTCAATGATAGCATCTTTGTTGTAGAGTCTGAAACAAAACATGGAACGGACTTTAAAGTCATAGTGTGCTGCAATAATTGAATCTTCTACAATAAGCTGAGTTGTTTGTGACACGAACCCTCACTGTCACATAATGTAAAACACCTGTCTCCGCAGTTGCATCTGGGCAAATTATTTCTGCCTGATCGATGACTAACAGAGAGAGCCAACTCTTACCTTCCCACCTCGCAGGAAACAATGGGGCGTCTGAGTTTCTCCTGGCTCAAGGCACAGTATTTCCATTTGGCAGCTCGCTCTGCATTTCTATCAACCTGGACACATTAAACAGGCATGTAAGAGCACACCGTACAACATATACACAAATAGCAGTTAACTGTTAATTACCTATGTCTTAAGAATGTCAAGATTAAATATTTTAAACATTATATCATATATAAATGTAAGATAAATAACACGTAATGTAACCTACTATTACCAATAACGTAAGTGTTAAAAGCTAACGTTAGCTAGCTAGTTAGCTGTCGAGTAGTTAGCCAACCTTTGCGTCAAGCAACACAACACCTCACAAGACACATTTATCAATTGTCGAAAACATTTTTATAAATGGATTACTAACCTAAGATAACTGAAAGTATCGCTTCAAATTGTTTTAATTACTATCTTAACAAATAGCCAAATGCTAGCCAGCTAACAGTTAGCAACCTAAAAACAGCCACATCGCGAACAGTTATTAACTTCACATATAATAAAAATAAGCATTACACACCTTCTCTACTTTTTTGGGGCCTTTCACCAACTCGTGTCTTTTAGGAATCGTGCCACCATCACATCCCATCTTGAAAGATAAAGTTGAATCAACCGATTAGCTTACTTTGGACAAAGCTACTAAGGCAGGAAGTTCCCAGCTTGTAAACAAACAACGAGAGCTCTCCCAAACTCGCGGGATGTGCGATTGATGTAATGTCGCCCTCTAGTGACTGAATTAACCAAATCTTCAGATGTATTTTATATCTTCAGCCACAGTGTGGAAGCATCACCCCAACTATTAGTAAACTTGTTTGCATTCAACAAGCAGCAGTCAATGAGAGCCGCCAGAGCAATTGGAAGCCAGTGGGGTTAGAATTGCACCATAAAATACAAATACAAATACAAATAAACAACAGAAAGACACTAACTAATTATCCATAACGTTTAATAAAGCTTAGTCAGTCTCAGTTTGACACCAGTACTTTTATTTGTTTCGTAAGCACAATACACTATTGTAGCCATGCATGTTAACAGAAAAAAACAACTTCACCCAGATTAATTCACTTGTTTACTGCCCATCCATCTATTAGACGTTTTTCAGTCAGCCATTAAACCCAGAACTAGTAAGTGACATTAGTCTGGCTTTCAGGCCTGTTGTCAGAGTGGTCTAAAGATGAAAGTTTCCTTGGAAGATGGTTCAATGAGTGCTAATTAGATCTGTTTCCTGTGCCTTGCAGGCTGCAGATTAGTTTACTATCGATGGCACTGTCCAAGAGCGACCATTAGTTTGGGGAATACCTCAGTGGAGACATCTCTGGCGTCATGACTGATAATCTGCAATGAAAAAAAACACTGAATAAAAACACAGCGTTTGACTTCATATTGGATAGGAAAATAGATTTGAACCTCTTTAAACTCACCACACACAGACAGCTGCTAATGTGGTTCCTAAAATGTAGTAAAACCAACAAATATAAACATAGAAACATTTCTCCATTTTGCCTGTTGGTTCGATTGGTTCTTCCTGTAATTTATAAATTGTGTTATGTGTCTTATTGAATTTCCCCCCTTTCTCACACAGAGCTAAATGTTTAGTATGGATTTTCATTAGGGCCAATGGAGTAAAAGCACTGTTAGCAAACTATCTTTGAGAGAGTGGAGCGCCCCAGGCTGATAGTGCAAACCAACACCTCAGGAACACACAATGCAAAATGGCAACTGGACAAAAGGAGACAGGAACAATGGCCTTCTATCCCTGTCTTGCATGTTCTGCTGTTCCAAAACTTTAGAGCCAATAGAGATGTTTTTCCGTGATTTATAAAGGCTGATAATAAAACACACTACAAAGATCTGTTTAGAGGAAAGTTAGTCTTAGTAAAACAGTGACACATTGTTGTAATTTTCACACCAATTCAAGTTTTAGGTCAGTTCATCGGGATGCAAAAAAGTATGCAAGAAAACCAAAAAAACACAACCATAGAATCTAGAGTCTATTTTGGCATGTCATAAATTCCTCAGTTAAAGAGTTATGTGAGCTGGATAGATACAAAGTGCGAAGTTAATTGATGCTTATTTAATCTACTTAAGATATCACAGCTTCCAAACAGAGATACATGTATTGTGTGTTGATATCACATTGCAATTCATTTGAAAATGAATATGATCCTTAAGTATTCTCCGGCACTTAGAAAATGAGGCGGTTAAAAAATATATATTAGTATAGTGAGTAACCTGTGCCATTTCACATCTAAAGTAACTCCAATCCAAAGCCATGTGAATGTGTCACATGCCTATAAATCCCCACTGTTTTGATCTCCATACCCTCCAGTTTTACATTAAATCTGAAAAGTTTGCACAGCTGAAATGCAGCTTCCTTTTCCCCTAATCTCCCCCTCTGAGTGACCTCCCCACCACACATCTCTTCCTGGCCGGCTGTGGTGCTACCCAGCACGGCTGACCCAAAGAAAACCCCAACCACCAAGCGCCCATCCAACCTCATGTTTATACTTCCATGATGAGTCCAACCTGCCCAATCAGACTTCCACTGACTGGCCTTGAACTGAAACTGTATACATCTTAACCATCCCAGCCATCCGAAGCAGCCAGTGGAGACCAAGGCTGCATTAATTGCACGCACCAGCCCTGGTAGTGCACCGAGTCCAATGCATTTAGCGTTTCTAATTGGGAAGGAATTGCTGTGTTTACATTGGCGCTAGTTGATAGAGCTGGACCCTTAGCCCTCCAGCCAACTTAGCTAAAGCCCTCTGAAGGAGAAATACCATACTGCGTAGTCCCTGAAATCTCTCTGGACAGAGTTGGAAAGAAATTATTTGGAACAGAGTAGGGGAATATTTACTCATTTATCAGGTGGGAGGGGAAGAGTTTATCTTTTACTTTTGTAAGATTTTTAGGGAAAGTTGTTACTTTTTTACTTTGGCTTTCAAAGTCATCAATAATTTAATCGGTACAATGTTATGTCAATAATAATAGTCTAATATGTCTATCACTATTTCCCAGATCCCCATGTGACATCTCTAAATGGCTTTTTTATGCAACTAGCAGTCCAAAACCCAAAGTTAGGGAACCTTTAGTTAAACAAAACACAGCAAATACTCACATCTGAGAAGCAAGTGTTTTTGGATTGATATGCCAAAATTGATTTGGACATTTCTGTCATTTCAACCCCAAGCTGGACCTCCACTATAAGACCAGTTTAACTGCTGCAAGCCCAGGAGCTAAATAACTATACTAAATTATCTCTTATTTTGTAACTAATTCAATGGATAAACTGACACCATAACAAATATTAGAATGTAACTACAAATACTACCGTCACTACATTTTCCCCTGAATAAAACTACTTTACAAATATGTTATTTGTGAATTTAAGATGAATAGGGATCACCAATGTGCTCAGTCAGCTCCAACACAGTGTATCAAGCCATATGCAAGTTCATGTACATATAATGAGAAATCCAAAACCCTGGAAAAAGCACACCACATCCAACATGAAGACTGCAACGGGTTACCACACACACCAGTCGACCACAATTATTTTCTCATTCCTTTTTCTGTTTATGTTGAATCTCACATAGCTAAAGTTATGTTAGTTGGAAACATTGTATAAAACTAATTTTTCTTTCCTCTTGGTCTGAGCTGTATGAGAGTGAGTAACCCAGTAGAGCAATAGTAACTTGGTGATGCCTTGGTCGGTGTCTATTATATACCCGATGTACAGTAGTTGGGCATCAAGTGGTTAACAGTAGATGCTGCCTGGAGTTTTACTTTACTTTTCCCTTTAGAAAACAGGATCAAAATAACATATCTGACCTAAAAAAATAGGATTTATTATTTTTTAGCTATTTCAATTGGGTTTGGAAACACTTTAGATGACTCAGAAGTAAAGAAATCAGGTTATGTCTGTATCTCTCAGCTTCCAGTGTATGACTGTTGAAGAAAAACAGGCCCCATGATGACAGGATTCCTCCAACAGATGATTGCGGGCCATTTTTCCCTGTTGCACCAGCCTGCTGTGTGACAGTTTTAATCCATTGGCTTTGCTGAAGTGTACAGCTCAACATTATATTCACCACAAACTCTATGAAGCACTGGGACCTCTTATGATCCCATCCAAGCCGAGACACAGTGCACCAGCACACACACACACACACACACACACACACACACACACACACACACACACACACACACACACACACACACACACACACACACACACACACACACACACACACACACACACACACACACACACACACACACACACACACACGCAGTCCACCTGGACGTATTTTTACCATCAGCCAGTTTATGATTATCTTTTCCACTGTGGCAAACCAGTTCTGAACATCAACTGACAGAAAACCCACTAACAGATAAATGGATACATACACGCACACAGCTCAGATTTGTGTAGTATACATTCACAGTTTGTATACTGTAGGCAGACATTCATGTGACACACACATGATCCTGGGTCACTCCTTGATGGCTGTGACTTGGCAAAAAAAGTCTTAATACATCAGGGGAGGCTATATGAAGGGAACAATTGCATGTGCACCGGCAGCCCAGACTCAGTCACATATCATTAGCTTGACGGGATACCCGAAAGGTTCTGACAGCCTCCTGGCTGTGACTGGTGTGGCCCGGGGTGATGGGGACATACCTGTGGCTGCCTTGTGTACTCTGTGGGCACGTGGTGAGCACTAAGCACACGTAGCAGCTGAGGCCTGGCAGCGATGGTAGCTAAGGTTCTGGGTGTCTACGCCAGACGCCGCCTCACCATACACATCTTCAGCAATAATAAAACTCACTCTTTCTTACAATTTGTTCTTATACTCACTTTCACCGTCTCATGCTCTATCTCACTCTTTCCTGCCCATACACACACTCACATTACACAGACATGAGGGGAAAACAGAAGGTGATTCTGTTGTCTGCTTAGCCGCAAGCTCAGTGCTAGCTTTGAATGCTCACCAGAACTCAATTTGGAGTTGAGTTATTAAAGTCTGCTTACCAGACTTTGTGGTTTAAATCAGAGGGTAATATGTCTTTAGATGAATAGTTTGACATTTTGGAAAATATCGGTAGTTGCCATCTTTCTAAAAGAGGTTGAAAAGATTGATACCGCTGTAATGTTTGTCCTGTAGATACATGGCTCAAACACAAAGTTGGTTAGCTATTGCTATAGCCTAGCTTAGTGTAAAGACTGTAAAGAGGAGTAGCCTGACTGTTTCTTAAGGTGAAACAATCAGCATAAGTTCCCAAAATGACCCGTTATATCTTGTTTATTTAATACGTACAAAGACCATATTGTAAAAATGGCACTTGCTGTTACAGGGGGTTACAGGCTTGAGTTATATTGGCCAGGAGCAATCACTTTCTAAAATATTACTGGTTCCCCGGCACTTTCAAGGTGATGACAAGATTTGAGGAAGTTATGCTTCTGGCCAAGAAATGGCCGACACATTAACCCCCCCTTTACTCTTTGTTTTTGTACGGATAAAACAAACAAGATATAATGTGTTCATTAGTTAGCTTTAACTAGCCACACGCTCCAGCTTTGTATTGAATATACAGCTAAGAATGCAGAACTATTCCTTTAACATTAAAACACTTTTCTGACTTACTTCTTGTCTCTGGCACACCTTTTGCGCACACGTTTATATATGCTTCTAAAAAAGGGGGGATTTGTCATTTTTGGTACATCCATGTGTCTTGTTTAAAATAACACACATTTTTTCAATGATAAGAATGAGCCTTCAGGCTGCAGCGTTTTTATTCAGTGCACTCCTAGATGTCTCCCTGAGGGGTCTTTGGAAGAACACATGTTTTTAATAAGGGTCTTTACGTCTGGCCTTGCATAAATGTTTAGCAGCGTTCCTTCTGGGAACTGGGGCCTGTCTTTACAGTGGAGACTAATCAGCTGTAAATTCTGTTTTAAAAAGGAAAAGGAAGGCATGGAAGGAGTTAATCTCCAAGGCCCTCTGTCTCACCCTGTTTTTCTCCCTCTTTCTCTCTCTCTCTCTCATACACAGATGCACATACAGTTCATACACACTTACACATTCCCCCCTGCAGAAAGTGAAAGGAGGGGTTGATGACAAAAAGGAAAGAGAGAAGAAAAGCTTGAGGCTTTGACAAATGATCTAATAAACGGGTCGGGAGATTACAGGCTAGGTGCCCGCTGGGAGAGGAAGTAGGGCAGTAAATATTTTTTAAAAGCTGTCAATAAATTTGTAGTGTTGAGTTGAAAGAAGTATCCACGGCCAGAGCTGAGGACATTGGGCTCCTGTGCTAGGTGCTTTTTTGTGAGAGCTTTGGGTTAATAGTCTACAGGCTGAGTAATTTAAGTGGTGGTGTATGAGACAGAATAGCAAAAGTTATTCTAGAATGAAATAAGTTACAAGTAAGTTGTAATAAATCCATCCTTATAGCAGTTTTACAAACGTTTCCTTTTGAGTGGGTCAAAGGGGTGCTGGAGGCGATCCCAGCTGACATTTAGATGTCAATTAAATAAAAATCAATCTTCATGCTGACATCCTGTCATCATGCTGACAGACAGCGCAGTGAGAGATTTAGATTGAGATCATGTGCTGCTGTCTTTCTGAAAAGATACACCTAAACCAGCCAAATGTTCTTATGTAATACTGCACAAGGCAATGATAACAAATAAACTGATGCTTTATCATTATATTCACAACGTTTATTTCACTTCTTTAGGGAAGCAGCATATCTGTTTGGAATGGGAGTTTGTGAGGAGTACCGTCCTCTTATTGTAAAGCCACTGTTTAGTTTAGTTATTTAGGTAGTAAACAAGTGATGATGGAGATACTGTTATCACTAGCTCTGCCTCCACAGTTGGCGGGGAGTCTGTCAGAGCCCCATAAAGTTCTCCGACACCAGTCTCACTTTCCCACACCTTTCAAACATGCTTGTTACTCAGCAGCCCAATTAAAGCTGATTTAAGGGTTCACCTGTGTGCCTATTGGCAAATACTCCCCCAGGGCGGTGCATCTGTGGGATTGATGGGTTGATGAGATAATGACAGACAGCCACAGGTCTCAACTGTTGTCGACTGTTTCAGTGCTCCGACATTGATTGGCTAATTTTCTGAATAAGTCAGGTCCTCCAGAAATCTGTAAAGAATAGGTTGGCCTCACAGTAGGACTATAGTGAAGAAGGATATAGTCGTTAAGATTTTAGAGGGCTTTGTCATCTCAAGTAGGAATAAGAAAAAAATGATGATGACTTTGTTACCTTTTTATTTTTCATTACTATCCATTTTATAATTCTTGATTTATTTTGCCCCATTGGCATATTTAACTGAAGTTGTCCTTACGTTGACAATAGGTAATTGCTGGACTTGCAAACAGTTGGATTAGACCACAACCTGTGTTACATGTCTTGTTGATTGAAGTGAAGTAATACATCGGAATGGAAAATTAAACAACATATTTTCAACCATTTGTCTTGTTCATGATTACTATGACATTTAAATTATTCTTTTTGACCTCCCTCTCATCAGACACATACACAATAAAAGAATACGAATAAATTCCCCTTTTTTCTTTAACTTCAGTTGTCACTTGGCAATTGATCATCAATCGTGGTCATACTGTAATAATAAAACTCACTCTGTTTTGTAGCTACGAAGGGCGGTCTTAAATATTCTTCTAAGACCAGGAAATGTTATCTTTTTGACAACATCAAATGACATCAACATCTTTTCTGATCACTTCTTATGTGTGCTCTCTCTCCCTCACATTCTCCTGCCCACGCACGCATGCACACACACACACACACACACACACACACACACACACACACACACACACACACACACACACACACACACACACACACACACACACACACACACACACACACACACACACACACACACACACACACACACACACACACATACAAACACACACAAAACATGACAGCAGGCCCTGCAGATATGGGAGAAGTTCCAGGATATTGATACTTTCTTTAACACCTTCCTCCTCACCCTTGGAACATACCCTCTTTAGTTTCTGTTTGGTAAGCAGAGAGAACATCCTCGAGTCGCTCCTGTTTTCTACTCCCCAGCTGGTTTCCCGTCCTGTGGATAGTATTTCACTGATCCCCTGACACTGCACTGCTGCTGCCAAGGTGTGGTGGCCAGAGGTTCAAGGCCTCTAAGCCAATCAAACACAGCACAGATAACAAGCTTGTCCACTGCATGAGGCGTTAACATTTCAGCCCTGCTGTTACAGTGAGGTTGCTGTGAGACAGTGAATGGGTATTGCTTTAAAATGACATGTCATTCATTTGATACCAGAAACACCTATATAGGTCACTAGCACATTTGTAGACTCTATTTTTATATAAACAGAATTATACTGTATAAACTGGTTAAAATTGACACATTTTCTGGCATTTTAGGGATTAAGTATTTTGTATTTTAAATAATGAGATAAAATACTTAACAGCTTTATAAAATGTGACAGCAATTATTGGAATCCTAATTTTGAATATTTTTTGTTTGATTATAACTTGCCAAAATGTTGAGTGATCTTAAAATCTGCACCAAAAAAAAGATAATCACCTAGCAAATAAAAATGTTATGTTATTAAAATATAAAATGAGTTTTTCTTAAAACAGATAAAGCATTTTTCCGCAAAATTCGGTTGATACTATTGTCTTGAAAATGTGCTTTAGTCCAAAACTCTGTCAGAATTGGAAAGAAATGTTAAGTGAGTCTCTTCCCATCCCTGCCAGTACAGCTTCTTCTAATGCACTGTTGAAGTAGTGGTCTTACCTGGTTGGCCTTACGACAGCATTGGCTAATAAACGCCACTCTTAATCATTCTTCCATCTTTCACACACTTCTGGGGTTTAAGTTTGCCTAACCGTGCCAGAGACCAAGGTTCAAACCCCTCCGACATTTATGCAGCTGCCCTTGAAGCAAAAGCAGCAGCTACCAAACAGACATCACTTTCAATCATCATCACAACCTCAGAGCCCTCAGAGAACAAGCAGTCTGTCCCAAGGTTTCCAGTTTCACCTCCAAAAACTCTTCAAAACTCCACTGGCCTCACCAGTATTCCTTTAAATTTCCATTCACTCTGACCTACACAATCTTAAATGCATGTCCTCTCACCGTAACGATAATTGAAAATCAGAGAGCAGGGGGGAAAAAAAAATCCCTTTTTTTCGAAACCATTATCTTTTTTTGATGGGCAATTGACTTTGGAATTGGGGGTTTATAGCGAGGGAGGGGTGGTGGTGGTGGAGTTTGTCTGGGCTTTCCAATAAGAGCTCCATGGGCCTCCTGCCCTGTTCGGCTGTGATGCCTGCGTGCTGAGTTTGGCTTGGCTTGAGTCTCTGCACTTGATGGTTTATTCATATTCAGCAGTGCAGGACGCTTTGCCATGAGGTTCCTCTCACACTCAATATGTCTGCAAAGAAGTAACAGAAAGTCGGTCTGAGTCCCAGTTTTGCTGTACGGGTGTTTCAAATGTTTTTCTCCAGTCTTAAGATTGGATCAATGAGGTCGACCAACACCACAGAATTTCCCCCTTTTCTCCTGAAATGCAGATGTTTTACATCTGTCAAACAAGGATTTGTAGGATAATTCTATTGTTTTTTTGATCTACATGAAAAATGTCTGGTCTGATCTTGATCCCGAGAGTTTTCTGTTTGTTTTATTCTCTTCTTTTCCATTTCTTGTATTCATCAACTCCCTGAATTCCTTTCCAGGGTTTTGAACTTGTAAGAGACTGGAAAAAATGATTTTAAACAATAATAGCTCATGTCCATCTTACATCAGAGAGCCAGAGAGGTTTGGCATTTGGAGGAAAAATGTATGCTTTGTTTATATTCCAGCCTCCCCCACAGTCATCACCCATCCCACAAATACATAGTGTACTAGCACACACATGCACAAACTGCATTTTAATACACAAATAGGTATCCAACCACTACTGAAATGCCTAATCTCTGCTCTATCATTGTGTCCATGGCTCGTGTTCATCAATTAACAAGCCACTTGCTATTAAAAAAAACAACAACATCAACTTCCCCCGAAAAGCCCAGTCAAAACAAGCGGCAAAGGCTGGCTTGTCCACACTGCCCTTCTTAATCAAAGCCAGATGTCAAAAACTATTTCTCTCTTTTCCTCACTGCACCCCTTTCTCCAATCGCTCATTCTCCCCTTCTTTTCCCCCCGCATTCCCTTTCCTGTCTGAGATTGTGTAGACGGCTGGTCCTCAGCAGTTGTGATTTGGCACTCTTGTCGGTTCTCTGTCTTTCTTTCTGTCCTTTTCTCGCTCCCTCTAGAGCGTTCTCCCCCTCTCTTTCTTTTTTGTTTCTAGAACCAACGTCCTGTCAAGCAGGCATGGACCTGCGTTGACCCCCCGGAGCATTCACAATCATTCAAGGTGAAAAATTAGACCCACATGGCAGATGCCGCCAAAGAAGTGCCTCTTGCAAAATAACTTCCAGTTGATCTGCCTGCCCATTTGATGTGATGGCGATTTTGAAAAACATGCCACAGCCTGCCTGTCTCACTGAGAGCTCTAGACTTTGTTCTGTTTACTTTAGCACGAGCCATGTCCCTTTGGTTACAGCTCTTTGAAGAGAGCAGTCTTGTGGCTGTCGACACACCATTCTCAGTTTGTCGGAGCCGGAGCCAGGTCCAGAGTGAACGCTAATTTACTTTTCCACCTCAGTGCCGAGAGAAAACACCCTTTCCCAGAGATGCTAAACAATACAGGCAGTCCTTTTCTGCTAACTGCTCTTTAGGGGGGGAACCTCTGGAGCTGGTCTTCAGGGGGGGGACCTCTGGAGCTGGTCTTCAGGGGGGGACCTCTGGAGCTGGTCTTCCTACTGCTGCTGCTTTCAGACGGCTATCTTTGCTCAACCTCTTTAATCTGAGAAGCAAATAGCCCCCAGTGTTGTCCTTAGAGCTCAGGCACAACTCTGACCGGCTCAATGGGTCCTTGGAGAGTAGCGACAAAAGCACAAGTCGGTGTGTTTGAAGTCTGCCTTGTGATTGGCACTAATTTACTGGCTCTTTACCCCCTTTATACTTTTGAATTACATCATGTTGTATTGCATTATAGAATAAACTGTGATTTATTCCGCTCTGGAAAAACAGGAACTGCTATGTCAAAAATGTCAAATGTTCTGCTCTTAGTTGAATTCCTAAGAGTAATTCATTATGGAAACCACAGTTTCCGACGGAATCAGAAATGTATAATTTTCTCCCTTCTTTGATTTTCAGTAGCAAATCACAACAATGACCTTATGTTCTTATTTAGTCAAGGCCTTCATTAGTGAAATGTAAACAAGGATTGAAAGCAGATTGTTGGAACTCTTGTACTTTTTTTAAAGCACATTACATCATTTTAGTTCAAGCGTGACCATTTTTCATAATGGCAAAGCTTAATTTTTCACTTATTTAACATTATCAATCAGGAGATCTCGACAGGTCACATGTTCTCTTCAGTTGTTTTTTCTCATCCATTAAAACAAATGTTGACCAAGGTATATTACCGGTATTAAAGGCTGTTTGGCTTCCCACAACCTATTTCTCTATACATTAAAGACTTTGTCAGAAACATTGTCAGAATCCGATATTTTATAACTAAATGCACATTTTAATGTTGAAATTTAATCCCTAAAGTTGTGCAAAAAGATTACAAAAGCATCATCTGAAGTAATAGAATCGCAGATAAATAAAATGTTAGCCTACTTTTAAATTTTAATTGACAACTGCACTGTTCCTAATCCTGGCTCTTATCAGGCTGGGCTGTATCTCTGAATTATTGACTGTGGACGGTGCTTCAATGCTCTGCTGGGATTGAGGAGAGGGGGGGGGCAGATTCTTGAAGGGGACACTTGTGGGAAGGAAAAGGGTCTCATTGCGAGAGATCAGCTTGTGTAAACATTCAGGTTAATGAAGCTCAGTGGGCCTAATCCTCAGCCCTCTTTCTCACTCTCCCTCGCCCCGGCCTCAAAACCCTTCACCCCTCCTCGGTACCTCCACCCCCCCTGGTTTCCACCATAATCCCTTGCAGGAGCAGGCACTGTCAATCAAAAAGACCCCAGGGAAGGAAGGCAGGGGGAGACGTGTGTGCATGTAGGTATATATGTGTGTGTGTTAGCATACAGTACCGACATTTAAGATCGGATATTGCGTTCACAAAAAACAAACATCTCATACCTGTGCAGTGTGCACACATATGCGGGAGCGGATTGATTTGAGGTGGCATGCAGTTGGGGGATTTGCTTTGAAAGAGCCGCACTGCTCTAAACCATATAAGCGGAGAAGGTGGAAGCTCTGGGTCCAGACCTGGACTTGGGGGTAATCAGCAACACATGAACCATATATGACGAAGGGGAAAAGAGGATGAAGGAGCAAAGAGGGGGAGGACGGGAAGACAGGTTTCCTTAAAGCTCTCCAAACACTGACATCACACATTGTGGTCAGGCTATCAGACGAAACACACAGAGCTTGAGGACATGTTTTTTACCCTAAAATAACATGATCATAATATATTGGGCCTGTCAAAAGATATGTGGACTGATAAGTCTTCCTTCATTTGAAAATAACTTTTAGGCGACAGGTTAAAATGTTTGATAAACAGCAAACTTTGGAAGGGATTGTTATGTTTCACCTAGCTATGATTTTTGATGAATTATTCCAAATTGACCTTTTAAAACAGTGACTGTCAACCATCTACCAAAAGTTACAGGCACAGCAGGTCTGAGTTGGCACATCATTAATTCCTTTGGCTTATTGTTGGGTAAAAGGTCATGACATAATGCTATGTATTTCCCCTGTTTGAAAGCTTGGATGCTGTCCTTATGAGTGGCGCTGTCGTTTTCTTTTTTTAAATGTTCCAAGTTCATAATCCAGCAAGCCAAGCCAAAGTAAAAGTGTTTTGCGCTTGCCAAATACTACCGTTAGCCCTCATCCTAAAACTCTTTCTCCTGTAACATTAAAACTGAAATACTATTTGATAATATGAAGGATTGTGTGAGCTAAGCAGCCAATAGGATTATGTTAGAACTATATATATATATATATATATATATATATATATATATATATATATATATATATATATCTAAATATATTAAAAGGCTCTACACAGAAATACAATCACAATGCACCTCTTTGCTATCCTCTATGGATCATAAAAATGAAAATGGTGCTGACTTTTTTCTTGGGTCATGCAGCGAAGCCTCAGTCTCTAAGCAATATATCATTTATTAATAGCTATGAAGTGCATATTTAGGACCCCTTGTTAAAACAAGTGGTCTAGAAACATATAAAAAGTCAGCTGGTGACAGCATTTTAATGATACATTAAGTCGTTCTTCCGACTTTGGTTGGTTCATTAGCTTAGAACCGTAATGTAGAAACAACCTGGGCATTACAAATAACTTGTAATGTACTTGTAAATAACAGTAATGGTGCAACAATTGAGCAAAGAAAATGGAGTAGGTTAGCCATGAAATATAATTATTTTCCAGAATAGGTATGTTTTTTTTATAAAAACATTTGCTTTTCATCAGAGTAAATGCTCAAAAATAACATTTCCAACTAATCTAAAGCACTCTACCTGCACAGCTGATAAAAACGACAACTTGCTTTGTCACAAATTGATATGCAATAATAAATCAAATGTTTCTTACCATCAACGCAATATTTACTTTCATATGTTTCTGTGTAATATTACATCATTGTTGTTAGGACTTAAAGGCATTCACGAAAGCTTTTCCAATAGGACTTGTTTTTTTCAGGTTATCCTGAAACCACCTGATGGAGCTAACAATAGCTTATTTGGCTCACTGATAAACATAAGAAACAGTTTTTATTTCAGCAAAGTCAATAGTCGCAAAGTGTGCCTACTTTACTAAATAATAACAAATTGTTTACACATTTTACAATACGAACATTAAGTAGTTACTATAGTTAAGTTACTATTTTACTTAAACGTGTATGTGCCATTGTACACAGAATGCTGGACAGGACCAGCAACAGCCACTCGGAGGGCGGGGACAATTCTGAATGACCTGTTAAGTGCTACCAAGAGTTTCCATAAGCAGCCCTGTTTCTTTCTCAGACACAGAATTTGCCCTGAGGAACTGTAAACAGTGTTAACTAACTAACACCTTCTCCCCCGCCCACTCCTGAATAGTTACAAACCAGCTGGGTAATGGCCACTACCTCATGAAACAGACACCGAGAACAGCGTGTATGTGTTAGTGTGTCGGCTGAGACAGTATGTACAGCAGTTTGTGTGTGAATGGATGGATGGATGTTGTTTTCACTTCCTCCTTGGCCAACTCCCTGTACTGTCTTCACACTAACAATACCATCGAAGCCCAAGGACAGAGCCTGAACTGGCCATTCAACTCCACTGTTGCTATATCAGTTCCAGCCCTTCATCTGGGGGGGGATTAGCAAATATTCACAGTGAGCTTACAGCATGTGTTGGTTTTTCATAGTAGCTTGAAAATGTACCTGGTATGCTAATTATATAGGTGATGTTGTCCCAAATGCAAAAAAAGTAACTTTATTCACCTTAACACCTGTCGAAATGAATTGAACCATTACTTCAAAATATGACGAAATCAAGACTGAAAGATTCCGAATTGTATTGATGAAAAAAACATAAAAGGTCATCCTGAATATACTAATATACTGTTCTCAAGAAGAACTTCAGAAGGTCTTTATTATCTACTGTTTATGTTTCATATGCAGTAGATATATAGATATAATAATAAAAAGTAGATATATATAGATAGTAATTTGACCTACGATGAGTATAAAATATTAAGTTTGCAGCTTTAACGGTTGTTTTTGGACAAAATAGTGCATGAAATGAAAATGAAAATGAAAGATATATGTAGCCTAATTTTGATTAAAAATATTAAAAACATGGACAAAACCTCTACTATAGGTGGTGTGTGCAGGGTGATTTCAGAAGGCCATCGACGGCATGACTAATCTTGGCAGTATTAGTTTACCATATCTGGTCTCGCTCGTTTCTCTCACAGTTCTCATTTTTCTGTCGTCTTTACGGATTTCCCATTTGCTTCCACCAAAGGTTGGGCTGCTGTTTTATGATGGCGCAGTTATTGTGATGATGATGATTTATGTTCTAATACGCTTCTCCCTCGTTTAGCCCTGCTCCCTGGGTTCCCATAAATCAATGCAGATATGGAGCCTAGCTTGGCTTCTTGCCACTCATGCCACGCCAACTTTTCTCAAAGGACAACTAAGGCCTGAAAAACACAGGCGCTCAAAAGAAAAATCAAGAACTACCCGAATATAATCAGCGTCCAGTTATTTATTTTTACATTAAATTCAGTAACAATTACTGATGATCTAAGGCTTTTTGTGGCCTTCTCATCAGTCTGAAAAAAAAGAATACGAAATCTGCAACTATTTACTGCCTGCCTCTAACTATTTACCGGCAAATATGTCACAGAACCTTTTGCAGTGAGCCCCGTTAACACCACACAGACCAGTTTGTCTGAGCACTTCTGTCAGAGGTCTTTTCAGTGGAGCCAGATGGTAGAACCAGAGAAGGGGTGAGAGAGAGACAGATGACAGAAATTGATAAAAAAGAGTAAGGTACAGGATGACAAACTGGGTGGTTTGGGGTTCCCCTGGCATTCTGTGTTACGCTAGGAGCACAAACATACACACAAACCACACACAAATGAACCCACACATAAATGCTCAAGTATTCAGCCCAGACTCAAAATCCAACTGCTGGCTCTGAACCAACACTAACATGGTACAGTCCATACCCTTGTGTGGCATCATGGAGTAAAACTGGGTCGCTCTGCCAACTTTCTTCTTCTGTGGTAAAGCTGCTGTGTGGCACCAGAGAATGAGCCAGCAACATCCCACTGCCTCTTCCAAGTCCTTCCCTTTTCTCTTCTTCTGTGGTGGCGGAGCTGGTGTGGTGACAAGGGCAGCCTGAGATGCAGTGAGGGCCCCTCACTTGACTGAATTATCTCATCAGGGTCCTTTTATTAGAAACTCAGCGGACTTATTATTTTTATTATTAACGGCCTGTGTTTTCATCCTCAGGATGCCAGGCTTCAGTGCACACAGCTGTTTCTCCTCAACTGCTATGTTTTCTTAACTTAAGAGGTGCTTTTGCAAAATGGCGTTCAGATATTTTTCTTCAGCATCCCCCCGCTCTACGCCTATCTTTTCACTGGTCTGGCTTTCTTTTTTCCCCCTCTTCCTTAGGCGGGATTAGGCCAAGTTTAACAGCCATGTCTCCGAGCTGGAGTGACAGGCTGGTAAAATTATGTTGAACACAGCGAGCCAGATAATCATTAAAGTATGAAATAATAAATCCAACTTGGCCTGGTTTGTGTCAAGCAAAGCACAACAATGTGCTTAAACATTCAACGTGACAGTAAGAAAGCATACCTTTCTCAACAGTATATAAAGTAGAAACATTTGGTGGGAATTCTTCGTAGAATTTGCCAACATCAATTATGTAGTGATGATTAAATATACATCATGAAAAAGAAATGAACCGGTTTGAAAGAAGGATATAGAAATTACTGGTCATGAAGAAGTATTTAAAAATAGAAAGTTCCTCAGAAAGTCTTAATCCTAAAGTCCTACAGGGAAGATTCATGAGGTATATCTTTATCTATCATTCATCACACCCCCACTGTCTTTTAGGAGAGGGTCATTTAGTGAACGTGGAGACATCAGGCTGCTAGCTAATAACCTAGTAGTGGAAGTCTGATCAATAGCACAGCTCAGGTTTCCAGCTACATCACAGAGAGAAAGTGTAGCAGCAGCTGTTAGGAGCTTCAGTCTCGATATGAACGGCAAATCTCACAAAGAGAAGAGAAGCATTCCTTAGTGAGGTTTAGAGTATGGAAAATGTGTTCATGTAAAAGATGACGATTCAGCTGAAAGGGCAGTGGAGGTTTCTTTTTTGTGAAAAACGTGAGATAACCATATCCTGTTTGGGGCCCTTGCTGATAAAAACATTTTCATTGTTTTCTTGGGAGGACACTATCCTACTTTTCGTTTTGAAAAACAATGTTGGTGAAAAAGAGGAATAAGCTATCTGAGCCATCTTATTATGCTAGTAAAAACATTAGTATATCACTAGATATATCTTTCAAAAGGTCTCCCAATATTAACCAAAAGCAATTTGTTTGAGACCCATAATATTTGACCTAAAATGCTGTTTTAGGCTGACATTAAAACATTTTCAAATTCATTTATAATTGGCATTTCTTAAGTTTAGTCGAGCAAACTCAGCTACTGGATACTTAAAGCGTTTAGCTCAAAACACAGAAAAAATAATTTTACCATCATTACAAACATGCCGTTTTTCAATAATTCAGACCATACAGTGAAATAGCTAGGATCCCGTGTTCATGAGCTCCCCTAACACCATCTGAAGACTATAATAAAGACACAGACAACCAGAAACATTTCACACAAATTCAAACCGTACTGCGGAGCTCAAGCTGCGTTCAGAAGCAGAAAACATGATTCACACATTCAGACACAGACACCCCTGAAGCCGTCGGTTTTTATGGATCCCAAAAGTCCCATTATTTCTTTTTGAAACAGGCGCATATTCTCTGAAGCTTTTTCACTTGGCCTAGTGAGTCAGGACTAATAATGGCACTGTGCCTTCAATGCTAAACTTGTTAATATGACTGTGATTTCAGCACCATCTCGATTTAGGAGGGACTCAAGCATTATTCCCAATGGCCTGTACTACTCAAAGAGTGAAGACACAAGGATACAAAAAATACTTTTGAGGATAAGGGAGATATGGAAAGATGGATTGGAGCAGTACAACTAAGTGACAGTTTCAGAAAGCGATCTGGTGGGAATGTGTTGAGCTCCAAATATGAATATGATTTGGGTTATTGTTCCATCAGATAAAGAAGTTCAGCTGTATAAACCGACTTTTAATGTTGAAACTCACACCGCTTTATCAAATTTAGATAAACATGACCAAAACTGTTTTAACTCTTTTTTGGCCACCTAAATGAAATGTACATGCATGCCTTGTTGTGCCAATTGTGCTTTTTCCAAATTCCAAGTAGGGTAGCAATTTAGTCATTCTTCTCCTTCACCACAGCTTAATGGTGGTAAGACTAGACTTGGTAAAACCAGAAAGGGGGGATGGTCTGAACCCATGGTCAGTCACGATGTTAAGAAAGGAAGAAAAAAACACTCAGCATCCATCAGTCGTGGTCCCAAGACAGTTGGCTTACTTTCCTTCCTGGTGGTTTATCAATAAAGTGATTACCTTCATAGAAAGAGCAGTGCCTTTTAAAAGCTTCTTTACTTGTCAGATAATTAAATCAGCCAATAGAGAATCTGTTCCTGATCACATACATGAATTATTGATGAGCCAATAGATTCTTTGTAGGGGCTCAGGGGGTGGTTAATAATTGATCAACTCCATCTGGATTAATTAGTTTGAATTGACGATTTACATCATTCTCTTAGGGTTCCAGCAGTCCAAAATCAGCATTTATTAAGGAAAGGCAAAGTGTAGCAGCCGTGACTGTAATTGCTCGTATGACTTTGATCGGCTGAAATGTTTCCCTCAGTTGTTTGCAGAGTTATTAAATCCAAGCCTTCAGTACCCAGTGTGAGTAATAACAGGGTAATGCAGTAAGTCAAATGGTCTTGTTCTAATTACGTGTGGTTGTGTGCGGCGTTCCATCGCCTGTCGACTGCTCAGAGACATGACCATAAAAACGACGGCCTCGGCACTCAGGGATGGATCCAATTAAGCTTCTTTTGTCTTTCTGAAAAAAAACAACAATCAAAAGGGAATATAAAATAAAAGAGAGTAAATACAAGTACAGAGGGAAAGAGGCAGTTGCACAATTCTATGTTTGTGTTTTATCAAGTCCACTTCTTGAATCACTTGTGTGGTAACTTTCTCTATATTTCTAGTTTATAAATAATAGGAAGAAAAGTTTCTTCCAAGAAATTCCTTGAGCAGGAAACCATGTTTTATCTGCAGGCTGTTTAAAGGGATGTACATTTCAGAAATTACAGTGATTTTCTGCAACTGGAGCTCAATTATGGCAACTGAATAGTGTTTCACAGAACAATCTGTGGTATCTTACAGACTAGTGTGGCTTTGGTTTTCATGCAGGCTCCAAAATGACACAATGACTCACTGGCTTTGAACTGACACAAAGACAAACTGCCCTCAGCCAATGTTTGCTTTATACCCGTAAAACATTTGTTACATGCTCGTGTTTTTAGTGGTTACACGATATATAAAGTCATACAAATTAGGACTTACCAAAAAGATAATAAAGACCAAAGCAGTATCAAATCTGCCACTTAATGAATGGCTTGTTTGTAACTATGACACAGGGACAAGGACTACATAGTCAATCATTTCCTATGCATACGAAAACATATACTGTATATATATATATATATATATATATATATAGCTACATAAAGACAACAACACTTTAGGATCAAGTAAAATATGCATGCAGAACTATACGTTATTTAAATGAACATAATATTGACAAAATATTCTCCCCTCAAGTATCTGTTCTTAGCTTCATATCACATGATCTGCATCATTAGACTACTTCACCAAATTGTCATGGAAAAGTTTCCGACTTTTTTTTTTGTCTGAGATGTTGTACATAGTGGGAGTTCCCAGTATCTTTTTAATTGTAAAAACATCAATCAACTAATATTATATATAATGCAAGAATACATATGGGTAAAAGTCAAATCAGTGTGTCATTATATGTTTCTAGATATCTGTAAATCTGCATACTGATCACCTTCTTAATCGATTGTTTCTAATGGGCTCGATTACGGAATGGCACAAAAATCCACGCAAAAATCAAAGATACTGAATAAATATAAACTTTGTATCTTCCCAGTATCTTTAATAAAGCATTTCTACAACAGACCTTAGAGTAGACTGATGCTTTATATTAA
The DNA here is from genome assembly GCF_949606895.1 of Notothenia rossii. Lineage (NCBI taxonomy): Eukaryota > Metazoa > Chordata > Actinopteri > Perciformes > Nototheniidae > Notothenia > Notothenia rossii. The sequence goes on along the minus strand of NC_136903.1, from coordinate 68,134,447 downwards.
TTAACAGTTGGTTTCTTGATTTTCTTTCATTCAATCATTCACTGGAAGCTTCTCAGGATTGTTTGCAGTTTATATTAAAATGTTTAACACTAAGCCTTCGTCTTCCCCTGCTGTTTAGCTCTTTATGGGCGGAGTTTTCACACACTTTGCAGTGACAAGGCAATGTGCAACAAGGTGAGGCCTCGGTGAAAATCCACTGCCTGGAGCCACCAAGCAGACCGGAGAGGAAATGAACACATTGCTCCTTTTTTCACACATGTACCTTCACCTCTCCTTACCTTTTTCTCTCTCACTCATTCACCCCAGGCACTGAACTGATAATCCAAAAGGTCACCGGTGGACTCCTTCTCTCGCCACTCCCTTCTCTTTCTCTACTACAATGAGAAAAAGATAGAAAAAACAAGCCTGAGGGAGTTTCATTCCTGATCACCTAGGGCAGGTAACTCAGGGAGTCGAACAAGTGTCTCCTCTTCAGTTGTCTGCCAAATGATTCCCTTGTTTAGTAAGATGATTCTATTCATTCGTTCAAGGTGAAAAGGTTATAACGATGATTCAGCGGTTAAAAGGTTGTATACAGTTCACTCATCTAATTAAAAAATGTAATAAGATAACTTCAAGATACAGATGGAGGCTGCACGTACCAAAAAAGGATTTCAAACATTATCTCAAATATACAATATATTATTTAGTGTGCATTACAGATAGACTGGAGGATAATTTTGTCTCACATTGTTAGGTTGTGAGGGTTAGGGTTAGGGTTAGGATTTTTTTATTATTGTTTTTAAGCATTTACTGTACCATTATGACTTTAAGACTTGACCATGACAGTCAAACCTTTCATATAACAACAAAGCAAGTTAAACATAGGCAGTTCATTTAGTGGGAATGCTGACGAAGCTGACACAGCTACGCACAAAATGTCCTTATCATTCTGCCGGGTTATTTTGCACCTCTTCTTCTCCCACATTGAACATCGCAGAAACTCCCTTCAAACATCAAAACGTTCAGCTCGGTCGGGAATCGATGGCTATTACTTTTATTATTCATAACTTTCATAATTCCAGAGATACATCCAATAATACATCCCATTTTTAACATGGAAGTCAATGGAGAACTCTTCAGACTTCAACAATCTTCATGCAACTTCAACTGCTAACTGCTCCTTCATACTTTCACTCAGAAACCTCATTCCAACTTTAAAATGTTACACATCTTTCTGACATTATTCGTGTAACACAACTTTTAAATCTGATTCTTAAGCTTTTCAGCATAAAGCATTCCCGCTAGCAATTTCTTCAGGAATTGCATTCTCTAGTTTAAGTTGATATCTTTTATCTCCAGACTGCATTCAAACTTGTCCAGTTTATGTGTCTTCATATCAAATTATACCAAGAAAAGAACTCAAGGTAAATGACACACTTGCGCATTGGAGTTCAACATTTAAGTTTCTTTCCTGTAACCAATATTTCTCTTATGCAGAAGGGACAAATTAGCAGTCTCCCTTATCCATTAGCTTCTTGTTAAGCTATCACTTTTCGAATCATTGATTTGAAGCTATAAATGCTGTGGATGGGTTTGAGCTTATGGTGAAGGGGCGAAAGGTCAAAGGCCAAGGGTCATCATTTATTTTAGACTTAATCAATATTAACATAGTGAATGCACATGGGTAAACCAGCGACACAATTTGTCCTATTTGGTTTGACTGTCAATAAGCCATTTAAAGAACTCATTCATCACTGAATGAGTTGGGGTTTCTCAAGTGCATCAGTTATAAAATATAAAGCAGCAAAGTTACACCACGATTTTACTACTTACTACTTTTTCACTTTATATATCTGTGATATATGCTGCAGCAATTTGAACGCAGACATTGCAGGGTCTTGTATTACCCTCATTAAAATAGTCTGTTTCTTTGTCTTTCAGACAAAGTTATTATAAAAGCACAGTATAATATGTATATGGCCCCATTGAGGAAACGGGATCTCAAAGTACATTTAAAAAAGACGTTACTCTTCGCTTTTTAATTGTTTCAGAATTTCCTGTGGCTACAATTCAGGTTTAACTCACAACCACAAGGTAAAAACAGTATGTTAACAAGCAAGAGCATAACATAATAATTTAACCTCTGTGTTTTAGGCAAAAAACACTGTATGACGTACACATCTTAAAAGTGTTAAGAGTCAGTCAACATCACAGGCTGTGTCTCATGACCGCTTACAAAATATGAGTCTTAGTGTTGACATTACTTTTGACCTACGTTTTAAATTATTTTCCTGTCCTTTGACCTTGTTACAGTGAGATCCAGTGGAGAGAAAGAGCAGTCTCTCCGATGGTGTTCTCTCTTTTCTTAGACTCAAATCTGTTTTAGATTGCAAGGCAGCGGGGCTTCTGCGACTCAGGAAGCCATGAGAAAGCATTTGAGTTTGTCCTGTTCATACAGAAAAACAAGCTGTCTGTCTTCCAAAGAACAAGTGAAATCAGAAGTGTGTGTGTCCTCATTTCTTAGCACCTAATGGTGTTTTCACTTCTTTGCTGATAATGTGATTCCCTTTTACCTCTGCTTTGTTGTTTCTTTCTTTACTGCCTTTGCTCCTCATCGTAGTACTCTTTGTCCCCTTTAACTCACTTATTTTTGCTGACATTGATTAAAACTTAATCTAACCCTTCTACATGAAATAACTAAATCAGACAGACATGCATATACAGTACAGGTCATGTAATGAACTCTTCCTTCCTCCAGCCTTTCAGCCCTGGGAATCCAGCACAACAGAGGCAGAAATGACATCATGCAGTGCCCTCATAGGTTAAATATAATCCCTTATCATTATGAAAACAGACACAAAACAACACAAATATGTTTTGTTTAAGCTCTCACGGTAAATGATCGTGAAATTATTCAACATATAGAAATACAAATAATCGACAAAAAACAAATGAATGTAATCATTTCTGCTTTCAGTTCATGTGACTTTTGTCATTTAGGGTTTAATTTTTGCTGCACATTAATCATAGTCCTGTGGTTTTGACACAACCAACAGCCACTTAGTCTTTGAAAATGTTCATATTTCTTTTTTAATAACAGCAGATGCTAATACTTGGCAATACTTTACATTGCATTATGAAGCAATGAGTAGGATGGAGAGGATCCGGTAAAGAAACAGTCTCTTTTTCATGTTCAGTCAAACTGCCACAGGGCAGTTAATTTAGGAGCAATTATAACAACAATAGATAATGAAATTCTATATTTGTGAGATAAATCTTTTACCATATCACAAGTATGAGAACCATCCTTAACTGCATCTTATATTTACTACGAAAAGTATCAATCAACTTCCATTTTGACTGGCAGGAACTTTCCATCACTGTAGGACCACATACATTCTCATGGAGTGTATAACTATAAACGTTACTCTCAACAAATAACTGAATGTTTTGTTTTAGTGCAGCATGTTTTTAAATGTATACCGCTGTTTATAATTTAGCTGTATTTTATTGAATATATATATTATATATGTTTTTATTTATCATTACTTTTCATTACTCACATGTTCCAATATCTAGGAACTTTTTTCACATCCAACTTTTTAGCCACCACATTTGTTCAGACTGGAATATCTCAAAAGAAATTGGATGGATTGCCATGAATGATTGTACAATAGGACATGCATGGTCCCCAGTGGATGAATCCTATTGACCTTTGCTCTGAGGTTTGGGCTTTATTTGAATTCAAGAGGGAGTTGTAAATTACAAAAAGTGAGAGAAAGTGTCCATCATCAGAGCTGCCACCTTAACACCAGCTGTGTTTTTTTTGAGACATTTGTAGTATAGTTTGTGTTAGAAATACCAGGGGCTTAGTCTGTCAAGGAGGGTGGTTGCACTTTTCTTGTAATAAGTGGCTTTATGTAATTTTTACAAACAGAAAAAGGTGAGGTAGTATTTTGCTCAAGGACACTTCAGAACAGCAAATGATCGACACATGGTGAAATCCTCCTTAAATGGAAACGTAAATTGTTGAGCTCACATTATGTTTTGAGCTGTAAACAAAAAGCCACATACCTCATCAGATGCTGTTGTTATATCTTAACACTTGAGGTGTCATTTACTCAAGGATCTTCTTTTTCCTCTGTTTTTCTTTAAAATCATTATCCAAACAAAAGCCATTCAGAGGTGTATTGTCATCATAATGTCCAGCCTCTGTCACCACCAACATGTCAAAAATCTGACAGAAACTTGTTCATTGTTAACAAAACAATAGGCTGTGTTGTTGTGAAACTATTTTGCACCATTCCTCTAGTCACATGGAGAGGGCAGAAATACAATACTCTGAACACGCCTCGTCTTTGTCAGAGAGAAAGAGAGTTTAAAAAATCTCTACGCTTTCAAACATGGATCCTAAAGTCTGATGCTTTCTGCTCCATCGTGGGAACTTGTAAAGCTACGTGTGAACGTATCTGTCTCACCTCTGGGCCTGTGCGCAGGAAATGGAAGAGTTGAAAGTGTGTTTTTGTGCGTATGTTCAGGGTGCCGGTGGAGGGTTTCAAAAGGCAAAAAAGTTGTGGAATTCTCTCAGGAGATAATCCATCATATGAGAGTAGGAGACTGGCTGAGGTTTGGGCTTTATTTGAATTCAAGAGGGAGTTATAAATTACAAAAAGTGAGAGTAAGTGTCAATCATCAGAGCTGCCACTTTAACACCAGCTGTGTTTTTGAGACATTTGTAGTATAGTTTGTGTTACCAGGGGCTCTAGTTTTTCAAGGGTGGTTGCACTTTTCTTGTAATAAGTGGCTTTATGTAATTATCTGTTATTGATTAAAGTGACAACCTGTTGACTCACATACTGTACCGTGTAATACATAGACTAGAAATGTACGCTATTTTCACACAGGTTGACACAGCCACTGTTGTGTTTGTACGCATGGGAAAATATACAGAAGAGTCAGATGAATACCTGCCCTGAGGATGTTCTAGTTCACGTTTCCGCTGAAACATTCTTTTTAAAGTTTATGTTGTGTGTTGCAGTTCTTGGGCTTGGTGAGAAAGGTGTTCGTAGACCAAACACTTTCTCACGGTTCAACAGTTCACCCAGGGGCTGGAGCAGAAGATGAATCTCACTGTCTTCTCGTACCTTCAGGGTAAATAAACAGAAAAATATAAATGAGATTAAATTACAACTAATGGGATCACAATAGTCATCATTGGGTGCTATATAATAAATTGATGCAGTTAAAATGGTCATGTTCCAGCCTGCTGTTCTTTAGCTGAAGAATAATTGGCATGATGGAAACAAAAAAAAGAAAAACCTTAGATGAAGATATATTTAAAGCATTATCTATTAAAGCATTTCAGAGAAGCGTGGCATAAAGTATGACCATTTTTTAAAACCAAACGTAGCAATATCCAATATCTTGTTTACCCGGCCAACTGCCCACACCTCAAAGCTATTCAATCCCTTCACAGTATCACACAAAAGATGAAAAACGACAAACGACATTACCTCCCGGAGTGAAAGATGGAATTTCTTGAAGGACTGTTTAAATGATTACATTGTGTTATGAAGATAATGGTGTTGTATCTGCCAGTTGTGGGTTAAAAGTTTTAGTTAAGAGTCCTACATTGTTACATCCATGTTTCATTGTCTAATTATAACAACCATCAGAGACTCTAAGAAGTCCAGCATCCACTAATGAATAATATGTATAAAGCTGGAAACCTTCCACACTTCATAATGTTATTCCTCTCGCTGTACAAACGTGAGTCATTTTATACAGTGGATCAGACCACTGGAGCTCCTGCAGGGTGAGGTTTCATCCCGCTGTGGAACCAACTCTGTCTGAGGCTTATACAGCCCGAAACATCTGTTGTAATTTCTGTCAAATTGAACTTTTATTACCTGGTCATTAAAGCCGCGGCAATGGCAAAACCAGATGGGTTCTTGCTGACCTTACAACTGCTTCTTTTTTATGGTGTTGGTGAAAATTGAACCAAAGGAAGCCGTGCGCTTTATAAAATTAAGGCAATCATTCCCACATTCCTGAGACATGGGGGGCACTGAGGAGGGCACAGAGAGGTGCAGAGCAGCTATAAAGGGGGAGTATGTGAGTAAAACCTATATGACATATATGCATTCATACATTACAAGCATTTCTTCATGGATAGAATCCTGTCTAGAGTGTGAGAAGATTTCATTTAACCAAGTTTGAATGTTGAAGTTATGTAAAAGAACATCTGTAATTATCTTCAAAATACAGCAACAAGAATAGAGATGCATCAGTGATGTTTCTCACATGACCAATTTGAATAAATGTAGGAGTCATATTGTCAGAAAATGTAGTTGTTATTCAGTGAATAGGTATCGATACCATTCGTGCGCCCACACTGCAAGGTAGTGAAGGTTAAATCACTTTTGATGATCCAAAAAGTCAAATTATTCTATTTATTTATGGACTTTTTCATCCAATGGAGGTCTGTAATATATTACATTTGGAAAACAACCCCTCCCTACACATGCGTGTGTTCCTGATGGGCCTCCTCGCTGTACGGTCGGAGGCCAGGGTCAGTTAAATAACACGCATAGCACATAAGCAGGCTGGGTGAGAGCTGTCTCTCTGGGAGGGAGGGCTGCTCCATCACTGGTCCCAGTGGGGAGGAATGGAGGGATGCTGGGTGTGTTTATTAGAGACAGAGGGAGGGAAGAATGCTTTCTTAGAAGAGCGGCCTCCTGTACTCTCAAGGTAACGTCTCTACTTGTATTTGAGAACTACAAACTTCTGCTTTTAAGAAATGTAGGTTTTATTGAAAAGAAATAAACATCAGAACTGTTTGTCTGATGGAACAGCTTCACAACGCACACGCGTCTTTCCAACATCGGTATTGGGGGAGGCGGTTCTCTTTCTAAACCAACAACTGACGTTCACACCCACTAAACACATGATTAGCCAGGCATGCAGGCATGATAAAGTAAGTAAGGTTTAAATAAACTCTTCTCACCTTTTCCCATCCGTTGGCCAACTATTTCTGCCACTTTGAATGCCTTCCAATAGAAAAAAATAATTAACATACATTTAGTTTTCCCTCTAATTAAACAAAATGGTGCCTCACCCCTCAGGCTTGTCACCCACCTTGGAGTGTGGTGGGTTAACACTTTGGCCTTCAGACGTGGTCAGACAACAAAACAGTACTACTGTGTTTCTTTCTAGCAGAACTCAATCCCTAGTGCCACAACTGCACTTGCCTGCCAGTATGTCAAAAACACATTTCCCAGAATGACTTTCAAGATCCCCTCAAAACAAGGATTTAAACGTGTGGCCATTCACGTGGCCATTAGCCAAAGAGTAGCCAAGTTGGCAACACTGAAAGCCTGTCCATTCCTCTCCAAGACCAGTCCCCAAAGTTATCATTATGAACGTAAACGTAACCTGATAATGAATAAACATGGTTACTGTTACTGTTGCGTGCAGGTAGACAGGCAGGTCAACCCAGAGCATTTGATATATTGATTGTTATCAGCATGTAATGAGTATTCCAACAAATAGACCAAAAACATTTTTTCTAAATTGCATTACTTTCCCTATCTTTAAGACCAAGTTAGCAGATGTTGAGGAATTGTATGGAGAGAAGGAGACTACAGTATGACGCTGCAGGTTTATTTGTTTTAGGTTTTCTGCAGAGAGAGTAATATGATTTTAAACCTGGAAGTGATGCTATGGAGCTTTTGCAGTGTGGCAAGCTATGGTTTATGCTTTTGGGGGGATGAATAGGGAGCATCTAAACGCAGATGTGGTGGTTATAAGGCCCTTGCTTCCTTGCACATAAGCCGTGCAAAGTATAATATTACATTCACTCGCTCCTTGTGTTTATATTCTCTCTCCTTCCGCTTTCCAAGACTCTCAGTATTCCTCAATTTGAGAATAATAATGCTTATGTCACATTCACATCAACGTTCCACACAACAAAACGTTAAACTTAAAACCTGGAACCGCTTCGCCGAGTTACACTCCATGACAGATTTTTCTCAATAATCAAAGCTGACACTTCCTCCCTGACATAAATACGTACCCCAGCAAACTCAGGGGCAACATTTATCCTGTAGTCTGACGGGAGGAACACTGATGACACATAGTGACAGTAACAGTGTGTCAGCGGATACCGCTAGCTGGCAAAGGGACAGACACACTGAGCCCATCAGAGGAAGAGGGAGACAATGGCAGCTTTTATTTCTCCACCGCACATTCCTGTGGAAGAAAGGAGTTGGGCGTCCCGCCTGCTGTTTGAACCTGAGGCAGACTAGTTCATCGTGTCTGGGTCACGGTACTTCCCAGACTCGTTGTCATTTGGTACCTCGGTGCTGTATTATAAGAAGTGTTTTTCCATAATGTGTTATATTTGTTTGTACATTGTTCCTTAAATAATCATGCGACTACACTTCTCATCAAATGGTTTCATTGGTAAAAGTAAAATGTTAGGTATTTGTTTTCGAAAGAGCGCTTGCAACACCTCCGGTGATCATAACTCATCATATCACTGGAACTGGGTTCATAAGGTCACAGCTGTTGATATTAAAAATACCCACAACAAAAACAAAAAAAAACGCATTTACTGATGGCAGCTTTGTGCATGTGTCATGTGCTTCTTGGTGATAATGACTGTGGAGCACCTGTGAGATTGCAAAAAACTATATATTTAAGTTAATCTATAATGATAATTGCAATTTGACTCCGACTTTACAGCACATGAACCAAAACACAGGGAAAAAATAAAATGTCGCTAAATATAGAAGATATAATATATAGAATAAGAAGATATTGAAATATACAAAAATGTAAGTTTGTCCAATGTTAAGCTTTAGAGAAGTTCATATTCAATATGTTTTTATAATAATACACTTTTTTTTATTGCACCTTGTTGTATTGTTTTTTTTGCCAATTCGACCCCGTTTGGGAACCTCAGACTACTTATTGGCGCCCCATTGTAACACCTCACTACTTCCTGCAATGGCCCTGAATATCATCGTCAAACATAAATTGCAGAATGCAGGTTTAAAATGATCAACATTACGTTTTTGTATTCCTACATACTCAAAGACCAACAACTTATTTTCATAACTTTCACTACACATAAGGCAGTTTCCCCAATGAAAGTTTCATCAATTGACCAGAATGAATTGCTTCAAGCCTTGCTGTTGAGTAAGTGCTGTAGTTTTCCTTATTGTTGTCCCTATTACTGTTACAACTAACATTGCATCATGTTTAGGGACTTTCTTTAAGTAATTTTGGAAGTAATTATTGATGATAGTTGGGTCAAGGCGATAAAACCAGTTGCCTCCATTTGTATTATATTTAAATATTTATTTTCTCGTTATCGCCTTCACAATTAGTACCCGTGATATCTATCTCACTGGAGTTAATAGATGTTTGACAGGTATTTGTATGCCTTGTTGTGATTTATATTATATCCAAGATGTGGTTAGTTCCTGCATCTATCTTTCTCATGCTGCCTTTATCTTTTCACCCAGAACACATGTTGTTATCCGGATTTTTTTTTTAAAGCCCTTTTTCACTCGAGGATGTTCTTTTCCTTAACTCTGAAAGGTCAGGGATGCTAACACTAGCCCAGATGCAAAGTAGCCAGAATCTCCCCCAGGTGCCCTCACATATCCATGACTGCGTGTGTAGAGATGGTGTCAGCAATGGCATCCTGTTGTCCCCCCGCTCAGGAGAACCTGTTTCCCCCTGAGTCATTGCTGCCGCTCTGAGACACTCTTCCTCATGTTACAAAATACACACGAAGACAATGGCATACAAGTTGGGCACACATAAAGCAGAACACTCACATATTCTCATTTTATTAAACAAACAGGCAGGCAGAGGATGAGACAACTGCATTGTGCCTCCTCCTTTTAAGGGGGATTTACTCTCAGGCAGACAAAACTCAAATATTGCTTTGCTTCAGTTCAGCAGGTGTTGTAAAGACGACACATCCACGTGACCTGTTTTGGTAACCTTGAAAGGTCTTTGACATTTCCCATGTACACAACCAGGAGCAGGTGATGTGCCCTAAACCATGGGTTAAAAATGAAAATATAAGAATTAATCTAAAAATGGCTTTATAATGCCATTTTTTTTTTTTTTATATGAGAAAGAAATTGTACAGTTTATATATAATGCTATAGCTTCCAGAACGGTTTGGGGGCTTTGAAAGACATATTGATTTATATTTAAATAAAGCATCACATGCAAATGTATAAGGAAGCTTGATAATGGAGTATTTTACAGTGTTGTAATATTTAAACCAGCTTACTTTTTTTTTTGCCATATTCAAGAGATATCTAATAGCCTACCTTTCTAAAATGGTTCAAAAAATAATCAGCAGTGAAAATTACGTTCAGTTTATTCTAGTCTAGGTTTTGAGTCATTTGAATTGCACATTCAGGGAAATATTTTACACTATTAGATTTATAAAATAAAAAATATATATTGACTTGTGAAGCCCTCTGAGACAAATAGGATTTTTGATTTTGGGCTATATAAATAAACTTGAATTGAATTACCAGCTTTTCAAATATGATGCATAAAAACGTCCTACCATCATATCTTTCAAATATGTCGCTACAACCTGCTACATCATTAAAACTGCGTATATACTTATGAATTACCTATAATACTCACCAATAATATAAAAGGTCTATTTTCCCAATCCTCAACAGGTTGGTTTGGTTGCATTTTGAGTACTTTGATCTTTAATACATAATCAGCTTTGATGAATTTGTGTTATTTTATGTATATTTACTTATTTGTTTACTTATAGTTTAAGTATGTGTAATACTTCTCCCAGCACTTAATGTATTTCTGCCTTTAAAAAAGGGTCTATAAAAAAGAGAGCAATGTAAAACATTTCTGCAAAAGGTGGCTGTAGTTGTTCAAGGTGAGAAATTGCACCTGCCACGTTAGTTTTATATCGTTTAAATAAACAGTGTGAAGTAGGATATTAAATTAGATAGGAATGTAAATAGTGGATCTTCCTCCACACATCCACACTTACACACAGTAAAAGATAACAAACACTCTTTATAAAGCAGTCAATAGCCTGCAGTTATTTAGCACAAACTAACAAATCCTCCTATCTGGAGTGCATACAGAGGGTCCGCTGCTTCAGAGAGGAGGACTCAATGGAGTGCGGGTCGTTGTGTAAACAAACGAAGACGAGCTCTTGACCAAACAAAGATTTAAAAGGGAGATTAAAGAGACGAAGAAGAAGCTGAGTTCTACTGAGGGAATAATTGAGAGGAGTGGTTGAGATAAGGGCACGCGCACTCACGTACACGCACGCAAACACACATACGATGGGGCTACGTGCAGCGCGCGCAGGTCTCGAGAGGAGGAGGAACCAGAAATCTTCTCCCATTTACTTAACATCACTTCCCATCGCCGGGAAAGCAAACACGCTCCTGAAGCTGCAGAGGAAGAGGAGTGAGATCGATGTGAGTGAGTGTCTGCAGAGAGCTGTCAGCTGTCAGCACCTGGAGACTCCTTTTCTGCTTCTTCTACCTCTTTTTCTTCCACTTTTTTTTTAAGCTGCTGCGTGTCCTCCCGAGCGCTCACGTTGTCCCTTATTTTGCCGGGACACTTGTAAAAAAGTCTGCGAGTGTCTCTTGGGCATGGAGAGGCATCTGCTCTGATTGATACTCGGATTTTTTCAACTTCACGATCTTCTCTCTGAATTATGGTAAGTGTGAAATACTTCGGTATATTTTATATAAATTCATCTTGTTCATGCCATCTAATGTACGCGATTTCGAGGGGTTTTATTGTGGAGAAATCATTTAATAAAATATCATTACGAGTTCATCCTTCTGTCGCTGCTCTTCAGCTCTGTTGGTGTTTATTTTAGTAGATCCTTTAAATAAACATTACATGTAATTAACATTTAAAACCAGGACAATTGCTTCTAATTGCTGTGTGTCTTTTTTTAATTAAATCTATGATTAAGACGGACGTACAATTATGGTACGTTTATAGAAAAATAAACCAAAATCAAAATATGTCAAATTTAATTGAATTACTCCCTTTGGCATTTCCAATACATTTTCAAATAAGACTTGTATAATAATGACATAATTTGAAATGGTGTGCTACATATATTACATTACAATACATACAAATACATTACAACATGTAAAAGATTTGAGACCACAACAACTACCAGACATGCATGGATTTAACAAATTGTAAATTAATCCTTGAATATTAAATGATCCTTATTTAGACACCAATTGCCTATTGGATACAAATTAAATAGATGGACAAACTATATTGTAATGCATTCAAATGTAGACCAATGTTAAAGTAAATGGGACATTTTAATTTTCAGAGTTGTGCTTGTAACTGAAGATATTGTAAATTATTTTCTTCTTCAGTATTAAAGTTATTTTATTCACCCCAGTTTATTGTAGTCATTAATAAGAGCAGAAAAACCTTATAATCCCAACATCAACATGTCAGCCATTTGTGTTTCACTGAGCCTTTAAAAGAGAATCGTGTGTGAGGCACCTTCTCTCAGATGGAGCTCCTTTGTTTTTCTTGGTGCTGGTTGAATCGGTGCAACACTTTTGGCTCGGCCTAAGTACAGAAGATTACACCGAAATCACTGACACCCCCCCAGCCGCCATGCAGGGACCCTCATTAACTAAATTAGGGGAGCCTCGCTAAGCATTTTTCAAAGGCTGGTATTCATATTTTTCAAGGACCCCTTTATGGCTCCAGACGAGAAACGAACTCAATGTTGTTCCAACCATTTAAATCCCTTTTAAACATGTCTTTCAGCAACGATTACATGGGGCCCTTTAGTTTTTGAAAATAAATAGATTTTAAGAAAAATAAATCTGACATTACATTTTGTTGTATAGTATATGGTAACAATTGTGTCATCACATTTAATCTTCTTTATTTATTATTCATTTTTAACCATTACAAAAATCCCTTTTTTTCAGAAAACACATTTTAATTAGTATCATTCCAACTATTGGTTTTGCATAGATGGACACCGGAGGGTTTACATCCTTGCTGCAGGGCAAACATAGTTTAACTATTGTGGTGTGAAAAGTGCCATATACCAGCTCCAAAAAATTTCACACTCTTTTCAGAATTGCACAGCGTAAACTGAACATATGTCACTGTCAACCAAAAAAGGATTATTTTATTTGAGATATAGTGTCAGATTCAGGTCAGAGACAGATTATAAATCTCCTTAAATCTCTTTTTATATACCTGCGTTTTAACCCCCACAAATAGCATCCAGGGGTCTTGTTGGAGGGGTGGAGAGGGGTGTGGGGGGGCTCCGACCACATACGGAAGGTGTGTTCTTGGGCGTGTTTGATTTAACACTGCGGTTCGTCTCTTAATAACATTAGGCCCCATTTCTGGACTCGCTCTCCAGGATAGGCAGGGTCCCTCTCAGTCTCTCGCCCTCTCGCTCCTTCATGGTTCCTATTACTAGCTCTAATAAATTGTGAATAAGCAGCAGCCCAAAAGGTCCCGGGCTTTGGAGAATTCCCCATCCTGTAGCGCAAGGCACCCCCTCTTAAGAAAACACAAATTAATTCCAAACCCCTCTGTAGCCAAACGTTTGTGGAATGATAAATATTTTCATAGGAAGCTCTGCTCTTCCTGACTTTATCTGCACAAATGTCATTATATTTCTTCGCAGCCGCACAGTTCTTGACATTTTTTAAGCTTCTGTTCATCTCTCTTTCTCTCCTTCTCCCTTTCTCTTTTTCTCTGGGAGTCAAATCTCCTTGCTGACTTGAACTCAAGGTTACACCAGGGCTCTCATGTTGACCCATAATAGTCTCAAGGTATACTCAATCTATTCTCTTAGTCTAAGAAATGAATTATCCTAGTATTAAAAACTGGACGGATGACATTCATTTAGTTTTATTTGCTGAACTGAAGTGAGTCTGTTGAATATCTTTCAGTTAGATGCTGTTTTTTCTTTTTGTACGACACCCCAAATTCAGCCACACACACATCTTTGTGTTTTGCCTTAGCGTACAGAGCAAAGCTGACTTAATTTACATCTTCTCTGTCAACCTGCCAATTTGAAAGAAAAAATATTTCCGTGACTGTTCCAACACTGTGTGCTTTATGTATGATATGGTGATTTAGGTGCAGAATATCATTAATAAGAGTTCATCCTGGTACACAAGAGAAACAAGATATAGTTTTACAACAATCTCAGTTGAAAAATCCACAAAACATTTCCAAAATAATAATGTATAAATGTAAGTAAGCAATATATTATTATATTGTACTTGTTTGCCTTTTGACATATGTTTCCTTACTTGTTTATTTGTGCTTTTCTTCTTTAATTTATTGAATTCCCCATTACTGAGCAACTACTGTCACTGTCCACTTATTTATTTAGTTATGTTTGAGTAAGTCACTGTGGAATAAAGTAAAAGCTTCTGGGTTTTCATGGATTGAACGCTTCTGAACTTTAAACAACTTCACGAGCAGCCAGCTGAGTGTAGCCTGATATGTGCAGCTGTCTGCATAAACAGAAGGCCTGACAAAATCTAAACTCTGTCGGCTGTTATTCCTAAAAGTCTATTATTACATACAGATTTCAAGCAACAACAGTAGGTGATACTGATATGCAAAGACAATACAATTAAGACGAACAAATATGTAATTACTGAGTCACTGAATATGCTGAATATGAATATGCTTTTAAATGTATCCCAAGACTGTTGAATTTATATTATTTATATGTGTGTGTGTGTGAGAGGCTTTATGTAGAATCCATTCTGCAGTATTGTGTCTATTGTGTTAGACCTCGGAAATGTGTGTGTGTGGGAGAGTCTGCATGTAAGCATCAATATGTTTAGCTAAAAAAAAAGGAATGAATGAAAGGGGGTCCCGGTGACACTAGTGGTTGAGGGGTTGTCTCTCCAAAAGTTTGGGGCTCGAAAGTGATCACACTTCCCTCTGAATGTCTTCCCCTCTCCTACCCTTCCCTCCCTTTTTAATTCCCTTAAGCCCCAAAGAGCACCCAGGGAGGCCTTGTGGTAATGTGTGTGTGTGGGTGCGTGTGTGGGTGTGTGTGTGCGTCTGTGCTGTCAGCAGACAACAGCTGTCTCTGGCTATCTCCACTCTCCTTATCTCTACTTGAGAATAGAGAAGCCACACACATCGCAGCGTATAGCCTGCGGTGACAATATTTAATTTGTCTGCGCTTTCAGAATGGTTTGGGTACTTTCCAATGGATAGAGAATTTTTTACATTGAATATTTTCCTGAATATAGTTTTCTTCCCCACCATTTTCCATCTTTTAATGCCAACATATTATATCTCATCTTATTTACCCGGCGTTGTTATCTAAAAAAAAAAGAGGCATAAATCAATCTGTTGCTTTCATTTTTTTTTACACTTTCTCTGTCTCACACTCCCACTGTAAATCTACCATTATAGAAGTAATTGGACCTCAATCCGTCTGTAACGGCTGCGAGCTTCAGCTACCAGCGGGCTCTGTCTGGCCAGCTGTTAGCAACTACGGCGGCCACCGGCCATCATTTGCTGAGGAGGCTGATGGAGGGCAAAGCTTTTTGTTCTAATGACTAATAAAGGAGCCAGTCTGTGTGTGTGTGTGTGTGTGTGTGTGTGTGTGTGTGTGTGTGTGTGTGTGTGTGTGTGTGTGTGTGTGTGTGTGTGTGTGTGTGTGTGTGTGTGTGTGTGTGTGTGTGTGTGTGTGTGTGTGTGTGTGTGTGTGTGTGTGTGTGTGTGTGTGTGTGTGTGTGTGTGTGTGTGTGTGTGTGTGTGTGTGTGTGTGTGTGTGTGTGTGAGTTCATTAGAGAAGGCAGGAGCAGTCATGCAGTCAGGCGTGTGTCAGATTTGAGTGTGCGAGCGTGTGTGCGTCCACCCTCCCATCATTGGACCAGATGTTTTTTACCTGGGTACCAGACCACCATCTGACTGAGGTCAGCCCGCTCCTCCAGGCTGCTGGGAGGTCTGCCAGCTGTCCCCCACTTTGACCCGCGTCCCGGGGCACTGGTTCTGGGGGAGTCAGAGTCTAGACCTTGGGGTAGGTGGTCCTTTTTGAATTTGGCAATATCACTAGGGGAAAATTGTTAGGGATATTATTAGCGTTTGGGTGCTGAGATATGGCCTGTGAAGGCAAGTGAGTAAGCATAAAAAGAAGGAAGTTGAGCATTTGTGCTGGAGAATATCACAGATTAAGACGCTGGCATTGTTGAATAAAGAGGTTTTGATTACTGAGGGACAGAAGGGGTTAGCTTCTGGCATTAAAGCAGTCTTGTTGCAGGGAGTTAGTCAAGTGGAAAAGAAGGGCCACCAAGTCTGGGAGGTAAAGTTACAGAGTGCAGACAGAGTCGGCAACAGGTTCACTGCTGCCAGAGATTAATTGGAGCCTCTTGTATAATAACTTCTGTTTCTTTCAAAGGACATATACATCTGTCATTATGTGACTTAACTTTTAATTTAAAGTACTTTAGTATAAGCAAGGTCTGTGTGTGTTTTTGGTTATTTGAGGAAAGTGTTGCAGAGACTCCGGTGAGAGTAGAACCAGTCAGTAAAGCGATTAATCGCTTGCGTAGGTTTTAAACTGGTTCCTCAAGTTTCTTCATTTTTGGTATTAGTGGCATGGTGGCTGCTGGGAAACCTCATTGAGATGGGTCCCTCTGATAGTAAACAGATGACAGCAACACGGAATTATCTTACTCCTGTGTTTTTGCTTTTAACTGTCTCAGCAAATGTCTGACTCGGGATGTGGAGTCATCGAAAACATGACTGGTTACTGTTGACATTAGCATGTTTCCCAACGTCAAAAGTATTGCACTGTTGCTTGGGTTTTACTTTGCAGAAGGACCGCTGTGTGTGTGTGTGTAAACACAAATGTTCTGTTAATTGATTTGGCAGCAAAATAATTTAACATATTAACATCAAAGATACCTCAATTAGAATATAGCTTATATCATTTGTTTTCCTGCAGACAGGGCATTGCTGGCAGTGATAATAATAATAATACAACATTGGATTTGTATAGAGCTTTTCCTAATGCTCAAAGACGCTTTACATAAAATCAAAACAGAAAAAGTACAAAGAAAACAAAAAACATAAACAGTAGTCCTAATCCCAGTGTGATGACACACTTAAGGCTATAGTACGCTCCTATACGATCACAGACACACACTTGGAATGTGTTTGCCTCTTAACTAATTATCTGGTTTTGAGGTTTTGGTGGGTGGAGATTATCAATCCTGAACATCTGTTAGTGGATGGCCAGCAGCATGTCTGAGCCTCTGTGTCTGCACATCTAATTTACCCGTGTTAGTCAATCCTTTACCAAAAAGAAAAGTATTTTTTACTTCTTCACACATTTCTCACTGATATCCTTATTTTATTGAACACATGGTCAAATTGACCGCTTGTTGGATAATTAATATTTTGCTGGCCAGGATGGAAATTGAGAATATTTTTGAAGCTCTTTGTAGCTTTAAAATAAGTAGTTGAAAATTATTCTACATTTATTTTGATAATTTTTTCATAAAAGGCAAAAATGATCTTCTTCCAGCTTCTCAGTTGTGAGGATCTACTACTTTGTCTTAACTGATAAAAAATATATATAGGTAAATTGATATCCTGTGGTTTTAGGTTGCACAAAACCCTGACATTCGACGGACAATTTACAATATTTTCTAACATTTAATAGACCAAATTAATCCCTAAGATAAATAAAAAAAATAATGTTTAGAATTATATCAAAAAAGGAATGAAAATACTGATTATAAAATCCTTGTGCATTGATGAAACATATCAGAGTTTAAACAGCAAGGAGTGGTGTGTTTACTATGTGTTTGTTTATGGATGGATAAATATGTTTTGTGCACGTGACTTGGCAAATGAGCAATTATAAATACAGTCAGTGTTTTGAAAGATAATCAGGCTTATGGGAGCAGAGTTTGGGGCGTGCTCTCTTCTTTTATCATGAGCCATAATAGATTTGAATGAAATTGTCTAGTAAAACAACTAGATCATGTTTTCCACATTTTCCTCTGCTTGATAAGTCCTCTTCTTTTCATTTATCTGAAGACGTGCTGCCTTTGTTTAACAATAAATGTTAGTATAACGCTAATTCCACTTGTACTGCTGTCGGCCAAAGGTGGTTAAAGAGGGCAGTAGCTGGCAGATGGCACAGATTTCCACCATGAAGCCCTTCAAAGTGCCCCACAAACTGAAAATACTGGGCCCTTGTTCTGTGTCTTTTATCAGTGGCCGCAGCAGTGAATCAACCCCCACTCTGCCCCAGGCTCTCTGGCAGACTGTCCAAATTGAGGGCTCCAGGTGGGGTCCCATATGGCATGATTACAGACCAGCACGTCACCTTGTCGGAGGAGCACAATGTTTCAATAAAAGGTCAAAACATGTGAAGGTCACCGTGGTGTCCGATCAGACTCTCACATGTCGTATCAAAACTAGACATTGACACAGCACACATATTGACACTGTAAACACATGTCTACGCCAGACACATACATCACAGAAAACGTACATGATATTTAAATAATTGTTCACTAATGTAAACAGGAGAGGTGGGATCTCAACCAACTGTCATTTATATATTTCACCAACAGTATGTAATAAAGTAAACACAATTTGAAAAGTCACGAGTCAGTCAGTTGCCAAACATCTACGCAAACTCTGTCAGTATTTTAATTTGAAGAAGACAGCTGACCTTTTATGTTAGAAGTGAATACGTTTTTTGATTATATGACCAGGATAGATTCATACATTTCAAATATGAAACAATACAGAGGTTTTTATGTATATGCAAAATCTAACTCTGACATCTTCATCAGACCTTGAATTAAATATGACTCAAAGTCATACATTCACTAAATGCTGTGATACAAATTTCCATCATAAAAAGTAATTTTAGTAATCATTGTTGGTTCAACTGATTTTTTTGTATTTAGCTCTTCTATCCCCGTTTCAATCATTATTTGCCTCTTGTTGGACTACAACCAGCTTGTCTACCCAACTTCGCGTGTAGAGCTTGGAAAAGAAAAACACTTTTTCCCTTAGATGCTGTCACACTGACAGATAAACTAGTTGGCCCATAAGGATCAGTTTCATATGTGTCAATCTTTTCCTCACTCAAGAGTTTAGTTGAACAACAGGTAAATCTGCATAACATCAACGTATTCCTTAAAAAGTATCCAATGACATTTCATCTTAAAGCACAATATACCATCCTGCGATGTAATCCATCAGCACAAAGGCTAGAATTTGATATCCGTGAAAGAAGCAGTGGTCTAGCAGAACCCTGGGACCCAGGTGAAGCTGGTGGGACTGGCCTTGTGGCCTCGTGGCCCCCCGTGGCCCCGCTGGGTTTGTTTTAGCTTTAGTTTCAGCCCTCGGCCCTCCACATCTCTGCTGAGCTCCGCTCATCTTCCCTCCGGTGTCCTGCAGTTCCCATGGCCTTGTGCGCCCTCCTCCCAGGCCTCACCCTGAACCAGGAAGTGCCTCCCCTATCACACACAGTGTGGGTGTTTGTGTGCACGTGCATGTGTGTGCATATAGGACTGTTGCAGGGATGCAGCTGAAGTCAAAAGGACTCTGAACAGGCGTCGCTTTTACTTTTGATCCCTGGAAAGTTTTAGGAAATGCTAAGCACAACAGCACTTTCCTTTTTTCCCTCTGTGCTGCGGGATCATAGTTACTCTCTGGAGCTTCACACTACGCCTGTGATGAAGGTCAGATCAGGACCCCTGATGGCTACAAGGTCATAAGGGGCATTTCAAATGGAAATAGATAGAAAAATAATGATGAACTTAATGCATGGTTCAAATTAAAAGTACAGTTTTGTTGACGCAAGATAAAACCTAGGCGTTGCTTAGTTGAAAGATTTACTGTAGGCTTTCTTCATATAAATGAAATTCAATTAGAAATATCAAACATTTGCTATTTATTTGTAATAATAACAAGCCTTTACCGACATGACAAAGTGTAAATAGACTCCTTTGTTACACATTTACAATCTGTTTTATTTATGTTTATTCTACTATCATAACACAGATGTGCAGGTGGATTCTTCAGTCTTTGTAGCTGCTTCACGGTTGTAAGACATTTATTTACTCAGAAAACATTCTGAGGTGTTTGAAAAGCCGGGAGGGCGGTTCCATCAGATGGAGCTGACACAACACGAGGTGTGTTTTCTCTAGTATTCTATCAAAAAGGCTTTTGTTAGTGACATGAGAACAACACAAACGATACTGTAAGACGTTTCGTAATGTCAGTAAAGCTTCTTTTTATCGGCAGACTGTCACAATTCCTGTGACTTTTCTTAGCTTGTTCTTTTTTTTCTCATCTTCTCTGCTGCAGTAGAACCCTGCTGCCCCTATACTTCATGACTGTCATCTGTCTCTGTCTTTGTGTTGTCAGCGAGGTCAGAGGTCGGGCAGTTAGCTGCAGCTTTGCCAGATTGGAATGGCCCAGAGGCAGAAACAGAAAGAGGCAGAAAGAGAAAAGGGAGAGGGAGTAGACAAATAAATGGAAAAGCGAGTTGTGCATGTGAGATTTGAAGGACTCTCACCTCAGTGAGCGTTATAATCAAATGAAAGGGATATGAATTTTACCAATGTAAATAAAAATGAACGCTGTATAGCATGATACAGGGTTGACATTGAATATGTTGCAGTGAGCATGGTGATACATTGCTGGATGGATTTTATATACCTTTTTAATCAAATTCTAAGACAACTTACTTTTAGGACACAAAACCAATTATGATCAAGTATAGAAAGTTACTTTTTCATGCAATCAGAACAATGTAATCTACGTTGTATCACAGTCCCTATAACACCAAATAACATTTTGTGCAATCTGAGGAAAGTAATTAACATTTGACTATATTACAAATAAAATATCACACATAAAATGAAGATACTTTTGTAAATCAAACATTTGCTAGACCTTGATCAAACATAGAAGGAATCATTTGACCTTGTTTTGAATCTATTTGCATCGACATGCTGCTGCACCAGACTCTGCTCTTCTGGAAAAGCTCTCCACGTGGTTTTGGAATCTGGCTGCATGGATTTTCCCCCTCCTTCACCCTGACTGATGTTTGGTGATAAGGCCCGTCTCGCAGTCAGTGTTGCAAATAATCCCAAAGGTGTTGGACGATGTAGAGATCATTGCTCTGTGCCAAGCCAGTCAGAATCTGCCATGGCAAACGTACTGTGCGTGAATCTGTTTGTGCAAGTTGAAACAAGAGAGGGCCTGCCCCAAACACAATTAAGATTTACCTCTGTATTCAATAATAGAGACCAAAATAAAATGTGCAAACAGTATTGCTCACATACTGTTGTCCCTATTGTGTTAGTAGATGACGTTTTTACCGAATCGTTTCCATTACAACCCACCATCCATCGTGCTCCATGACTGGTACCTTGAATGATTTAGCTTTAGCATCTGCTGTCAAACAGTCCCATTCAGCTTCCTGCTCAGACTCATTCATGTGGCTTTGACCTTTTGACCTCCAGCTTACTGAGCCGAGACCTTCACTTCCTTCACTTCCTTCACTTCTTTTCACCCTTTTCTTTCTTACTCTCTATTATCATTTAATACTTCTGTCAACAGACACATAGAGAGAAACAGACAAAAGCCTCAGAAGACAGGACAGCAAAAATGTCTCATCTTGTCAAAGCTCTGTTGTCTCATCTTATCACCAAACATGAAACATTTCAAATCCTTCTTTCCTCGTTCCTCTTGATAGCCAAATACAAAATGCATGACACAGGTGCCAAACAGCAAGATGACTCAGCGTTTTTCTAACATTTTCCCTAAGCATAATCGTACCTGTTCAGCATTTAACTGTCAGAGTCGCTAATGATCGTACTCTTCACATCAAGACCGCATTCACCTTCTCTGTCTATCCTTGAAAGTATTCACCTCTTGAACTGTGTTTGGAGAACACACCTGCCCCTCCCCCCCTCATCCTGCTGCAGCGGGGCCCGAGGCACGTCGCCATGTGTCAGTCACCTGCATACCTGTGTCCTGATGATGTGCGTTTGCTATTGTTTCCACAGGAGAGTTGACGGCTCGAGAGGAACCTGACTAACAGCGGTGTGACGGGATAAAGACGATAAAGCTCTCTCTATAGTTCAGGTGAGAGGGCAAAACTACAAAGAAAAGAAAGAGTAAAGTGCTTCAGATGAAAGGTGGCTGCTCCCTGCAGCCACTGCAATCCTCAAGTCGGCCTTTTAACTCAAAGAATAGTTTTATATTCATTATATATAGCTTAAAATAAAATCTAATAATGTAACTGGTCATCATTTTTGGTAGTGAGGAGACCGCTTATTAGTTTGTTTGTTTTTTGTGATTGAAATCAACCCTGATTTTAGGGGTAATTATATAAACAAAATGTGTATTAATGTTGTCTTTTTGTGTAATTGTATAACATTTGTTGGTGTTGGATGGTATCCTGCATTACACTGTGTTTTTCTACTTTTAAAAAGGATATTAGGGAGTAATGCTGATGGTACCTTTTGTCATTTATGTGAGGATATGTGAGAAACACCTAATTACATATCCCAGTAATTAATGTCTTATCTTATTAAAATGTATTTTTCAATTTCCTTACTGTTTTAATTGTTAACTTTCTGACATTGCCTGTTTTGTCTCATTCACAGGGCTTTTTCTATTGACTACATACTCATCGTACCTACTGCAGGTGAGTTTTTCATGACATTCTTCACTGAGGTTGAAAGTGGAATTTAATGACTTCTTTGTCACATGTTGTGCTGTGTGTCTTCCGGTAGCCGCCACATAATTGTTACTAAGCGTTAAACTCTGTGACGCTCATTATAAACTAATTATCTGAACTTTATTTTCCTTATTATTGGTCTTTTCATATTTGTTTTTATTGCTAAAAGTTGCAAAAAAAGGTGCATCTATTCAGATTTGACCAGTATACAGTAGGAACCCCACCACGGTACTGTTTGTGTCAATAATTCCTTTGTTGTTAAAGAAAGTGTTTGCATGTTTTTATATTTTCAATGAGCTTCCTCGTCCTCTAACGGTGACAAAAACAGATGTTCTGTTGTAACAGATAATGAGAACCAAAAGTTTCCTCATTATTCCTTGCTTCTTTAAAACCAGCTAACGGGGAGAGGTGTGATGGCTGCGTACGGACAGACTCAGTACAGCCCCGCCCTGCAGCCTGCGGGGCCGTACGCACCCTACACTCACCACACACAGGGCTACAGCATGCCCTCCTACAGTGAGTACACACAACCATACAGTGATGTGGATGCATTCAATGTTTTTGATAAAGCATCAGATTATGCAAGTTAGTGTCTATCTGTTTATTTCTTTAAAGTGCTCACTTTTATAAAACTGTATTTCCCTTTTTCATCTGCAACATAGCAACTTTGCAATACATACAGTGCCAAACACAAAATACAGAAGTGTGCATGTTTTCTAATGTTTACACCCAATCCTCCCCCCTGTATAGAACGAAACAACAGCACTAGCACAAAAACATTTAAAATAATAAACAAACAAAAAAAAAAGTTAAAATTTCACATTAAATTAATAAAGATAAAACAATGCTCATTTATAATAGTGCACATATACTGTAGTGCACATATAGTCACATACAAATGGTTGAGGTACTGTACAAGTTATGTCACAATTGTCTATAGCAAAAATCAGTTAAAGGTATGGTAGGTAATTCACTTCAGAAACACTGTTTGTTATATTCCATGGAATGCTCTTAACATCCCGATAGCAATGACTACATTAAACGCTTTGACAATAAATACATAAAAAAATGTCATCTGTGGAAGCCTTCGCGCTGTAAAAAGCACAAACAATTATTTTAGGCGGCCCAGCTAAAATAATTGGATGGCCTACCTGCCTGTCAGCCTTCCATCTGTGCACAAACTTATCTCGTGCCCCTATTGGGCATGTGTGCGTTTGTGTGTGTTGTACTTATTGTAAGTCACTTTGGATAAAAGCCTAATCTAAATGCAATGTAATGTAATGTTGGAGGAGGGGCTCTGTTCGGCTGCGTAGTTTCAAATTCTAGCGCACTCGAGCTGGTTTCTCCATTCTTACCTAACCTACCTTTAAGGAAGAGTTCACAGTTTTTGCGTTTTCATGTATGGAGACAACAAGACACAATAACAATATAACACATGCTGTAGGACAACTTCAACATTAAACTGGGAACTCATTTGGGGGAAACAAGGCAGACAGTTATGTCATGAATACAAGAAACCACAATATTGTGTTACCAAGATAGATTGTTATACATGTGTATGTGTTATTTGATCCCCAGTGGTGAGACAGACTTGGTTAACATTAATCTGCATGTTGGCTAATCTTTTATGTAACCTAGGAAATGAATCTTATGCTCATTCGATGGCATCTCTTTGTCCGTAGACATTAAAACAGAAGAAGGCCTGAGTCACTCTCCAGGTCAGACAGGAATTCTGGGATACTCAAACTTCAGCAGCACTCCTCCCGGTCAGAGCCTCTACAGCTACTCACACGGTAAGTCTGAAACACTGTGTGTATTTAATGTATGGACATGCTAACACACACACACACACACACACACACACACACACACACACACACACACACACACACACACACACACACACACACACACACACACACACACACACACACGCCTTATATACACCATCTTTGATTTCAAACTTAATAGAAGGAGCATCCATCCTGGTGCTGCCTTCCTCAGCTCTATACTCCTCCTCTTCTCTCTCTTCACTTTTTCTCTTTCCCTCTCCTTCTCTGTGCCACACCTGTTCTCCATTAGCTGCGGTCTGGACTCCTGGCGTCAAAAGTCTCCCCACCCCTCCTCTTTTCTCGGGGTCAGGCCCCCTTTCTCCACTCAGACCAACAACACAGCATGCCAGCGCTTGTGTCTGTAAGAGAGAAAGAGACAGTGAGAAAACATGTAGACGGAGGATGGGAGAACAGAGAAAAATAGAGGGAACAAAGAGGTGGGCAGAGGGTCTTTGTCGAAAAACAACAACTCAAAAGGAAGTGTGATCAGCTCTCTGCCCACACATGGCCTTGTGTCAGTGTGTTTTTGTGAGTGTGTGTATCTCCTCTGTACACATTCCTCAGTCGTCCGGCGCCCAAAGCATGACTCGCTCAGTGCGACTTTATGGCTTTGAAAGCAGCGTGAAATTGACCTTGTGTGTGAGAGGGGAGAGGTTAAGGTGAATTATACGGAGGGGTGAGGAGGTTTAATGTTGCAGACGGGGGGGCGGCCCTGCTTCACTGTACGGATGAGACAAAGAGAAGAGAAACAGGATCAAACCGTAAACAGATTAGGTTTGATGCTACATGCAAGTGGAATATGAGTCAATGTCTTTATTATAATGGTCCTGGCATTCAAACACAATCTGAAAGCATGTTCCATCTTTTGGTTATTTTTGTAATTTTACATAGGTTTTTGATGGGTTATCATTAGAGATTGTACTTGACAAGTTAATTACAGAATCCTGACAGGACAATGCTAAAACAAGTCTGAGAAGTAAGGAAACATGAAGGAGAATGAGACAGGTTTTCAGAAAGCCAACAATTTATCCAAATCTAGCTAAACTACTAAACCGCTTTGCTCAAAAATGTCTAATTTCTCAGGATAACTGTATGTACTAATAGAACTGGTATTTTAGGTCAATGTCGTACATAGACTACAATAGGTTAGCCACACTTATTTGGAAAAGAAAAAAACATTCATCACAGTTTATAGACTGATTTTGTGATCAAACTCCTGTCTGCCATTCTTGCTTTGAATGTTGTCTCACATTTTCTGCAAAATCAGGGATCATTGCCAGAAACTACAATGTTCTCACTTGCAGTTTTACCTCCAAATGAAGTAGATAAGACGACCCAAAGTGTGTGTAGTTTGCTTGTAGTTTTTGCCCTGTCGGACTTCATGTTAGTGATTTCACATCTCAGTGTTACCAGATCTCAGATCTCCCAACAGATCAAGGCCAAAAATACAAAAATAAGACTCAAGTTGTACGATGGAAAATCTGTATTGTTAAGCCTATCTTGCGTCATACAGAGTTGATATAGTTATTTGGGAAGGGATGAAAAACACCGGTAACAATTGGATGGGGAAATTGTAACTGTTTTTTCTGTTGCCTGTGTTTTCAGCCCTTCCCAAATAACTACATTTTTCCACATCGCTTCCTCTATTCAGATGTCCAACATTATATGGGAATGTAAATATTCCTGTAAACACAAACGATATAACATCTTACAAACTGCGAGGACCTCGATGCTCTGTTAGAGCCCAACTGTAGGACAAAACAGGTTTTTTCTCACAGAGAGTAGTTTGAGTTTGTAAGACACGGTTCCCAAACAAAATACATTTGTTTGAATATTTGTAAGCATAAATCATTAACTACAAACTTCAAACGGTAATAAACTGCCACAACAACCCGATGTTTGTAGGATTTCAGAATGTTTCCATGTCCTCCATTATACTGTACACAATGCTTGAGCATGCACACGCAGACACACACAAACACACCACAAAAATACACCCAAACACACAGTTGTATTGCATGTTCAACTGAAACCAAATGGGGACTATGGGAGCTTTTTTTGTGTTTACTCCAGAGACCTCCTGGATTTTTCCTTCAGTTGCTTTGAAGATTGTTGTCCGGGGAGGTTTCAGTGTGGTTCTTCCATTGAGTCATTTGTCTCCTGTTTGTCATGCACTGTGGAATGGAGAAAAATAAATGGGGAGCAGCATGAAGCTTTAGACTGACGCAATAATGGAAAGTAGAATTGAGTAAGGGAGTCTTTACAAATATCCTGGTTCAGGTCATGTCGGGGAAGAGGAGAGTACATCTTCATTATCGCCACAGGGAAGCTTGTTGCACAGTTCAACAGTCAAAACAAAACCCTTCACAGAAACTAATACTAAATCAACTTTCAACCTGTAATTAAACTACTTTGAATAACTTCCTACTGTACAAACCAAGCAACTATTTACAAAGGTTCATTGTCATGTTTTCTTTTTGGTTCCAAGGAACATTTTATTGCAATGCACACACAAATGTACACAAGTAACTGTCAAGCTATGTCTTGTCAATAAAAGGCCCTGGCTTCCACCCAGCACACGACTCGAGCCAGAACAATGCTGCCAGTTTGTTCACCTAACCTAACCTGTTAACCTTACCTACACGACTCTTTATCGGGAACAAAGAGAAGATGGCAGGTGCTGCGAAAAGTTGTTTCTAATCTATCTAAAAATCTCAATCAATGTAATGGATATGCAGATATTCATGGTTGCTAGTGGTTTCATATACTTCTAGCACCAATATGAGATTGAAATTGTGAGGTCTTGAGTGAAATGTGAACTGTTGGACGGATTGCCATGACGTTTAGTGTTCCCCTCAGGATGAGTTTTAATTACTTTGGTGATTCTTTCACTTAGCATTTAGTGCCATCATCAGTTTAACACTTTGTGAATGTTATTACTGAGCCAAACACACAAACTAGGAGGGTAAATATGGTAATAATGGAATACAAATTAGATATGCTGCATTGGCCCTAGGTGGAGGTAATATAATTGGAGTACATGAGGAAAGACCTCTGCCAAGGCCAATGGTGCATTCAAATGCTCCCTCAGATCGTCTAATTTCCCCTTTTGGGAACAGTTCATAAGCTGTAAATTGTAAGGAACATAGATACTACAAAAAATATGTGTTAGGGTGCCTAACCCTAAACCCTCAAGTATTTATTTTGAGCAAACTGAAAGTAATTTCTGTATCTGCCTTTTGTTTCGGATATGCTCCACAGTGTAATCTGTTTTTTCTTGGCCTATTTTTTCACCCTTCTACCATGAAGATCCTGCCGGTACTTTTTCGGCAATCAATCCTGCTCAAAGGCAAACAGACAAACCTAGAACATAACCTGCCTGGCTGAGGTCATACTAATTATTCAGACACACAAACAAACAAACAACATGGACAGACTTGATAGAAGGATGCAGGGTGAGGCAGCGTCACTGTTGGAGGAAATCGCTTGAAGGAAGACATTCCTGCCTTGGCCTGATTATACTGAGAAGATTCCCAGAGCAGCAGCAGCAGCACACTTTCCCACCTGTATTGTTATTCCAAACATAAATCTGACTCCCGGCTCCTTCAGCTCTGACCTGTCACTGAGGAAGGAGTTTACTGCTCCTGACTTTCTTCACACAGATACTCACGGATCAGATCGTATATTGTGGCATTACATCAGAGGAGGATTCATTGATACAAGATGTAACGCAGTCAAATCTCTCACCAGTTTGTAATTGTTCTCCATCCTGCATGATGAATTATTTCCTGAAAGTCTGAACTTTTGCCATCACATCGTTTCTCAGGTGGTGGTATTTCATCTGGAATTTTTCAAGGCACCCATGCAATCTCAAGTTCAACCCCATTCAACTCTACACAACAAGTGAGTAATGTAACTTCGACAGGATGTTTTACTGCCAAGACATCTGAAGATCCTGAAAACATACATCTTAAACTCTAGCAGTCCTGACAAATAACTTAATTTAGCAACTGTCATGACTGTCATATGTATTAATCATGATGACGACTGTTTGATTGTAGGACGTTTCATTTTGGAATGATAAATGACTCTGACTAATTAAAGTAAATGTTTACGTTTCGACAGGAATTTTCAGCGTACTCAAGCTACAGTCAGAGTCAGTACTCGCCGTATTATAACTCTCATCACTACAACAGCCCCTACATAACCAGCAGCAACATCAGCCCCACTGCCATCACAGCTCCGGTAGCCTATCAGCATCCAGAACACCCCGTCATGCTGCCCAATCACAGCCCAGAGTCGCACACAGGTAAGGAGGGACAAAGCATGTTATTTCAAATTGACTTACAGTATAATACCACATGTACCATGCCTTACTCTGAACAAAAAGCACATATAACATTGACTGTACTGTACCAAGTTTGATATATTTGCTTGATTTTAAGAATAAAAGTACCGTTAATTAAAAAAATGTATGTTCAAACTTGTGTTACATTTTATTTTGCTGTTACAATAAGATAATGTAAACTAGGCACCCTTTTAAAAAGAAGCAAAGTCATTTATGTTCTGTAGGTTAAGTTGGTTTAAGAAACATATATTTGTTTAAATGTCATATGCTAATTGTATACCCTGCTATGGATCCAAACACCTTTGGTCCAACACATCCCATAAAGTATTCTCTGTGCTCGGGGCTTAACAGGTTAAAAGAGCGCCCCATCAACACGCTCTTGAGTTAATAAATCAAACTCTAAATCTCGGAGAAGGTTGTTTTATAGAGATGGTTTTATGTGTGTGTGTGTTCTAGGCGAGTACCACCCGCCGCCAAGCCCCCCCACACCAGGTAAAGAGGAGGGGGTCCCAGCAAGGAGGGGGTCGGATGGGAAGTTGAGAGGGAGGAAAAGAGTCAGTGACCCCGCACCACCTCTGGACTCTGACATTGAGGTAAACACACTCTCACACTGTGTTGAAAATTATCAGCATTTCTCGACAATATTTATCTTTCTCTCCCTCACACGCACACACTCGTGAGGTTAACATTACATATCTGTTATTTCTCTGCAGCGCGTGTTTATCTGGGACCTGGATGAAACCATCATCATTTTCCATTCGCTCCTCACGGGAACCTTCTCCTCACGTTTCGGAAAGGTACGAATATAAGACCCCTCCCTTTGTTATTTACTAGCTCACACTTTGAAAACAGTTCTGATACGGTAGATAGGCACAGTTTGGCATAAAACCCTTGCATCAACAAACTAACCCTTGTCGTCATAAAATCACCCTTTGTCTCAGCGCTGGAGTGCTTATTTGACTAACAGCCGAGTCCACAACCTTTGGGTCTCATCGCTGAGCATTTTCACATGCTGGCTGTTTTGCCTCTCTGCCCTCTTGTTTCTTTTCATAATGCACCGGGGCTGTTTAGCTACCCGAGCATCCCGCGGCGTGATTGACAGCCGGTGGGACCTTTACATAACAGACAGGCAGCTGACAAGGGGCGGACCGTGGTGCGTTTCTTGGTTTTGGCCGGGGACGCGTGTTTTGAATTCTCACGGTCCCCCTGCGGGTTGACACAGGGCTGATGGGAGTTTGAGGAAGCAGCATTTTCTGATCGGCTCAGCCCCTGGGCAGGCCATGCATGCTGTTGTTTCTTTTTCTTTCTGTTTCTGCCACAGAGGAGGAGGTGGTGGGGGGGGGGGGGGGGAAGCGGGAAAGAAACACAGGAGAGAGTGAGAGAGAAAGTGGATGTGTGGAAATGTGACTCATGTGCCAAACATTCCTGATTCCTCCCACCACCACCCGAACGCCCCGCTGCTGGAGCTCAGCTGGACGGACTCTGACATCAAAAGTCAGAGGAACTGAATGAGTGACAGCGGAAAAACAGATTAACAATCCAAAGCATTAAGACGGTTTACAAGCTAGCGACGCTTTGCCCTTCTTTTTTCTTCCTCTTACATATTCTGCTAACTAATCCTACTCCGACATCCATAATGCTTTTTTTCTGGCATAAGTTATCTTCACTTTATGCCCTGCTTTCTTTCTACTTTTAACAGCCCAGGCTCTTTCCATTAGGGTCAGCCTATTAAACTCTTATCATGAACAAATGTTTTGGACCTTTAAGTCAAGGCGAATCTGGGCCCGGCGTGCAGGAAAGACTAATGGCTGTGTTGAAAGACAGTTGTTTTCACCAGCTCCGTGAGCCAGAGGTGAATGAGGAGCTGATTCCTTCCCTTGCTCCTCCATTATCTCATCTGTCATACAGCTCCCATCAATTCACTCTAGTGTGTTTAATACATGAGTAAAGGTGGGAACTCGGGTGGTTTCAGTCTTTTCCTTCCTCCTCTTTTTTCTTTTCTTTTCTGGGATTATCAGAAATAGACTTTATTTGTCCCTCTAAAAAGACCAGCCCTTGATTTTTTTAATGGGAGTGATTATAGATAATTATTTCAATTATTAGACAAGAAGAACAATCCTCTCTTAAGCCTTTAACTCCACCTTCTTTATCCTTTCAATTCATGTCTTGCTCTTCAGTCCAGTGTTTCTTAATCCCTCCTCTTCATAATGTTCTCCTTTAGACCTCCTACTCCTCCTACTGAACTTTTCCCGCCCTTCGTCCTCATTACCTTTTTTCTCTTTACACCTTTTTTTGGAAGGTGGGGTATTTTGTAATCATCGTGATTAATCCTGCTTTTGTTATCAAACCCTTTTTTACCATTTCGAGCCAGAAGACGCCTCTGCTTGTCATTTAGAGATGCATTCATCTCAAATGTTCACCTTTGGCTGACAGCCCGGCCTGTGCTTCTCCTGTCTGTCTGCCAAAGACAAGCCAACGCTGCCATCAAAAAACACACCGCACACATTCATACACACACCTGCTTTTGTAGTCCTCAACAACAACACGCCCAAGCTGTTTGTCAGCCTCACTGCCCGCACATTATGATGTATGTGTTTCTCCGGGTCATGATATATAGTTTGCTTATTAGGAAACAAACTGAATTTGGTGTAATGCAACACCTGCATAGTTGTTAGGGTTTTTTCCAAAGCGAGAGAAAACATGAGGAGAGATGCAGGGAGGTGTGAGGGTGTCCTGTGTCCTCTGTACACAATTTCACTCAAGTTAAAATAAAAAAGTATTGACATCAAAATCCTCCAAAAATAAAAGTACTTATTGTGGGTATAGCCCATTTCAGAATCATATTAAATATTACAATATATTAACTACTGGATTATGATGCATAAGTGTGTCTATCAAATCTAGTTTAGTTTAAGTGTGTTTTATTTCCTTTGAATGCTCCTAATCTGTAAAGTAACTAGTAGTACTAGTATTAATGTACTGTTCTCGTTTCAACGTATGGATATTGAACTTAACAGCCAGCTAAACTCTCCTCAGCATCATTCCTCCAAGGAACAGGCAGTTGTTGTATTTGGCAGAAATTGTAATGATAAGAAGTGTGAAACTGAAACAGAATGCATTTATCCATAAGTACACATAAAACAATGATATGTTCTTAACAATTAACTTAAGCTGTTAGATAAATCTAGTGAAGTGAAAGGTACAATATTGGCTTCTAAAATGTAGTGGAGTAGGAGTATGAAGTAGAACAAAATGAAAAGTAGCCCAATATCATACTTAAGTCGAGTACTTGAATAAATGTTCTACATTTCACAACGAAAAAGGTTAAAGGCCGCCATAAACACAGAGCAAAACGTACTGACGTAGCTAAATCCAATTAAGTTATGTACGGTAGTTAAATCTCATAGACTTATTGTTTTGTTTAAGATACTCTTATGGATTTGATCATCATTCCATTCAGTCACAGCCAGTCAATTAATTTCATTTCAAGCTAAGGAAAAATCTAATGGAGAAAATAAAAAACTTGCTTATTTTAGGAATACAAATATTTTCCTAATTGTTTTATTACCTTACTCAATTGAATAGTGCAATGGCCTTAATGATTTAAATTGTATGTGCATAGTTTGAATAAGGAAAAGGTGCAGTACAGGGAAAAAACTAGACTAAATGAAGAGAGCTAAAACAAATAGGTCAGAAAATAGTTAGTGGAGATAACAATCTGCATAGTTTGATTGACAGATACATATTAACACTGGCCCCTCCCTGAAACCTGCCTATGTCAATCCAGTTGATGAGTTTGAAAAAGGAAATGAAAAAGAAAGCTGTTAGGAGAGACAAGCAGGCGGCGGCAATGACAAGGTGGGAAGTGACAAGTAATGATGTTCAACAATCCAACTAACTCATTATTCTCTAAATACCAAACCTCTAAAGCTATCAATCTCAGTATGAACACTTGAATTTATTTAAAAAAATGCTCTATTAAAAGGGGGCGCGGCCCTGAAATGATTCGAGATGTTGTTCTGACCTGTCAGGCTATAAGTAAACAATAAGAGAGTTGACTGTGTCTGAGGGGAAATGTGTTACCATGCCTCAGGACATAAATACATACATATCCTTGATTGACCTTTGATTAAATGTTGTCATGATTATTATTATTATCAGTGTGGCTTTTAAAGTTATTCATTTTAGAGAATGTGTGTCTCTGTGTTCAGGACTCCTCAAAGGCGGTGTCTCTCGGTTTGTGGATGGAGGAGATGATATTCAACCTGGCCGACTCCAGACTCTTCTTCAACGACCTGGAGGTGAGTTTAAATTTGACTCATCATTTAAAACCTGTGAGCATGTTCAGAGAATTACTCGATTTCATTTTTATTTTTAACTTTGTTTGTTTGCCCCGTTAAACCATTATACTGCACATCATGCGTTACTTCACACAAAACCTTACTTATTATTTATTTTATAATAAATGCTGCCTGTTATCTCAGTTTTTTGCTACTTAAAGGTGTATTTGAAGAAAGACAGGAAATATCAGCTGTGAGAAAATATCCAACCGTTAGCTGCCATTACTTTCCCCATGGAAACAGGTTTTACATTTGGCTGCTGTTAATTTAAATGCACAGTGGAAATCCCCTCACACAACTTCTTTATTTATTAATACGTACTACTCAATTTTCCAAATAATTTGCCCTCCTCAGTTTAGCAGGAATAGGAAAAGGAGTTTTTGTTAAAGGCTGGCTTAAGTGCACAGTTAGACAAAACCAAGACACTAGTGCAACCTCTACAAAACGATGACCATGTGGTTTTATTACGTGTAAGTGATTGAAAAAGTTTATACGTTTTTCAAGTTGAATTCCTTAGCCTTGTTCTGACAAAGAAAAAAGATTAGAGAGGGACGGAGGGAGAAAGAGAACAAGTACACTTTGTGCAGTAATTATAGGTGTGTGTCTGAGCATCGGAGAGGAAAATTAGTCAAATGGGAGGAGGAACATTTGAGGGAAGGGAAAGGAGCCAACAAAGCCATTTGCAAACCCCGGTCCTTACCCCCTCTTTTGTTGTCAGGGCTCAGTAAATCTCTAAAGCAACTGCTGTTAAGTCTTAAGGTACAATCATCCTGTCCTTCCTCTGTCAGTAGCTGCTTCACTGAGGGTTATCACTGCTGTCATAACTCAAGTACTACCAGAAGAGATTAAATAATTGCTATAATCAAAGTCAGAATTTCCAGTAGAAATGTTCCTATACAAAAAAGCAGATTTGTATGGCTGTATTCCACTTGAGTTGAAGGTCTTATTACTGGATTAAAATGACAATGCTCTGGAGGCCCCGAGTGTAGCTGCTCTGAGTTTCAGAGCCTATAAAGCTCTAAAGGGCTCGTTTGTATTGTATGGTCAGTAGAAGCTGCTCTGCAGGGGCGGACGGCACCTGAGTGGACGGTGGGTTGAAGCCCCTGGGAATAGAGTTATGTGGAGATGGAGGGAAGATGAGGTAGCGTCTCCATCTGGCTTTAAGAGGGCTGAAAGGTGATAGGAGAGCCTGTCTTTCCCGGGTCGCTGGGAGACAATTAGAAGTTAGACTAGGACACTAATGTGTGCATGGATGTGTGTTATGTTAGTTTGAAAAATAGAGGCTTTTTAAGATATTTTTTTAAGAGAAAGTCATTGTTAGATTTACTGGAGTATTTCCTCCTGGTCCACTATCACTTTTTAACGCTATCTTATTTCTATTGAGATAACGCCATGTCTTTTTATGCTGCTGCAACACAGACAATTCCAAAATTGGGATCAATAAAAAAAAGTTCTTATTATCTTTATCTTATCATGAAAAGGGGCATATTTTAGTTTTCTTCATTTCCAATCTTCGTGACTTCTTTCATTTGTTTCTGATTGAACTGCATAATGCTGAAGGTGTTTTGTTTGTAGCAATTCTTTTAAGCTATAGTGTGGTTTGAAAGCCTTTGGTTCCTGAAGCATCCAGTAGAGAGGAACAAAAAGACAATGAGTCTTTCTTCAGAGGATTCTTTTAACAAAAAAGTACGCAGTAAAAAAAAAGAATAAAATCTGATTAACTTTAATTTACGGCGTGGTTTACCAGCATTGCACAGTCATGTTGACTGTCCTGTGTGTCTGGCGCCTCGCGGTCCCGTGTCCCAATACCTTATTTCCTTCTTCCTTGTCTTTTATTTGAGCTCTTTTTTATTTGTATTCCTGTAGCTGCTATCACCCCCGCAGGCTCCCCTAAAGAGGACAGACCTGCCCGTACAGCGCTCCACTCTGAAATGGATCTCTTGATATATCCGCTCTCTTTTTCATTTCCCAGGAATGCGACCAGGTTCATATTGATGACGTGGCATCGGATGACAACGGACAGGACCTGAGGTAAAGTGCTGCTGCTGTGTTACTGGCTCGTGAACCAGACTTGCCCTCAAGGGTTTTAGTGCACAGGAGGAAGGGAAAAAAAGCAGGGAGATGAGACAAAGAGTTTGTGCGCGTCTGTGTGTGTGCATGTCTTTTATTTCCCCGACTTCCACAGCCATATAATATGTCAGAGGATTATCCAACGCTTTCATATCTCATCAAAAATATTTCTTTGTCATTCCCTCGGTCTTCCTCGTTCCAGACGTTTTATTGCTGTAGCACTTTAGGATACTTTTAGGGGTGATTTGAGAAAGAGCCAGACTGTACCGAAGTACCTTTTTCTTATATTACACTTGGCCCTTTTCATTCTCAAAGATGATATTTATACTGCCCTCGCTGAATGTATAAACAGTACTTCATGGTTACTTACTGACAAAGCTTTTTTATTCAAAACTCAGTTTCAAACATTTCCAATTTTACAGGGTTTCTTATTCCTGAAATTCTTGTGGTTACACTGGCACCCTTCCCTTAATATGATGAATGGTTTGAGTACTACATTCTACATTCTATAACCTGAACCTTGAATCAATTCCTAGAGCTAGAAACGTTATCCATGAATACAGTTGTACCTATAGCTTCCCCCCTGAAACACCAATGATAGTGCTTCTATATGGTGCTCTGGAGAAATGCAGTTTGCTTCTTTGTGATCTACAACCTGACGGCTCCCTGTTTTGTGATCCTGCAGCACTTACAACTTTGGGTCGGACGGCTTCCAGAGCCCAGCGGGGGCCGGCTCTCTGTGCCTGGGGTCGGGGGTTCACGGAGGAGTGGACTGGATGAGGAAACTGGCTTTTAGATACCGCAGAGTCAAGGAGATGTACAACACATACAATAATAATGTTGGGGGTAAGCTCCGCTCACATTTTTTTTAACATTCGACCGGAAAACTGAATATTCAGATTTGTCTTTTTGTAAGAGCAACCACATTTTCAAATCTAACATAACATTATGATTATTTTGACAATTTTGTTTTGTTTTAAATAAAAAGATAATCAAATGTAATATTTAAAAGGATTGCCCTTTCTAATATATCAAATTGCAAAAGAAAAAATATTATTTTGCTCTGATATATTTCCGGTTGTATTTTTTTTTTTAATTAAAAAGAAAGCTAAAGATGCATTTTCATCACTATAGATACATATACATTATTAACTGCTGCTCAGCACCAGATGCAGTTACATTTGAACACAGCTCAACTTCAGATCACAGAGATTATTCTGGATTATTCTGATTTATTTTTCTTTCCTTTAGCTGGTATCAAGTTATAAAAGTTCCTATTTAGTCAGAATTCTCTTTTCTGGTGCATTAACCAAACCTTTAGTCGTGTTGAAGATGATTTGAGTATTTTAACAAAAAACAGCAATATGGTTGATTACTGACACCTATCCATTCAATTGCCATAAAATAGCAAAAAAAAAGGACACACATTCAATTTAGAATTATTAGTCAGAAATTGTTGTTGAATAAAGACCTTTGTGTGCTGCTGATTGTTGTCAAAATAAGGTTTTGTAACCTCTAATTACATTTCTTTACGCATTTGAGCTGTAAAGGCTCACGTCCTCCCTGTTTGGCCTCAAAGACCGACCGTATACTTTTTTCCCCCTGATGGGCAGGTTTGATGGGCAGCCCCAAGCGAGAGGAGTGGTTACAGCTGAGGAGGGAGATGGAGGTGCTGACCGACCTGTGGCTGACTCAAGCTCTCAAAGCTCTGGCTCTCATCAACTCCAGGTCAGTTTGTGCTCACTTACTATTGGCTGATAGCTGAACAGTATTTAGTATTTTTGTGATTTTTCTCCATATCCCATTAAATGTCCTTCAAGGTGTCATAACTAACGTGTGTGTCCTGTCCTGTTCCAGGCCTAACTGTGTGAATGTGTTGGTGACCACCACCCAGCTCATCCCAGCGCTCTCCAAGGTGTTACTGTACGGTCTGGGCTCTGCTTTCCCCATAGAGAACATATACAGTGCCACAAAGACAGGTGAGGGCAATATAGGGGAAATGGGTTCAGGGAGAAAACATTGTTCCTGATAATAGCAATATCCTTCCTCAAATGTGCTATTTTAATGTTTTAACTTTCTTAAAAGGCAAAGAGAGCTGTTTTGAGCGTGTCTCTCAGAGGTTCGGTCGGAGAGCGGTGTATGTGGTGATAGGAGATGGAGCGGAAGAAGAGTCCGTAGCCAAGAAGGTATAACTCAATCTGTTTTTTTACAACTGCGACTGCTGAAAAACGGCCTCAACTAATCAGTTAACTTTTAAGAGACACTTGGTTTCTGAAGGTTCTGTGTCTGACTCTAACACTCTAACCTTTTCATTGAAATGTCACACTTTTTCTTAAACTTGGCAGACATTAGGCTTTTGTGCATTAAAGGCCAACATTTTATCCACATGTACTTTGTCACACACTGTAATCCCCCTTCAAAACCACAGTCCATTATTCACATCTGCACTGCATCTGCAGGAGTGCTGCAACTTGCCTTAAGTCTGCATGTTTTACATTAAACCTAGATATAATAGATTTTGATTTTGTTTTTGTAGAAGAACATGCCGTTCTGGAGGGTTTCCTGTCGGGCCGATCTGGAGGCTCTGAGCCATGCACTGGAGCTGGACTACCTCTAGAGGGCGCAGCCGTCACTCTTCGCTCCTCCACCAGAACCATGAGAAGCTCCTGACCTCCTGAGAGCAGCTAGTGGACGAATCCGCCCCTGAGAGACTGATTCAGAGTCAGTGTTGCTTTTTCAACACGCAGGAGGACAAACTCACTTTAAAGCCAAAGGAACTGTGAGGAATTTGGAGCTGCAGTTTATCTCTGAGACATCAACATGAGGCCAAAAGCGCTGGACCGAAAAAAAGACCAAAGACAAATAAGGGACCAAAGCTTCATAACTAGCCCCAGGGAACTATGGGTAATACTGCAAATACTTTTTAATAACGTTTTTTTTCTTCTTTTAAATTTGCTTCATCTCAACTTTATGAAAGGTGTCCCACTTTTGTCCACACTATGAAAGTGATGCACTGAATGCAAACCTGTACATCCTGTTTATTGAACTTGTTGGATTGGATTTGTTTTGCCTTTTTTTATTTGTTATGAGACTAAACCTGTTTTCCACTGACCAATGCTGTTACAGAAGAAATTAGAAACAAGACTTAACCCTCCTGTTATCCTCAAATTGACTTTACACCCTTTATCCTCTGACCCCAGTAGTTTAAAACTCAAGACAATGATCATATTCAACATTTTAACCAACATGTGCTCTGGTGCTTTAGGTGTCTTGGTTGACTACCTAAATAACCATTTAAATAAAACATTACCCCAACCTTCCCCCCTACAGACCCCTTTATACAGTACATCCAGAATTCCTATTATGTGACTATCGAAAAAAATATATAAATCACCATCAAATCTCACTGATTGAAATAAAATGTTAAAGTAAGATATTTTTTATGTTGTTAAAGGACCAATAACTAAAGCAGAGGTTCGTTTTTAAAAAAATGTAATAGTCACCTCAATATCATCCTACACAATCAACACAAATATGAGTAAAATATTGACATTTTTATATGTTTTATACTACTAAAACAGCCTTTGGTCAAATTGACCCTAAGGAACACCGATGCGTACAAAGTGCGTACAGGACATTTAAAAAAGATCTTCATGTTCATTTGATGTTTACCCACTAGTCCTCACTAAATTAGGAAAAGTCATGAAATACTAAGCAAATAAATGATGTGACCATTTTTTTTAGATACGTCAAACATTGGTTTAACAGGATAACACGAGGGTTAAAGGTATATTATAACATGGGATAGATTTTTCCTTCACTATTATTTTAGAATTGTTTAAATTTCATATTTTGTCTAGATAAAAGACAAATAATATTCTCTTCATAGGTAGAGGCTATTTAAAATAGTTTGATTTGTATTTTACCATTAATATGTGAGCTATTTATTATTTGTTAAATTCAACACAATGAGGTATACAGTTTGGGAGCTTGGCATAAAAACATCCCCTTCAAAGACCAAAAATGTGCTTATGTAAAAATGTTTTGTCTTGCAGACGCTGTATTATAGGCCGGTGCTTGAATCCTTGCTTTTGACTCTGGGTTGTATATGTTGTCATGTTTTAACTCTCCTTTCCTGTCTTTGTTTCATTTCCTAATAAACTGTTTGTAATATAGATGAACTGATATGGTTGTGCATGTGCCGATTACACTGCCTTTCAGTTTAGCCATGATATGTATATAATGCTTTATTGTCGATTTTGTTTTGACAGACAGTTAAATAGATGAATAAAAATAAATTAATTTCATTCTTGGGAAAAGGGAGCCGAGTTTCATTTCATTTCACAAAGTTACACAACTCGGAGGCATTCGACACGAGGGATTAAATAACAGATGAACAAAAATTGTGAACTACATTTAATCTCAAGAGGTCCGAGAAGCATCTCATTCAGACTGAACTGCAGTGACCTATTTTAGACAAAGATCTCCCCCTTCAGGGCAGAAAGAGAACTGCATACTTACAGAATAAATTGTTTTAATTATTTTATTTATTTTCATACAAATCAAATAACACATTGATTCCAGTTTGTGAAATATGTGGATTTTCAAGGCTTGAACACAAAATAGCAAAATAAATATTTATAAAATCTAAATATAATTTACATTCACATTTATACCATACAAAGCAACAGAAAAACATAAAGGTTGACAGTAATCTGAATGTTTCCACTGCAACTGTTCTGGCATCAGTCGGATTACTTTTTACAATATAAATACAGAATTTCAACAATGCTGACAGTAAGCAAGTATGATGTGACACACAAACAAAAAAGGTATACAAAGCAGGATTTAGGCCCTGCGGACAGAGACCATCTGGAAGCCTCTGATTGTGGAGTTGATGTTTGACAGAGCCAGGCTGGCCTGCAGCATCTTTACTCCCAGCTTGCTGGGGATGAAGGTGATCCTCTGCTTCACACTTCCTCCTGGACACAGTGGAAGCATCCTGTAATAAGATCAACAAAAAGTTAACAAAATGCAAAAATACTACTACCATTCCTTGTTTGCAATAACTGACGCTAACTTGTGACGGCTAAGCTACAATTATACGTTTTAACCATGTAAATGTCTTAACATGTTGTTTATGTCTTCTAATTCAACACTTCCTGTTATAAAGCAGCCTATAATTACACTTTAATGCCAGTCAATAACTATCTGCTGCGTTCACACAACAGTGGAATATTTTGTGGATTATCCTAGCTACGCCTGCCTGAAGATAAACATAAGCAGAACAATTCAAGTGTAACAAGCTCACATTCCTCCAATAAAGACAAACTTTACTGTTATGTACGATACACAGTGACACTCCTTTATTTAAGCATTCCTCAGTTTTACAACGTTGCAACCACACATGATATGCACTCAACACGTAGAAAAGGAAACAAATATGAAAGCATGAAATCTTCCTCACCTGAAGTGAACATTTCCTTTGATCAGCCCGGCCCCGGCTACATTCAGTACTCCGCTCACCATGTGAGAAAATGGGTTTGTGAAGGTCACTGTGGCAGTCTGCTCTTTGCCAAGCACAATGGATTCTTCCTTTGTAATCTGTAGGGGAAACATGTGTTAATGAACCCAGATGATTGAAGTAAATGAGCCCTTAAATAGCACTTAAGTAAACCAATGTCCATATGCATGTACTTTCTACAGCTTTAAAGTACGTAATATATTGAATAAAATCCTCACACCTAAGAGTTGTTTTTTGCTACTTCACCATCACACATGAGACGTAAATATTCTGGATTAGATCTGACTTTTAAAGATAAGGTGAGTCTCCCTAGCCAGTGGATGTTAAGAAAAATGGCATACAGCTAGTCCTGCATCAATAAAAAAAAAAGAGTACTATAGAAAAGCCAACATGTCTGTAATTTGGCATATTTTTGGGGAATTGTTTCCTGACTTTCCAAAAATCATAAACTAATACATGTCGAAAGAGGGGAGAGCTTGTAATGTCATTAGTGAAGTCAAGGGGGGTTCAGTGGAATAGTGCACAGTCTGAGGATTGGAAACCCCCAATCTACGTGCCTTGCGTACACTACTCCTTTGTGTAGCATCTATTTTATTTATTATTTGTATGTCTTTGAGCACCTCAATACCACAAGTATTATTATGATTACATATTTGATATTGCTGGTTGATTTGATAGTTGTGTTTTTTAGTATAAAAAATTAAATTCATATTAAAAACATGTTGAATAATTCAAAGTACCTCTATGATGAGCTGAGGGCTGGCGATGTTGAACTCCTCCGAGGCCATGACCCGCTCCTTACTGTTCGAGTCCTCCAGGACCACAGCCAGGTTGATCAGGTTGTCTCCCACCACGTCCTCATACTGCACCGGGGCGATCTGCTGCTGAATCACCTTGACTGGAAATACCAAGAGCAGAAAGATGTAACCACATACGCCTTTGAGAAATGAAACTGTGAGTCTGTATTCAAGCGTATAGTGGATTTGTACCTTCCATGGGTCCCAGTTTTACAACACCATGAGTTTCCCAGAAGGTGTCTGAGGGGCTGTTGTTGTATTCTTTGGCCTGGGCGTTGAGATGAATCTTCATCATCTTGGCAACCCTCTGCTTGTTGATGACTTTCACCGTGAAGCAGGCAGGCTCCCCGGCAACAGGAGTTTTGTCCAGGCTCAGGTACACCAACACTCCCCTGGACGAGCCTGAGAAATAAACATGAAGAAAGCAAGTGTGTGAGATTACATGCGTTTAAAGATGACAAATCTGATTTATGTTTTCAAACTTCTAAATTACCTCTGCGTAACGTTGAGTCCTCTGACATTCTGGAACTTCTCGATGAAATTGTTGAAGTTGGGCCTTTATTGAAAAATAGATCAAAATGGTGAGTGTTCATGCCTTGGAGTGAACAATGTACCACATCTCTGAATTAACAATTGAGCAAATTGAATGAGTTTGCATTTTTGATACATACTTTTGATGTATTTGTAGTCTCCTGTGATGTTCTGCAGCCTGGGGAAGCTGATAGCTTTGGTGCAGATGAGGGACCCCACTCTCTCTGTGTCTTTGCTGTAGTTGACCACCTTACCTTCGCTCAGTATGACAGAGTGGACGTCTGCGTTCACCGCGGCGTACACAAAGGGGATGTCATAAATCAGGTCAATCCGCCGATCCTTGACTGCTTTGACTGGAGCTGGGCCGCAGCAGAACACTCCTGGGAAAAGAGAAGGGAAGAAAATACATTTATAGGGATGTTTGTTCAAGGAAACATGTTCAAACAGGACCAAAGAAGTGAGGAGTTTCTCCCAAATGGAAAACAAGGTTTCACACACACCTCCGCTTCTCTCCTGGGGGGTCGGGTCCAGAACCTGCCAGCCGTCCAGCCCAGAGCCCAGGTCCCTGCGAGTCATCCAGCACTCCACCCACACATGGAAGTTCCTGTAGAAGAAGAGCCAGAATAAGTTATAAGAGAACATGAATATAGTTTTTTTTGTGAGAAAATTAAATAAATCTCATCAATATCATTTGCATATGTCTCATCAAGCCAGTGTGTGGGATGGGGGCTTTGGGGTGTGTTTTGGGGAGTTTTGTGCATTTGGTCGCAATATTACCTTTCTATCCTTTTATTTTATATATTTTTTAAGAAACAAAAGTGCTGGGCTGAACAATGTTGAAACATGTTGGAGTTTTTGAATTATTAGTTTCTTACTCACCAATACATTTTTTTTTTTTACTATACAAAGATCAATAAAACAAAAACACATTTGACGTGTGAACAGATTCAATAGTTAAGTCACTACTGACCATATGCTGTCTTTGCTGCGATTCAGCTTCTGCCCCGTTTCGCTGTAGAACTCCTCAATCACCAGGTTGTCATTTGTGTCGTGAGCGGAGTTGAAGTTTGTGACGACACGGGAAGGAATTCCAAGAACTCTCATCACTGAAAGACGTAATAAAAATGACTCATAAGTCGACACCCTAATAAAAAATATCTGAACACTGCGTGATGGGAACACATTTATCTGGTGTGCGGCAACATTGATAAGACATCAATCATGACGTCATATTTAAGTGGTTAATAACTGTTTACTGTTTACCAAAAAATGCAGTACAATTAGTTCTTGGCAGACAGTTTGTATATGATTTTTCTCCAGCATCATTAAATAATTACCTGTGCACATGACGGCTGCGAACACCCAGCACTGCCCGTACTTGACTGGTTTGAAACCAGACTCAGCCCACTGCGTCAGGATGTCACCACTGCCCGTCCACAAGGAGGGGTTCACCCCCTCTTTGAAGTCACCGGCCCATTTCCCTTTCAACACGCCGCGGTCATCTTCACTGTTGATCTGAACATAAAAAGGGAAGATGATTGTAGTTGCTCCCTTTTTTTTTTCTTTCTTCCATATATTGTAAAGCAAGCTGGGGCATCTCACATCTTTAAGAGGAGTCTCTGTGACAGTTTAATAACTATTTTTGATTGAGAGTTGCACTGCAGTAATAACAGTGTGCCTGCAATCTCTCCTTCAGAACTTTGAAGGAGAGATTGCAATTTCCCAATTCAAGCCATGACATGTTTTAAACCAGCAGAAGAACGTTAGTAAATTAAGTCAATATCAAAACATTGGTGAAACAGAACCATGGTGATTTTTTTATATCTTGAAGTTTATATGTTTAGGTTTTGTTAATATGAATCTGTTGGCACTCACCATGGCAGACACGACCCGGCCGATGTATACGGGGTTCTTTCGGTTCAGGTAGTCCATTCTTTTGTTGGTTTGGTGCTGAGGGCTGACTTGCAGCATTTGCAGGCAAGCCTCCAGAACACCAGGCTCAAACTGCACAAGAAGAGAGAAATAATGAAAGATTTAGTGATGTTTGGAGTTTATTCAGATTCAGAATTTGCTCTCAAGTGACTAATGCATGATCTGAGGTCAGGTTTAGGATAGGGGATAAATAAAGATCAATATTTAGGTTGGTTTTGTCCCTGTTGACATTTGTGTGCAAAACCAACATTTACTTTCCCCACACTACTTTTCTGTTTTCTGTGATAATCCAAAAAGCATTATTACTATGCGAGTGAAAACAAGCAATACAATATAATACTTATGCTTACTTAATGGAAAACAAAATCTAAGAAACAGATTTAACTCAGCACCTTGATATTTTCTTTTTACATTATTTATATGGTTTTAATACCTGATCAAAGGACCATGGTCTTGAAACAGGGTTCATAGCTGTCCCGATGAACAGCAGCCCTGAGTCGTTCTGGATGTACTCTTCCCTCTGATCCTCAAAAGGAATGTACACAACATCCGCTGCAAGAAAGAAACATGTTATTTAGTACATCCTCAAGTTTTTTAAATGCACATCACTGTATAATGGCAATTATACTCCATATATAATTAACTTCATTAAAAAGGATGAATAAAGGAAATAAATCAGATTGGTTATTAAAAGAAAATAGAAAC
The DNA here is from genome assembly GCF_949606895.1 of Notothenia rossii. NCBI lineage: Eukaryota > Metazoa > Chordata > Actinopteri > Perciformes > Nototheniidae > Notothenia > Notothenia rossii. Next base: position 68,089,588 of record NC_136903.1, on the reverse strand, counting down.
GCTAAATGTGTGTTGGTTAAACATAGATAAAATAGATAGAATGTTATTGTTTTTCCCACTTTCTGAAAGTCAGAAACTAATAAAGTCTTTAGGACAGACCTTGTTTTACATATTTTATATAGTTGACTTATTTCAAACAGCAATGTCAGGCTTTCTTGGCTTAAATGTTGAGGGTATTTGGGATCAAATCATGTAATCATGATCCCATAGGCAACAAAGAACTGATCGAAACTCAAAATAAGGCAGGGTAAGGGGTCCCTATTTCCCAAGCTTTATCAGAGGGGAGGCCCACAGTCTCAGACTTTGAAAACCTCTGCAATCTTTTAACCAAGCTGCATAAACGATAACTATAAGTGATTTTCTGTTTTAGTTTGCATCAATAAAACAAGCCACCAAGGCCTTCTGAGCCCGAAAAACGTTGTATGACATGTATAAAAGCTTCTGATAAGTTCACCCACCACGACACCAGGGATTGCAGAGCAGGGTGAATTTGCCGAATGCGCAGCTCTTCTTATTGGACCCCCGAGTGATGGCACACATCTTGAATGTGTGGCAGCCCACTGAGGCGGAGGCAGGAGAGGAGATGAAGATGGATGGGTTCTGGAGGTCAAGGCTCTCTCGGTCGATGTAGGCTTTCCAACGGGTGTAAGAAACCTTCTTGGAGAAGGTGACTGGCATGGCCACATACATGCGGCCTGCAGGAGAGAAGAGGTAGAGGGGTTTAAAATGGTTGTTCAGACTGCAAACAGCAGTCATTCATCTTATAATGCAGTGTAACTTTTATTCCTATAATAATAATAATAATAATGGCTTTAATTTATAAAGCACTTCATATTTGCATTCAAATCCCGAAGTGCTACCATCGTAAAAGGAATAAAAAGCAATAAATAAAAATAGATAAGTAAAAAGAATAAAATAAGATAAAAGGGTGATAATAAATAAATAAAAGGTCTAGGGAAAGGCTCTATTGAAGAGGTGGGTTTTGAGGCCTTTTTTAAAAACCTCCACGGTCTGTGATGCTCTCATGTGGTCGGGGAGAGCGTTCCACAGACTGGGGGCAGCCGAGCAGAAGGCCCGGTCTCCCATGGTACGGAGCTTAGTCCGTTAGCCCTGTACTTGTTATGTACATTTGATTATCTTTGCTTTTTTTTAATAAATTATATAATGTGTTTCCACTGCACTATTTCTTAATGCTCTTGATGTCTTTCATTTTTGTAAAGCACTTTGAATTGCCTTGTGTGGAAAGGTGCTATATAAATAGACTTGTCTTGCCTTATAAAATAAATTAAAGTGGGACTACCTAGCATGACTTGGACCTTCAGATAGTCTGTCTTGGGGTTGAAGGCTCGGCCCTCCAGCTGTAGGCTGATTCTGATCGGGGCCCCTCTTCGCACCACCAGGGCCTTGGAGCTGCTGAAACCATCGGTCCTGTGTCTCTCCAAGTTTTCAGATATTTCCAGGTTGACATCTTCTATTTTCAAGTCTGCAAAAATAAAGAAATCAGAAGTCAGATGTCATAGTCAGTGCACCAACATTACAAATATCCGGAACAAATATGCTGCAGTTAAATGTTAAAATGAGCAAAGAGAGAGGTTGCATTTGCCAAGACGAATCTCACCTTCCATTTCTGTGTGTCTCAGTGCAGTGTCTCAATACTGTCAGCCTGTAACGCTATATAAACCTTTGCCACACCCCCTGAAGGCATTTCACGTGTGCCACTGAGAAGATAAACTGGTTCTTTCAATTGTTACTAAGGGCCTCAGGTCATCTGTGAACAGACGCCCCAAAATACGACACCCCTCCTTGTTCCCTATGATGCACCTTTACAGTTTCACTTGTGAAGGTCATCTTACGTGAGTAATCAGACTCACCCTGTGCAGAAGAAAAGAGGTGATTACGTTAGTGAGTTTGGGCGTGAACTCTCGCAGAGTTATGAAATACAGATGTGAGAGCTGTAGAAGGAATATTAAAGCTAAGATAAGTGGATTGATAACCTAATGGAAATGTGGTTAACATCTATTCATACAGTACAGCTCACAAACTCTTGTAGTAGTATGAGTAGTATTATCACAAACCATGTGCTGTCATGTGGGATTAGTCTGGCATCATGCATTTAAACTTTATGTGACTCCAACTGAAGCTGTTGCAACATGTACTTTGAAAGCAAGAGGTGATCCAGGGTTGTTGCATGAAGGTCGAGTGCTTTCAATGAATCCCAGATCGGCAAACAGTTTTCTGCTGGTTACCTTATATTATTATTTTTCCAAGGATTTAGCTTTGGTTACAATGCTTCAATCATTTTTTTAAAGAGGCCCTATTATGGTGTTGCCCTACCTTAAACGCCTCGATTGAACTCCTTTGTTTACTTCAGCAAGTTAGTGACATCACTAACCAACACTCACGCCTTTATTGGCTTGCACTCCAACACATTGTAGCTGATAGGCTAAGGGGCGGGACATCTCTTAGCGGTTAAACAATCACAACAGAGCTGGACAGCTAACCAATCAGAGCAGACAGGGCTCTGGTTTCAGACAGAGGGTGAAAAGAGGTGCTGCAGCACAGGCAGAATGAGAACAATAAAGAGCTTTATGAACATTAAAGCTTGTTAACATGTCACACTGGATGCACAAAATACAAACATGAGCAGAATAGGACCACTCTAATGTATTAAGTTCCCTTTCTTTTGTCTTCATTTATTCTATGTTCTTCTCAGACTTTGAGTCTGAATATTTTGGTATTGATTCAAAATGATTCAATAATGAGCATTTGTATTATCATCATGCCTAGATACTGTATTATTTATAGGTTGGTTATTTTAAAAGATTGGTATTTAAAATAATTAGTGTTGTTGCCTGAGTATTTACTATTCAACTGTACACATTCAAAGATCTTTCTTTCAAGCTTTCTTGTGGGATGAAAACTTTTTCTATTTTCAATAGGCACTATTTTGTCAAGTGTGCTGGGGATAATTTATAAGCTAGACTAATAAACCCAAGACATACATTAAAGTATATGTTGTATACACGAGTATAGTACTGTAGATATGGCAGATAGTGGGGCACTTAACAGGGTAGCATGGTGGAACAGACAGGGTTTTATTTTCCTTTTTAAAAGCAGGCACACACGGCCATGCACAACTAGCTTATTTTCTTTCTCTCTCTATCTACAAAACACACACACACGCACGCACGCACACACGCACACACGCCTTTCATTCCACAGCCCACAAGATTGACATTGTTGCACGATGAACCCTTGCCTTCTGCCCCAGAAAAGATTTGTGGGCGTGAAAGTGTTTCCGTCGATGTTAAGTCTTGTCTAATAGAGAGAATTGCATTATTGGTTACTCATCCGTTAATAATGATAAGTATGTACAGTACACTGGGAGTGAGGCATTTCTGGAGAATGAATTTTAATTTGAATTCACTAGAGGTATTGGTGCTCTATCTGTCTATCTATCCAGCACTGCAAAACACATTTTAACAACATTTAAAGAAATGTAACACTTATTTTTGGTTACAGCCTATACGATACAAAATGGTACATTTTTTATGGTTGTGAGACAATCGGTCGAAGAACTTTATAAAACTTTGAACATTGAATTCCAATTCTTCTCAATTCTACAGGTTTTCATGAAATCTAGTACAAAAAGTCATTCCCCCCTGGTAGTATTGTAATAACTTTGACGGTCCCTTATAACTCCAGCACCATAATCAGGTCAACATTTTTAGTTAACTAATGTTTTTTGACCAAACACCTGCAGAACTGACATTCTGAAGTCATATGGTAGTGTACTGGTGCTAGCATTAAGCTCAAAGCAGCATTGTGCCTGAATACAGCTTCACAAACCCACAATCCTGGCTGTTGACTCTTAGTCAGGTGCCAATTTAAGGGTGGAAATAAAGCATTTCTGTTATACATAAGCTTTAAGTCAACACTCAAGTTTCGGGTACATTCAGCTCACCCATCAAAAGTTCGCACAACATCTAATGTGTATAAATCTTAATGGCAGTTTTGGAGTGTGCATGTGTAATATATCACTTTCTCTATTTACATAATGAATCATTAGGCACAATGACTAATGGCTGAGTTACTCAAGTACTACAAAGAAAAAGTCATACCTATGACATTTGACTTCAGTACAGAAGTTTCTCACGTATAATTGGCTCTTTCAGAGTGTTATATTAGTTTGTATATTAGTTGATCAACACTAAATCAAGTTAATGTGTAAGCCAGTATTAAACATATACAGTGGGGCAAAAAAGTATTTAGTCAGCCACCAATTGTGCAAGTTCTCCCACTTAAAAAGATGAGAGAGGCCTGTAATTTTCATCCTAGGTATACCTCAACTATGAGAGACAAATGAAAAAGAAAAGAAGAATCCAGAAAATCACATTGTCTGATTTTTAAAGAATTTTTTCGCAAATTATGTTGGAAAATAAGTATTTGGTCACTAACAAAAGTTAATCTCAATACTTTGTTATATACCCTTTGTTGGCAATGACAGAGGTCAAACGTTTTCTGTAAGTCTTCACAAGGTTTTCACACACTGTTGCTGGTATTTTGGCCCATTCCTCCATGCAGATCTCCTCTAGAGCAGTGATGTTTTGGGGCTGTCGCTGGGCAACACGGACTTTCAACTCCCTCCAAAGATTTTCTATGGGGTTGAGATCTGGAGACTGGCTTGGCCACTCCAGGACCTTGAAATGCTTCTTACGAAGCCACTCCTTCATTGCCGGGCGGTGTGTTTGGGATCATTGTCATGCTGAAAGACCCAGCCACGTTTCATCTTCAATGCCCTTGCTGATGGAAGGAGGTTGTCACTCAAAATCTCACGATACATGGCCCCATTCATTCTTTCCTTTACACGGATCAGTCGTCCTGGTCCCTTTGCAGAAAAACAGCCCCAAAGCATGATGTTTCCACCCCCATGTTTCACAGTAGGTATAATGTTCTTTGGATGCAACTCAGCATTCTTTCTCCTCCAAACACGTCTAGTTGAGTTTTTACCAAAAAGTTCTATTTTGGTTTCATCTGACCATATGACATTCTCCCAATCCTCTTCTGGATCATCTAAATGCTCTCTAGCAAACTTCAGACGGGCCTGGACATGTACTGGCTTAAGCAGGGGGACACGTCTGGCACTGCAGGATTTGAGTCCCTGGCGGCGTAGTGTGTTACTGATGGTAGCCTTTGTTACTTTGGTCCCAGCTCTCTGCAGGTCATTGACTAGGTCCCCCCGTGTGGTTCTGGGATTTTTGCTCACCGTTCTTGTGATCATTTTGACCCCGCGGGATGAGATCTTGCGTGGAGCCCCAGATCGAGGGACATTATCAGTGGTCTTGTATTTCTTCCATTTTCTAATAATTGCTCCCACAGTTGATTTCTTCACACCAAGCTGCTTGCCTATTGCAGATTCAGTCTTCCCAGCCTGGTGCAGGTCTATAATTTTGTTTCTGGTGTCCTTTGACAGCTCTTTGGTCTTGGCCATAGTGGAGTTTGGAGTGTGACTGTTTGAGGTTGTGGACAGGTGTCTTTTATACTGATAACGAGTTCAAACAGGTGCCATTAATACAGTTAACAAGTGGAGGACAGAGGAGGCTCTTAAAGAAGAAGTTACAGGTCTGTGAGAGCCAGAAATCTTGTTTGTTTGTAGGTGACCAAATACTTTGCAAATAAATTCTTTAAAAATCAGACAATGTGATTTTCTGGATTTGTTTTTCTCATTTTGTCTCTCATAGTTGAGGTATACCTAGGATGAAAATTACAGGCCTCTCTCATCTTTTTAAGTGGGAGAACTTGCACAATTGGTGGCTGACTAAATACTTTTTTGCCCCACTGTATAATGATGGCACTCCTTGGGCTTACATAGATCATTATTAATGACTCCAACATGCACATTCCGTATTTCTTGTGCTTGAGCTGGCAGGGGTTTAAAGTGTTCTAGAAGAACCCAGCAGTGTGTCATTTCATTGATATTAACACCCCAGTAACTGAGTGCTTCATTACAACACAGAATACTCAGTATTTCAGGTTGTCAATATAACCGGAACACAGCTTTTCAGAAAATACACTTAAATATCAGTACTTAATATAGTTTTTAATAATGTTTGGGTTCACTGGAAGAAGTATCATGTTTTACCAAATCACATGATACAACATAATATAACATCTTTGTGTCTCTGTGTAACAGCAATTTCACAACAGATAAAATGTCAGCCTGTTTTGCATTGAACCTCATGTTGTCTTTTATTCTGAACCAGTTTAATAAAGTGACACAACCCTATAAATTAAAATCAGACAAATGTACAATCACACACAAATATCAGCAGAAAAATAATCTTGTTGAGTAGATATAAGGCAGATTTTGTTAAATAGAAAAGGAATTTTGAGTTATTTGACACACAGGGTATCTTTTTATTTCTAAGTATTCTACAAAAATCCTACAAAACAAACCATTCATCAACAAATTAAATAGGCAACATTCAATAATATATGGAATATTAATAATTATAAAAAATAAGAATGCAAATCATGTGTTGTAGAAAGCTGGTCCATAATGAAAAGAAAATGTCTAAGGAGCAATCCTTGGTTTATTATAAACAAGGAAGTCCGTTATGTCGTGCCACACGTTGCTGTCGTGGTAGAGGTAGTTCATGGAGGACTGCAGGGAGGGCTGGAGGGTGTGAGGGTAATATTCAAACAGCCACAGCACAACACCCCACACCAGCGTGGCAAAGAGAGGGAAGGGGTCGTGTTTAGGCTGGGGGATGAACCCTTTCTCCACAGCCAGCCGAGACAGGGCGAACAGGATCCTGGACAGCAAGTACATGTTGATCTAGAAAAGAGCAAAAAGTCTTAACGGATTGCACACATTTCCCTGAGCAACTACAGAAATGGTGGTGGATGATAAATAAATAAAAAATAGCAAATGTGAGAAGAAAGGTATATTTGATCTACAGCGATTCATACCTGGCTATTGATGTTGTTGTTATTTCCAAACACTAACCAGCCGCCAACACAGGCGGCCAGAAAGGAGTGAGACTGCAAACTCTTCCCCTGGCACTTCTCCTGCAGGGCTTGCAGTCCTTTGTAGGTGAACACAAAGTACGCCAGATTTCGGGAGTGGGTGTACGTGGCCTTCAAAATGGCTCTGAGCTTGTCTTTCAAACTATCAGAGGGAAGAGAAAGTGCAAGATGTTTTTTGCAACGCTGCCAGGGAGTCGGAGAAACTGGCCCTTCAGCTGCCTCCCAGAGAAGAGCTCTCTCAACAAGAGAACACTGACACAACCAGGGTCAAAATCACAGCATGTGATTGATAAAGAAATGTAAAGAGTTCCAACATTTATTTATTTAATGCCTCCATTTAATACTTATATCCAATAGAGGCGTTTAAGGTAGGGCAACACCATAATAGGGCCTCTTTAAAAAAATGATTGAAACATTGTAACCAAAGCTAAATCCTTGGAAAAACAATAATATAAGGTAACCAGCAGAAAACTGTTTGCCAATCTGGGATTCATGCTTGAGCTATGTCCGAGAATAAAGTACCGTTTCTGAATAAACATATCTAATATTGATTTGCTATTAGTTAAGATTAATTAAATCAGAAAGGATGTAATTATTAAACATGTTATAACTGCTTGATATATATACAGTGCGGCAACAAAGTATTTAGTCAGCCACCAATTGTGCAAGTTCTCCCACTTAAAAAGATGAGAGGCCTGTAATGTTCATCCTAGGTATACCTCAACTATGAGAGACAAAATGAGAAAAAAAAAATCCAGAAAATCACATGGTGAAAAATAAGTATTTGGTCAATAACAAAAGTTCATCTCAATACTTTGTTATATACCCTTTGTTGGCAATGACAGAGGTCAAACTTTTTCTGTAAGTCTTCACAAGGTTTTCACACACTGTTGCTGGTATTATGGCCCATTCCTCCATGCAGATCTCCTCTAGAGCAGTGATGTTTTGGGGCTGTCGCTGGGCAACACGGACTTTCAACTCCCTCCAAAGATGTTCTATGGGGTTGAGATCTGGAGACTGGCTAGGCCACTCCAGGACCTTGAAATGCTTCTTACGAAGCCACTCCTTCGTTGCCCGGGCGGTGTGTTTGGGATCATTGTCATGCTGAAAGACCCAGCCACGTTTCATCTTCAATGCCCTTGCTGATGGAAGGAGGTTGTCACTCAAAATCTCACGATACATGGCCCCATTCATTCTTTCCTTTACACGGATCAGTCGTCCTGGTCCCTTTGCAGAAAAACAGCCCCAAAGCATGATGTTTCCACCCCCATGTTTCACAGTAGGTATAGTGTTCTTTGGATGCAACTCAGCATTCTTTCTCCTCCAAACACGTCTAGTTGAGTTTTTACCAAAAAGTTCTATTTTGGTTTCATCTGACCATATGACATTCTCCCAATCCTCTTCTGGATCATCTAAATGCTCTCTAGCAAACTTCAGACGGGCCTGGACATGTACTGGCTTAAGCAGGGGGACACGTCTGGCACTGCAGGATTTGAGTCCCTGGCGGTGTTTTTAGATTTAAAATGTTAGATTTAGAATGAGATTCTACATGTTCATATAGTGTTGTAATAGCACGGTACTTTTTTCTAAACATTAAATACAGCTCGAATGCTTACCTGCCACTTCTGAATAGGAGCGTCATAACAAGAGCATGAGGAGCTCTTATTTTGGCCCCATATCTGAGAGGAAGAAAATACACACAATAATGTCACTGCTGTGTAGAAACACAACAAGGTCAAATATTATCGTAGTATAGTACTAGTGTAGTTAATAAAACCTGCAGTTAATACTATTTATTAACTTAAGTTACCACACTGGCTCCAGACAGCTACATTTAGTCACTATTGCTCAACTACAGCTGATAAGAACGGTGAGCTGGTCTGTGGTAAGTAAGTACACCGACGTTATTGTAGCTTAGCTAGTTTGTTATTTAATGTTTTAACTCACACGGCGCCATTTCTGAATCCTTTCAACACGGCTAATGCCGCTTTGTACTTCTCCTGCTGAAGAAGATTATTGACGGTGTACAGAATAGTTTTTATCAGATCAGGACCTGCCATGACTTCCAACAGAGCCCACCGGACACAAAACAGAGTTGCACACACATTCCAGAGAGATGTGTCACAGTGAAAACTCGCCGAGATGCACCATTATAACCATGGTTCCTACGCACATTCAGTTTACCAGGGGGACTTAACAAAAAATATCTCCGCCGTTTTGTGAATTAACAAACTAAACTGTGTTTTAAAGTATATAATGTAGCCTATATATTTTATCTCAAGAGTGTACCTTTACTTTCTTTGTTATTAATGTTGGCATAACAGTTTTGTAGTGGTGAAAGACATATTACGAGTAAACTGTTGTCTAACAGTAACTATAGTACAAAAATACTCCGCTTTATGTAACGATATCACATTCAAAATGTTCCTTACGTATTATCATTATCATCAGAATATACTGAATGTAGCCTACTGTACACTTTATGCTGAATGGGCTTTTTCTAAATCACGCCTAGTAGACTTTAGAGCTTATGACATTTCTCAACATCCTTGTATTTAAAGGTCCCATGTCACGGCCATTTCCACTGATCATAATTCCATTGTTGAGGTATGCTAAAATAGATTTATATTGTGCAATTTACCAAAAATCGCATTGGTTTCTCATACAGCATCTCTGTATAGTAGCCAATGGGTATTCACTCTGTCCTGGCTGTGAGACTGAGTTTTAGTATTAAAAAAAATATGGAGCCAAAGTAAGGCTATAAGTAGTTTGTTAAAGCTAATTGAGGGTGAACAGCATGCAGAATTTCCCCGTGTTTAGCATTATTGGAGCTTACTATTACTGTTCCATTTATGTGTAGGTTCAATTTTTTTTTTAATAATAATTTAAGATGACAATGGTTGTGTTTATTGAGAATACAAGTTATGTAAAGTGTGTGGGATACTGTAAACAAGTTTGGAAAATGTTGCTGAAATAATAATAAACACTTCACAATTGTCCTGCAGAAGCCCAGTGTTTAAATCATTTTATTACGGTTGTTTTTTTTCTCAATCAATCCAGCCCATTGTTACATGAAACCCATCTTCCAAATAAATAGTATTCAACCATTGACTTCTACTTATCAAAAAAAGTTGGAGGTCAAAAACAGTGATTACACTATCAACATGATTTACAATGCAATCAGTACAACTACAAACACTATTTTGCATATTTCTATAGCCTACATTAAAATGGCTCCATGATCTGGAACAAAGCAGTGATTAAACAGTGAAGTGGTTAATTCAACCAGTTGGAAGTGTCAAGGTGCTAAGTTATTCGTTGTTATCTGTTAAAATATTCAATAGTAAACATTTTGAAGGTTTTTCTGCAGTAATCTCATTTCAAATCAGCACACCAGTAGTAGCTTTATAGGTCTATGTGTGTGTATTAATCATACAGTCTATGGTATTAATGCAGGATAAAAATGTGAGATAATGTGAAACATAAGAGACTAATAGAAACCAAGTCAGCAATAACTGGTTTTGAATGAGGGTCAATACACCCGTCAGGTCAGTGAGGGAGCACTTATAACAACCAGCATTTTGTGAAATGGCAATCGGCCACATTGTTCATACAAAATGTGTGGATATTTCATTTAATTCGTTACAGCTAACTTAAAGTAAATTAGCTGAAACACAACTTTTAATTAGGATTGTTAAATTATCTGGTGTACACATTGAAATTATACCACGTCATTTACACCACGCCGCTTACACACACACTACACAGCTTGATGCCGGGACAGTTACAAAATATCAATTTACAGATTCAAATTGTGTTCAGATTTTGTATTTAAGATTGAAGTAGCTAAATTGCTACCTTTTTTTGTACCTCACAGTGTTACCCATTAATATAATAAAGGCTAACTAACAACCTAATAGCGCCAACCAATGTGATATATAACAATTTAGGGGATGTTAAAAACTGCACTTTAAGACCTATACCTCAAATGAAGTCAAATGTTTTACAAAAAACCATTAAATAACATCCTTTGGTAGATTGGTTCCAGTCATTTACTTAAAGTAATACTCTACCTTAAATAAAAAATAAACTTTAAGCTTGAAGAAAACAGCTATTTTTGGAAAAGACATGAATTATTCTAATATACTTCTGTACAAATCTGAATACCTATCACCCTATAAAACTAGGGTCACTTATATTACATTAATCCTAATGGTCCACTTATGCCTGCAACTGTAAGGGGTCCACTGCTTGGGTGAACTAAATGTATTAAGATATTAAACATATTTCTACTTTATAAGTATATTTACAAAAACTGCATTAGTCACTGAACACATTAAACAGTTAGGATTCAGTATTTAACATCATTTAACTCTAATAATACTTAAGTCTGGACATCTACCAGAGAATTGGCTACCTTTCAGTGGGAATAATAGGTAATTATTCAACAAATCATTGTTCTCTTTTTCACAACACACGCTAAAACTCCCACTTCATTAGTAACAGATTATAATTCAAAACCAAGACTCTTTAGGTCGTCCTGACTGGTAAATAAGCTGATACTATTTACAGCACAGATTATTTTGGGAAGTCTTCTAATCATATCACAACCAAACAGGTTTCACTACAAACACTTGCAATAATGCAAATGTTCTCTATTTTATATTGACAATTCAAATAAGGAGTACATGTTGAAACTTACCAAAGTGTTATAAAATGATCAAACAAATCATTGCTTGGCTCTATTATTGGCATAATTGTTTCCTACAAAACTATTGCACATACAAATACAACCTCTCTTAAGAACAATCACAACCGGTCTTCCTGCTCACATAGCTATGTGCAAACTAGTTCAACTCATTATAAAGTTAAGAAAGCAACCTGTCGAAATAAGAGAAAGTATCATTACAATTAGCTCGATTTGTCAAAGAAAATGCATATGAGCTGCAGGAGTCAGTCAGTTGTTGAAATCATTCATCCTTTAAACCAAAAAAACAAACACAAGCTGAGCCTGAAAAAACCCCAAACCATACATGTGCCTTTGATGTTACTTTTAGATATGTACTTATTTTAAGTAAAAATGCATAAATATGGTTATTTTTCTCCCAAATGATTAATTCTAGTGTATAGACCTGTTAAGAAGTTACCACTGCACAGATTCACAGGTGAACGAGCAGAAACTGCACTTGCGCAATGTTCGGCGAGTGCAGACATGACAGGGTGAGGAAGGCGCCTCTTTCGTCATCCATCATGTAGGTGAGAAGTGAAACGTTGTGAGAAGGATTCACAGGTCTTTTCTAGGGTAAATGAATGAGTGAGAAAATAGTTGTGACTGATACTGGGATAGAAAATAAAGATTTGTACGTCCATCACCAGTTTATAAGCAGCTCCTGGCTGCAGGGAGGTCATGTTAAAAAGTGCTCATGTCTGAAAAGGATATGGCTCCTCCAAGCCAACACTCCTCCATCCCATCCTTTAGCTCCTGCTCATTACTCCTGCCCAAAGCCTTCTGTCTCCTCGATGGCGAACATGAGCTTCTCCTTCAGCTGCTCGTAGCTCTTGTAGGGAGGGAGGTCCAGACGATTAAAGCTACAAAACAAAAGAGAAAGAAAACAAATGACTTTCCAGAGAAAACATTGATTTAATGTTTGATCGCCAACATTTAAACGTTGCATCTCATAACTAACAAGTGAAACAAATCCCTAAAATGTACAGATTTAGTCTGAACTGCAGATAAAATAAGTTTATAAAAGTCCCTTTAGTTCAGTGTTGTTAATGAAATTCTGACTTTCTTAAGTGAGAAATTATTTATTTTGTTTCAATTATTTGATTGCAATTATGTCCCTGCCTCACTAGTATCACATGAGGCTTCATAAGAGCATTGGCTAAGTAAACCCATATCAAACTGTATTAATCACGGTTTAACGACACATTCTTAGACAATAAATAAAACTTCAAATCTCAAATTAAAGCCTGACAATAAAAGGAGCCTGGTTGAATCAGATATGACTAAGAGGGTTTGGTCAAAAAGTGTTAATCCAGCAGGATTTGGACCTCTGGCAACATACCTGAAGCCTGAGTGAGGTTTTCTTAGAAAGTAGAAGAAGAATAACTGGCCTTACCATGTGTGGCTCCGTGGAAGCCAGTTCTCTTTACCCACTTTCTCGATGCAGAACTTTTGAGGGCCGTTGCTTCCTACATTTTTAAACAAGCATACGGAAAATTAAATCAAGAAATCAATTCTGAAATGAGTATATACAGTGTGTGTGTGTGTGTGTGTGTGTGTGTGTGTGTGTGTGTGTGTGTGTGTGTGTGTGTGTGTGTGTGTGTGTGTGTGTGTGTGTGTGTGTGTGTGTGTGTGTGTTTACCCATCAGGTCAGCGAAGCCTCCCACAGGAAGGCGACAGGTTCCTGTGACAAACTGCAGCAGCCTCATCCTCTTTTCATTGTCCATATCCTTCACAAACTGTCAAAACATCCCACTTTAATTTATTTCCACATAAACACGCATATTACAAAAATAAGGTTCAGGAATAGTTAGAACCTTGTGTAGCAATATTTAGAGGCCAAAAATGACTCCTCTACTATTAAATAATAGTTATATAAATAGAAAAGAGTTCCCAGGATAAGCAGTAATACAAAGTTATAGAAATGTATAATTACAACATGAGGCTTATGTTTTACAAGTTGAGATGCAACACAATCAAATCCACAAATTGTTTGTTAATACAATTCAGATGTATGATGTAGATGTGTTATAATAACACTTTGCAAATCCATTATGACACTAATTATAACATATAATTATCCTAAATGCCCAGGTTTTGTTTTGATTTATTATTTATATTTGGACCAAGTGAAGACTCAATCTTTAAGTCTTAGCAAAAGGGACTTTAGTTGTGAGTGAAGGTGAGACACCCCAGGTGAATAGGGTAATTGTTTTAACTTAAAGATAGCAGCTAGACATTTCTCCAGTTAATTACTTACAATAAGGCAATTGTTTTTTGTATTACAAGTTGAAATGCAAATGAGCCATTATCTCAGGAAAATATGCGCATATTTTAACACATTTCAGGAACCGAAATCTGAACTTTGGATAAAGCCAGGTTCAAAATGATTGTTTCATTTTGTAGTCATATTAGTATCTAAGGCTTTTACACAAGGGATTTTGGATATCTCTTTTTATCACTCCATAAATCAGAAAATACTGCCAACAGCCCTAAAATATCAATTTTCGCCATGTTTTTAGGTATAAAATGTTATATAATTCAGGCTATGAATGATATATGAACAAACCCGTCTGTAAAAGCCTTCATAATATTGATAGGAATATAACTGGAAGGTTTGGTGTATGTACGTGCTACTGAAGTGGACATTTCGAACTCAGAGTAGGAGAAAAAACTCATTTTGAGAAAACGACCTTTAAAGATTGCTGTGTGGCGCGACCTAAACCCTCCTGTTCTTTGGATGACAGCATGCGCCTCGACACACTCAGTGACGCATACATGCCAACCTTTCCAAATCCAAAAGAGGTAGGTTTGCGCACGGCAAATGTGCAAGCCCAAATAAGGTAATCAGAAGAAATGGAACCCCAGTAATTACATGTATAAACCATGTATTTAACATATATTGCATTATTCTTGTTTCATGTTGATGACATATTAGAGTCAAAGGTTTGCAAAGAGCGAAATATCTTTGTGCTGTGCCATAAATCAGAAAATAATCCATTAAAAAAGTCATTTCCTGCATTTTTCTACTGATAAAGTGTGATATCAATAATGTACAGGCTTTCAGATTGCTGTAGTTCACTAAACAATGACATTAACGACATGTTTGTTGTTGAAAATGTCAGAAAAAGTGAAAGAATGGGAGATAAATATCCCCAAATCTCAAAGTTGTATTATATTTTGTGTGTGTTTGTGGTCCTCTTTCAGTTGAAACACTGTAGGTCAGTGGTTCCCAAAGTGTGGGGCAGAGGCATGACAGGGGGGGCGCGGGAGACCAGGAGGAAAAATAGTTATTAAATAGTTGTTGTTTTTTTATAACTATTTTTCCTCCTGGTCTCTCGGTTTTTCTCCAAAGGGGGGGGTCTGACAGAAAAAGTTTGGGAACCACTGCCGTAGGTGAAGGATGCTTCAGGAAAAGACCAAACACTGGATGTCTTTCAGTCGCCAACATGTGTTTTCGAGACACTGATATTAACGGGGAAACCCTGCAGGACTCAAATGCCTCGTCTTTGTCTTTGTCTTTATTAGGATCCCCATGAGCACTAGCATGAGCATTGGCTATTCTTCCTGGGGTCCTCACACACTCAAAACATACATAAACATACATACAACAAAATTAAAACAAAACAAAATTAAAACAAAACAAAACAGCTCATCATTGCATGCAATTTACAGTGAAATGAAGTGAAAACTAAAATGGTCATCCAATTATCGCCATCCTAAGGCCAAAGAAAAGTAAATACAAATAAGTTTACATCATAATATATGCATACATAGCCAAAGGCACAGTTCAAATTTACTTTATAATACTTTAAAAACATTTTAGCATCCTTTTGAAATGTACTTGAGAATGTTCCTGAATGATGTGAACCGGTAAAGAGTTCCAGCTGATCATGGCTCTGTACCATTTATGTCCCATATTTGATTTAGATTTGGGTAATACAAACCTTCCTTCTATTGTATGTCGTGTTTGATAGTTATGTTGTGCATATTGCGCTATAAACCTTTGTGATAATATATCTGGTGAGTGAGTCACTGTAATATTTCTGACAAAATGTTATAAAATAGAAGTTGACCTCTGTCTGACAGTTAACCATTTCAATGTCTCCAGCATTTCAGTGACTCTGGTTCTGTAGGAGCACTGCAGTGCACATCGTGCTGCCTTATTTTTTGCTACTTGTAGTTTGTTTAAATCTTTTTCAGCAGCACTAGACCATATAACCAAACAATAATCAAGCTGCGACAGAGCCATATACTGGACAGAACCAAAGCATCCAAAACTTGTCTATTGACATCCATAGGCAAATATTTCACAATTCTTTTTACAACTGACAAACCCCTTCCCATTTTACATACAACATTATCAATTTGTTTAGACCAAGATAATTTATGATCCAGGGTTATACCTAGCAATTTTGTATCCTTGACCTGTTCAATTTCAATATGGTTTAAATGTAGTTCACCTTTTAACTGATGATTTGATCCTATTAATAACGATTTTGTTTTTCCCGCATTAAGTACCAACTTATTATTTATGACCCACTCTGATATCAGTAGTAGATCTTTATTCATAACATTTGTCAACTCTCTTGTAGTTGATGTTGCATAATATATTGTTGAGTCATCTGCATACATTACAATTTTAGCTTTTTCCTAACACTCTGTTCCCCAACTCATTTGGGAGGGATTACCCATCAGCCCCGGGGGGTAACGCTGCTTTTCCTCTGCACCCCCGGTCTGCACGTTGTTTCTCTTTCAGAAACACAGATGACTGTAAGGGATCACAGACACGCTGCAAAAGGTGTCCGCCAAAAGTCGAGTCCAGTGTCTATCTAGTGTCATTTGTATTTTTTATAGTTTGGGAAGATTGAAAATCGGTAGGGAAAGTCAGCTAAGTCGGTAGAAACATGTCAAAAGCGGTAGACTACCGCCCAAATCGGTAGGGTTGGCAGGTATGGGACGGTATTTCATTATCAGGGTCATTTGTTTTTGTATAACCTTGCTTCGTGCAAGTGACAATTGTTGTCGTCTTCTCTGTGAACGTTTTTTTCGCCGTTCTTCTGCCATTTTGAGATTTAATTTTCTAGCGGAAAGCTAACCAGGAAGTGTTTTAGTATACCACGTGACGCATCGGAACGAATCACGTTGTAAGAAATTGACACCAGCCAATGAGATTTCATTTCTTGTTTTAAGACCCCTTTGAACTTTCACGATTGGTTGCTGATCCAAAGGAAATGACCATATTTGGATCCGATGAGATTGTGCAGGAGAGACGTAGCTTTCCAACGATACCTCTGATGACATGGTGCAAACAGCGGTCGCGGTACTTTATGTTACGTTAACTTTTGGTGAATTTAGGGGAAATCTACAGACGCAAATAGACAAACTATAGTAAAATAAACACCTAAATGTGTATTTTGTACGTTTTCCTTCCAAAAGCCTGAAAGAAAACATGTTATGGAATCAAAATAGAACAAAATCTCAAAATTGACAAGTGCATGAAAAACGATGTTTTTGCCTGCCGTGTCTCGCCTTAAAGGAAAATGAAATCTTGAGACAAACTGAGCTATAATTGTATGGTATAAGTCTCCTAAACTAAAAATAGATCAAAGAAGGAAGGAAATGGAATTAGTGTTATGATTTTCGAAACAGTGCAACTGCATGTACTGACCTGCCAGAACCAGAGGATCTGTTTGCTGCTGCGGGCGTAATGTCTGTAGATCGCGTTTCTCTGCCAGTCCACCAGGTCTATCTCCTGCATCCCACACAGCATCACCTACAGGCAGGAAGGAAGCCAGTTATTAGCGTGATGATAACTCAAATGCACATGATTTTACCCAGCAGAATAAACATTTTAAAAGACCAACACTAACCCAAACATAGAACTTTTGGTGTTCAGTAAATGTCTAAGTGTGGATTGCAGTACCTCTAACTCCTTGGCATCGAAGTATTGGAGGTACTGCTGGGGCAAAACTTCATTGAAGCCCTCAAAGAAGGCCTGAGTCTGCTCCTCCACCCCTCTGGATAGCCTCCACTCTGCCACCAGCCTGCGTACAGAAACATGAAGATTAATACAACAAAGTCAAACATACCCAGTGCATGATTATTAATGGCTGCTTGCAAACAAGAAGGTTCAATTTTCTAAGGGTCAAATATCATGGTTGATCAAATAAAAAGCATTACAGCTTATCAGTCAATACAAAACACATTTGTTGTTATTGCTGCAGCAGATACTAAAGAATTGGTTGCGACCTGCGCAATACATGTGTGATAAAAGATCTCTTAAATACGTTTATCTATTTTGATTTAATTGGGCGTATACATGCTTTCATTTTACTGCTGTGTACAGTATGGATAATGAAGTTGGTTTATTATTGGCCTTTTCCCCTCTATTACACATTACAGTGAAATAGGAGAACTGTAACACATACGATATTGTCAGATTTTCACTGTAGGAAAGTAAATCAGCAGGGATACGACTATCAGTGTTGTGTGTAACGTGTTGATGTGAATGTAAATATGGAAGTTGAAGACGGGTGGCGGAGGAGGGGGTACCTGATGTACTCCTCTTTATTTTCCTCAGTTACTTGGACGTTTCCTCCATCGGGCTTCAGCTCGTGGGTGGTGACCTCGCCCAGGATCTCCTTGTCCACAGAGAAGAACATTTCCAGTCCACACTCCTCTATGTTATTATCCCTGCAGAGCAAAGAGCGATTTTTATCATTAACAACAATTAAATCCACCTACCAGTCGCCGCATTTAAATGAATGCATTACGCTATATTTTGTTTGTGTACAAATCTGTCTTTGTAACAATTTGCACTAGGAGGAAGACTATTTCTTGTCCAGAGGTTGGTTTAGGCTGAGTAATAATCTTGCAACTCCTGGTCAAAATAGACAAATATCGTTTTGTTCTAACACATCCATTTTACAAATACTCGGCTCACCTCAAAAATAAATGTGGCAGGATCTACACATTATACTGGTATCACTCCAAATGTGTTGCAGTAAAGAAAATTGGGAAACTAATGAATGTTTTTTATAAATTACATTGTGTGTTCATAAAAAAAAAATCAACTATGACATATGTCCAATATGAAAACAGTTAATGGTACACTGCAGTACATTTTGATATACATGCTGGCCTGTCCTTCCACTCCTCCTTATTACCACCATGTTCGCTTTAGGTCACACATTAGTAACTCTTGTATCCCCAGACCTACTTGATCCAGATGAGTGAGTTGTAAAACTCTGGATCTATGGACTCCAGGTCTTTGAGAGCCAGAGGTTTGTTCAGAATGCGCTTGTAGAAGGGCAGGGAGAATCCTGTGTCGATGAATTTGCCATGGAACAAAGCCTAGAAAGGACCAAAGCAGAACAGTCATGTGATCAAATGTATTAAAAAAGCAGCCACATAAAAAAGAAAGAGATCTGATATGTAAAACTGTAAACTGTACGAGGAGACTGACTGTCATAAAATTAAGATCGAATATTTGAATTCCTTCCAGAGCAATAAGGCACATTTAAGAGCCAACATGACGGTTGTAAACAACATTGCGCCATCCTCATCATACGTATGTCACCTCACAAACATGTTCCATCTTGTTGGTCAAGGTAATTATGTCATTATATTAAGTTCCAATACTGAGGATTTAATTGTGTTGACAAATAGGGCAGGTACCATTGCAATGAAGCGTCCTATGAACTTGAAGTACTTGAGGTGATCAGGGTTGATGTAGGAGGCAGGGTTGATCTGCAGACAGTAGTTGTCCTTGCCGGCATACTCAAACAAACAGTACATGGGGTTCAGCACTTCATGAGAGAGCAAGAAGAACCATTCCCTGAAAATAAAAGAAATACATGAGAAACAAACAATTATTTACTGGTTATACTGGTTGGTTTAAAAAAAAAAAGAGCTACGATTGAGGTGAAAACACACCTCCTAATGGCGCGATTGCATAAAAACAAGCTGCTGATGACATTACCTGGCCACACCTCCGTAGTCCAAGCCTTCCTCTCCAGGGAAAATGATCCACAGTCTCCGCCTCAGATCTTGAGGGTGGAAGCTCATTATCTTCAGATGCAGAAAAGAATGTGTTACACACCTCAAACATTAAAAAGACAATAGAGTCAAAAGTACCCACAGAGAACTGGATTTATTTGTTTTAAGTTACCTGTTGAAATGAATCCTCAAACAAGGTTTTCCGGGAGACGTTAATCTTAATGTGCTGAGGCATCGACAATTGCTGAGGCCGGGGAAAAAACACAACATACAAATTACATTTCTGCTTGCTTTTTACAGAAGTCAACATGAATTAAACATTAACTGTGAACTTTAATCTTTGCACATTCAATTACGAAAGACAGTACAAAGGAGAAGCATAAGGATGATAGCAAAACATTTGGTGCAGCACATACCTGACACCAGAACCTGAAGTATAGCACTTTGGCTTTGAAGTCCCTGACATAGGTTATCTGAGGTCCATTCTCACTGTGGAAAAGACCAGAAGAACCATTTTAAATGTCAATTGAACAAGCACATTCAGTTACTGCATGCACATTTTGTGAGTTTATTCTCCTGCTGCTTAGGGAGGCTGTGATCATGCTTTTTATCACAATTGTAACGAGGATTATCCAATGTGTTATCAGTCATTTAAATGCATTGAACCTGCATTGATACCTATGTTTATGTTCAAATGAAATCAAAATGTATCTGTGTAATATGAAAGGAGTTTGCCATTAGGGATAAATATGTCTATGTACATTAAATGCATCTTAATCTTAAGGCTACAGCTTGTAGACAAGTATCAAGTGTCTGGTTAAAAAGCGAGAGCTTCTCCAGTCATTTGTGTTTTTAACTAAAGCAAGTTAACTGCTAAATGTATAAGAACTTACAGTGAGGATTTCCCTGTGCGAGGGTCTATGTAGGTTGTGGTTCGCCTGTTGTGGTCTACAAAGTAGGGAATACCATCCACAGTGAACCGCATCTCCCATCCCTCTGGTAGGGGCTTGTCGTTCAGCAGCCTGAATAATACCAACAAAAAACAATTGTTAAAAAGATAAAGAAAAACGAAATGTAAATTGCAAGTGAATTTGAAAAATACAAAAATGGCACTTATAAGCCTGACGATTTTTCCTTTGTGAACGCATTAGCAGCTTATTAATGAGTCAGTGTAAGCATCAAACCATCATGTTTGAAACCAAAAATATTGCTTTTACTTATCATAAACTTTATACTTTCTATACCTCCACACCTCCAAGGATGTTTGCATGCATCTGCTGGTCACCTTATGACCTAAATAACCCTATAGTTATATTTCGCAGAAAAGATAAAAGTATTTTTTCTTAC
Source organism: Notothenia rossii (assembly GCF_949606895.1). NCBI lineage: Eukaryota > Metazoa > Chordata > Actinopteri > Perciformes > Nototheniidae > Notothenia > Notothenia rossii. The sequence continues at coordinate 68,068,485 of NC_136903.1, read as the reverse complement.
TCTAAAATTGATTTTAATTCCACTTATTCCTATATATGCCTATTCTTCTATCTATAAATATTTGTGTTGAGCAAATTGCTGACACATAAGCGCCTCCTACAGGCAATACAAGAAAACTACAGCCAAAGTAAGCAGGATCATTTATAGTCAGTATACAAATAGGTATCACAGTATCAAGATACACAGCCGTAGGCCCACACTCACCCCTGGGTCCTGGGGTCCTCCCACTGCGTTGTCCGAGTCGGGTGATGAACAAAATACACTCTGCCATTGGTGTCTGTTCTCTTCTCTGACATAAAAAATGAAAATGTTTCTTCAGTATGAAATCATTGCTCTGGATTCCCTAGGAACTTGTATTATAACAGCAACTCCAGCCAAAGTAAATGTGCAATGATAGGTGACATTTACCCCATCCATGAGGCAGAGGTCCCAGCGGGTCAAACTCTTTGTTGGCCGTCGCCGCCAGCTGGTCTTGGAGCTGAGACAGAGAGAGACACATTGTTAAAGTCTTAAAAAACATTTTAAAAATGGCCTTTACCAGTTCCAGAGCCAACCATCGTTAGTATACAGAGGAACCAACCTCCAATCTCGTTCAATGTTCAACAGGATAACTACATTAGACTTCAGAAACAGCAATAAGCTGTAAAGAAGTCAAACAGTGTTTCCTTTGCTGGGTTACGGCCCGTCCACACGGCGGCGTGCACTGAAACTTCAACGCTTCTGCCCATTCACTTTGAATGGGGTGACGTCACGCTTTGCCAAACTGCATTGTGGGAGCGTCGCTTCGCTTTGCTCACGTTGCTCCCTTCAAAAGTTGAGCAATGTTCAACTTTTGAAGTTTCGACGGAAGCGTCAGCCAATCAAATAGTATGCCAGTACAAGCTCTAGCCAATCAACCACTTGCTTGTGTGTCTGGGGCGGGAGATTCATGTGATTGGTTGTTGGTCGAGCTTCAGACACGCCCGCCGACGAGCTTCAACGCACGCCGCCGTGTGGACGCTGCGTGACATTGAGCTGGTAATGCTTTTATTTTAGTTGTGAGTTCTATTTGAAGCAAACAAAACATTTGTAATAGGTGTGACTTTTGGAGTGCATGCCAGTTAAATTAAGTAAATTGAAAATGATTGTTACTTCATTATTTTTTTTTATTTTTTTACTAGGTTTTTTAGCAAGTAAAACATTTAGAGAACTTAAAAACTCTACTGCATATTATGGTACAGTGAATACTGTTCAGTTATTACTGTTTACACAGATTCATCTTGTGATGGTGCAGTTTCTTTATGCACACCATATATCTCCATTCATTACATTACATGTTACTTGTTAGACGCTTTTATCCAAAGCCACTTACATACTCAATACTGCGGGCAATCCCCACAGGAGCAATTTGGGGTGAAGTGTCTTGCCCAGGGGCACAACGACATGCTGACTGCAGTGGGGTTTGAACCTATGCTCTCCTGATCCGAACACCAACGCACTAACCCACTGCGCCACAGCCTCCCATTCAACAAATAAAGACATTATTTTATCATGCATATTCCTAAAAACAGGATCTTTTTGAAACATCATATCAGACAAACTATTCTTCAAAGAAGAACATTTCTATAGTTCATTAACCATGAATGGACGGGATTCTTAAGTAAATCAAAGCAATGTGTGGATGTACCCTTATCCAGAAGCTACTACAGGGCCTGCACTCACCCCATAGATGAACCTCTGGTTGAACTGCTGCATGGCTCCCTGCAGCTGGTTTCTCTGGTGCTGCCACTCTTCGTAGTTTCGCACCGACTCCTGCGTGGGCCGCTGCCACGTAGTCGTCCGGGTAATGTGGTCGACGTAGTACACCCTACCCATCGGGTCCACCCTGCGCTCCCACCTGCGGAGAAAGGAGAGAGGTTGGATGGGAACATTTGTTAAAGAATATCAAAGAGCAAAAGTGTTCTGATTGAATTGTAACCATGTTAGCACTCATAGTACAACATATGATCCAGTGTGTTGGTACCCTGAAGGAAGAGGATCAGGCCTTTCCCAGGTTGTCCTTTTCTCGATGTGATCCACAAAGTAGACCCGTCCGTTCTGGTCTGCCCTTTGCTCCCATCTGCAGAGAAAGATGAGTCAGCAAAGACCAAGCACAGGAAACACATTTTGATAACTGATTCTGTCACTGAAAAACACAATTCGTTAAAAAGGCAGAATGAAAACTATTTGTATGCTCTAGACAGTTTGTTAACAAAAGATGTAAGGCTTGCACCTCATCCCTAGCTCAACGACCACAGAAGAGCACCCCCATGACTGCAGTTAAGGTTAGAGTGCTTTCTCACAGTTGGAAACAAGCTATATTTTCGGTGTCCACCAATTTTGTAGCTTGCTAATGGATGATGTTACGATCTAGCACTTTGTTGCTACGTTTGTATAGAGGTTGACACCCCAACACTTCACAAATAAAGCAGTAGTAATAATGAAATACAGGGTATCTGCAGATACAGACACCAACACGCTTTTGGTTAGTCATAAGTGATGAGAGAGAGAAGGTATTTTTGTATGAGTCTATGTTTTTTTTCACATCATTCACATTCAAACATCACAAAGAGGCTGCAGTCTAAAATTAGATTTGCAGGACCAGGTGAAGTGCCTTGCTCTTTTACCCTTGTGGTAAGGGGCCGTTGTTTATGGGTGTGATTCTGGGAGCTGTTGTGGCCGGAACTGCTGAGGCTGGAGCTGCTGTGGCAGATGTTGCTGGTTTGGGTCCAGCTGCTGTCTGTGAAGTAGCTGTTGCTGCTGTTGCTGCTGTTGCTGTTGATGTTGCTGCTGCTGCTGCTGAGTCATCCTGCTGATTTAAACAGCCACTAGCTGACGCCTGGGAGGAGCCATCGGAAGCTGGAGCTTCACTCAGCTCGCTTGGGGAGGAACTGCTAGAAGAGGCTGTATAGAAGAGTGGGAGGACGTCAGAAAAAACATTGAAGTCTGTGAACAGATGTCTATCTCAGACACTGTTTCTGTACATTAAAAAAAGCAATGCTATTTAAAAATGTAGAATGACTGGTTATATTGATAAGTCTTTGATTTCTTGTGCTTTTCCTACTTGGTGAGGCTGTAGGTCTGTGAGGCGTAGGAGGAGGGGCTCGGGCTGGTCTGGGAGGACGCAAGGCGTTGGAGCCCCCTGGAGATCGAGAAGGAGACCCTGTACCATTGGCAGGATGACCGTTAGGTACGATAACCCACTCCTCTGAGTCACTGGAGGGAGATGTGTCCCTGCTTGACCTGGGGATCAAGATATGTTCTTAAGTTACTTGATAGGGATACAATTAGTATTTTCTGTGAGTAAACACAACATTTTCCCAAAAAGCATAAATCGGATTATAAATGAAGGTTTACTGAACCTGTTGCCAGTGTCTCCATTTTGCCTTGCGTTTCCATTTGGAAGAGCAGCTAGAGTAACAAAGAAACAGATGACAAGTGACAACATATACTCAAATTAACTTGGGTTTGAAACCATTTTTTTCTTTATCTGCTGCAAGGGGCTAGGAACGCAAATGTGGCAACATATTTCACTTTTTTTTTTAAATTAGAATCGTATTTCTTGGTGCATTCTGGAAAGTAAACTATGTAACTGCCAATGGTCGGCTGGTTCGGTTTAGTAGCCAGGCTCTATAAAGAACTCTGACACTGAGACAATTCTAACTAAATATGATTGTCAAATAAATACGATGAGGAAAAAAAAAGGGAACATGTCACACTAACGGATGATTTAATACAATTCTGCACGTCTGTGTATTGTCGGTGGATTTGTGCATGTGTGTGCTTTCTTACCATGTTCTCTCTCTGCAGTGGCGAGGGTCTCTGGGTCTACCTGCATGCCATCCAGACAGACTGACAGGTCGCCAACAACATCCCGAGAGTCTCGGTCAGAGCACAGCGGCAGCGTCTGCACCACCTCACACACTGGGGAGGGGACAGAAACAGTGTTTGACAGGAGATGAAAATGTGCAAAGGTGTCATAATGCTTCAGCTACACTCATCTGACAAACACCCACATACTGTAGACCCTTCACAACAACAACAACAACAACAACAACAACAACAACAACAAGAGATGATGCTAAGGATTGTCAGAGGAAGTATAAACTGCCACCAATGCACACACAAGAGCCATTTTCTCTCTAAGAGGACTCCATTGGCTGGCTTTTCATAATGGATTCAACGTTTATGAATCGTGTTTAGTATCAGCTATACTAAATATAGACCAGACTTTTATGTCAAATGGAATGCACAAGACAAAGTGAGCCATTGTATTGAGCTGATAAAACCCTCCAGCAATAAGACACACACAATCAGTCACACGCTCAGGGGAGGCTTGAATCCCAGGAGAGAGAACCTAGGGAGTACTGTGCTTGTTGGTTGTTAAGCTTATCAAAGCACAATAAATCATTCTCATAACAAAAATAAGCTGATATGCACTCCTACACAGATAGAGTCTACAGTGTGTGAAACATCTGCCAAGTAAAACATGCTGCTGATAGACATAGACATAGAAATACTGAAAGGGAGATTATAAGGAATACAATGTTTTATTATCTTAAAATAAATAAGGTATGTGGTGCGACCTTTGTTCTGACTAACTCATAATATTATGTGGGAATCAACCGCAAGAGCCTAGAAATGTTAGACAAGTACTCTGCCCCTTGTACAACACATTTTTTCCAAGATGAAAGTTTAAAGACAAATAAACTGAGATGTACACTTTGTCAAATTAGCAGCAAAATGTTGTTTGTTTGACAGAAAATATTTTCAAGAAAACACAAGATTACACCACCGAAGAGAAAGAAAGTAGTTTGAACTCACGTTTCAGGTCGTTAGCTTTAAGGCTCTCTTTGATCTCCAGCATGGCCATTCCCAACAGGATGTCTGCCTTCAGTGTCTGGTGGCTCCAAACTCGAAAGATCAGCTTGCTGACCGGGGTGACAATTCTGTAGTAAAGTGAGAAAATAACATCATCAACACAAATATAAAGAAGGATCTGCATTAATACTAAAGTAGTTATAGTTGAATTATGGAAACAAATATGTATGTAATGTATAGGGCTATCGCTTCTCTGGAGACATCTGTTTTATTTCTGTTATCAAATGTAATTTAATTCAAATATTAAGTGTAAATTCCTGCATTTGTTTTTGACATCAATGTCTTCGAATAATTTGCTTGTGGTGGAAAAATAAAAAGATTTTGATATGGGTTCAATCTATGATTTTGAGAACGGTGTTGTAATTATTAATGCAGCAGAGTTTTATTAATAAAACACCCCTCATGTGTTTTATTTGTCTTACCAGTTGAGACCTTAACCTATTTCAGTGGCACAGAAACCATGGTATAAGTGTTGGGCATATGGACTTTGTTGAATCAGTGACAATTAAAAATCAGGTAGATCAAATTTATTTAGAATTTACCCTTCAAGAACTTAGTTTTCCCTTATGGACACAATATTCCAAGCTCAAAACGTTTGCACCATAACCAGAACTGCGAGTACGGATCATCTAATAACGTCACCTATTTTCTATGACAAACACAAAGGTTATACTCACACTGTGACAGCCTGCTTCCATTTAGGACTGTGTGTGTTGTTGCACTTCTCAGTCCTCTTTGACTGGCCATCCACAGCTACCTCAACGTAAGGGCTGGGACCAAACCAGGTCTTTTTGTTTTCCTTAAGCTTGGCTGAAAGCACTAGAATGAAAAAAAAACCACTTAAATTGTAGGTTATATAACTAAGATTTTAGAGGGTTTGTTCAGAATGTAGCATAAGGTTCATTTGATTAAGATGCAACAAAATAAAAATACCAACCACCAGCTCCTTTAGCCTCCCTGTACTGAACAGTGACAGCACATAAGGCATTTTTTCACAAATAATCATAGCCTGTAGCTGCTTATGAACAACGTCATGTCATACTAAACCTCTACCAATTTTTCCTATTTGTTGTTTCCTAATTTTTGCTCAAATCATGCATAGATTAATGAAAACTTACCAGTGACTTGTAATTGGGCCTTCATGGTTCTTCCATAACACTGCAGTCTTGTTTTGCTGCACCAAGGGACCTGCAAAAACTGCAACCAGCGACATCAGACATTAATATAATATGTGATACTGTGCAGTCTTACAGACTGATCCGGCTATTATGTTGCTACAGTGGGTGAAACATCAAGTCAGGCTTTACATACAATATGAAGTATGGATTTAAGAGGATGTATAACCAAAGCAAAAGGTTTGTATGATGGTTTCAGGTATCTGAAGACACGCAAAGAGTATGTATGTTGTGATGCCAACTCAAATTAAAGCCAAACATTTCAGGTGAATTCACTTTATAGTATCAATTCAACTAAACTGGACCCAAATGTAACATCATTTTGAATACATAGTACCATTAAAAGGCAATCTGATTTATTGATAGCCTAAATCTTGTCTGACACATCGTCAACAACATTATGTTACAACTCTACGCCGAGCATGTAGAATTTCGATTAGCTTAATGTTTAGAGACACAAACTAGACTAGAATGCAGTGACTTAGTTTAATCTAAGCTATTTGAAGATACAGCCGTGCACCTTTTATAACGGGCAGTCCCATCTTTAACTGCTATATTAAGTCTCACTGAACCTCCGTTTGCTAATCTTAGACAATACCCTTAAAGAGGAAGACGGTGATTTGAATACTATTCAAAGGGGTTGGTTAATACAATTTCAAAAGCATAATAGACTTGATGTTGTCAAAGAGGGTTCGTGGTCCTGCTGTCCGTACTGAAGCATCATAGCTTTATCTGTCAGGTTAGCAGGGGGTTAGCCAGCAGGGGATCTGTTGTCAAGGCAACTTCTAGCCGTTTGTATGGTAACAGTTTTGACTATTACATTGCTAACATGTAGTATTTGCTATAATGTTAAGGTTTTTGGTGAATACATTAGAGAAACGGATTAGTTTCACCACCTGGGGCAACTTTGTTAGCCGACGTCCTGAACACCGAGGCTAAAGCTAACCGTTCATTAACTAACGTTAGTTATGCTAACTCACTCCGCCTCCCCGAGCAGCTAAGATCATCACATCGAGGACATTTAACACCTTTCTGTCATTCAATTAAGTAATAGATAAACATACCTGACGAAAATCAGATGATAAAGGGCTCAGCACACTTTAGTTCCAGCTATGCCTGGGTTGTTGACAGGTTGCTGCCTGCCATCAGCCCTGTGTTCCGCTAGCCAGAATAAGACTTGTGTTTCCGGCGGGAGTTTTTCACAATAAAAGGGTATCTTTAGAGCACACACATACTGATCTCTTTTTTGCAAACAACAAAACTCAAACTTAACATTACTATAGCTATATGCAGCCACGCATTCTGCAGAATTTAACGAGGAGGATCAATATGATGTGTTACATACTATCATACAAGGTACACTTTCCTTGAGATGTAATCCCCAAATTCCCTTCAATATGTGCACTATTGCATTATATTCATAAGGGTTTGTCCAAAGATTCTATGTTAAATAAAACACTTGTTATGGCCACTGTATTCGTTCATACACTCATAATGACAAAAGAGTGCCTTAAAAGTGTGTTCTCAATTTAATATTTTATGTTGTCCAAAGGATAATTATTGTGTTATGATATACATACATGTATACATTGAACAATCTAGTTCCACATATTCGATTGCCTTTAGTAGTAGTAGTAGTAGTAGTAGTAGTAGTAGTAGTAGTAGTAGTAGCAGTAGTAGCATTAGATGCATTATGTAAAGTAGTAGTGTTTAATTATTAGAACTTTTATTTTGAAGGCTGAAATGCAATGACGTAGAAACTGATATTGAAATTAATGCAAAACAAATTCATAAATTCCTTATATGCGTTTAAAGTGTTTATTATCTTTCAATGCATCATCTGTTGCAATTCCTTCCATGTGTGTTGCATTAATAATGAACACAAAAATTATATTCGATTAACTACAATCAATGACGCCATCATTAAAGCCATTTGTTTGGGCACGCCTACTCCTGTAATTCTCGCGCTTGGTCTCGTGATAGCGGTCAGCTGATAGCATCTCCAACATCTCTGTTTAGGAAAACCATGTTATTAAGCTAGTTTAAAAAAAAGAAAGACCTTTGCACTTAATCTCAACGAAGACGGAAGATGTTGTCTCGTCTGCTGAAGGAGCACCAGGCGAAGCAAAATGAGCGGAAGGAGCAGCAGGGTGAGTCACTGGCTAACGTTAGCTGTCGTGCTAACATATGCTAAAAACAAAGCTGAAGGAGTTGTGTCAGAAGACCTCGTATTTCTTTAATATTACAGATGATTTCTCTTGTCTTTGTTAATGTTTTTGCTTGCACAGAAAGACGCAGGCGTGAAGCTATCACTGCGGCCACCTGTTTGACAGAAGCCCTGGTAGACCATCTCAATGTTGGGTATGAAATCCTAACTTCTAGCACCCTGCAGTTTCTCGTTTTACTTCCTGGGGATTAGCAAACTCCTATTGTTAGTTCATAGTTGATGGTAGTAAATAAATAATAAACTTACGTCTTGTGCCTACAGGAAGTAGTAATTGCCACAGAGTAGGAATACTCTGTCACAAGGAAATCATTTACTTAAGTAATGCATTAAAGTATTATCATCAAATGTATATCAAAAGTTAAAGTACTCTTTATGCAGAAAGGCCCATTTCAGACATTGCATACAATTATGAATTCATTAATGTGGAAATCTAGTAGCCATTAAAGGTGATGATACTTATGTAGCTTGTGAATGTTCCTCTGGTGGGTAGAAGTATAACAAAGCAGTCTAAGGAAATACTAAAGTCAAGAATCTCAAAATTGTATACTGATTTTTCCCTTCTACTTGATATTTTCTAACAGCTAGTCATTAGTCTGAAAGCCAAATATATTCAACTCAATTTACAGACGAGTCAGTAAATCCTCAGTTTTGAAAGGATAAACAACAAATGTTTAGCCTGTTTGCTCGATAAACATCTCAAGAAATGCAATTAATGAAGATTATTTTAATGTTGGCTCCACAGTATTTTGTCCGGTAACAGGAATGCTTACTTTACTCCTTGTGATAAAAAACGCATTTTCAACTAGAAAGTGAATTATTTATAATGGTAGTTTTGAAAGGTGTTATAAAAAGTAAAGTTTAGATTTTGTTACTAAATATGTGCTACTTCTGCAAAATGTGACATATCTAAACGTGCGTCCTTCTTGAAGTCACAGGTAAATACATTTGAGGTACTGTGGTACATATTGCAGTCAAGCTGATCAACCAACACCTTCAATTGAGCCATTCAAATAAAGCAATCTATAATTAGCTGAGCAGAATTGGCTTTATGTGTGACGCAACTACAAATAGTTCTTAAGATTATTAACATCGCGAAAGTTGTGAAGAAACCCGGACAACCAGCTTAAAAACTGACTGGTATGCAAAGAACATTGTTATGCTGCAGCTCTTTTTTGAAAAAGATTATAACTAAAATCCTTTGGTGACTTTGTAAGATTTAGTGTAGTTTGAATATTACAGTATGTTTGTATTATAAACAGAGATGTTTATGACTTAGTCTTTGTACTATCAAACACAAATGTGCACTCACATGCCCCCATAGCTATATTAATACATGATGCTTTATTTTCATGTTCTAGTAGCAATGTAGAGCTTCTTATTGTTGTTTTCTGTTTTCTAGAGTTGCCCAGGCTTATGTAAACCAGCGTAAGCTCGACCATGAGGTGAAGACTCTCCAGGTGCAGGCGAGCCAGTTCTCCAAACAAACGGCTCAGTGGATCAGTATGGTGGAGGGTTTCAATCAGGCCCTTAAGGTAGGACACACTTGGCAAGAAATTCATCCAAAAACGGGGGTTTTCTGTTATGTAATCTGCCACCATTAAAACAGTATCATTTTTGTATGAATGTACATTTCTTAAGTCTACTGCTGTAAAATCAATAAATGCTCTTACTTTGTATTGCTTTTTGATAAGTTGGCATAGCATATATCTAATAGCAGCTCTTGCAATCAGTATCACATTCATTTAAATTACATGTTTGACTTATTATGAGTATTGGTTAATGCATATTCAATCATATCTACTATTATAATCATCTTTGCACCTCAAATACATTTGAAAAAATGTACTCATCAATTCCAGGGCTGCCACTAACAATTATTTTCATTATTAATTAATCAATGTATCGCTTGATCTATACAATTTCAGGAAACAGTGAGAAAGGCCCATCCCACTTTCTCAAACTCCAACGATTAACTTAAATATTTATACCCTTTATATTTTCAGTGCAAAAGGATATTGAGTTTAATACTGTATGTTATTAATAAAGCATAACATTTCCTTATTTAAGAGGCTGAAAACTGCTTTTACTGCCATTTCTTAATTTGACTTACTAATCATTCCTCCAAATAGTTTATTCTTCAATCATCTAATTCATCAGTTGAATATTATAGGCGTTTCTAATCAAAACTAAAAGCAGATTAGTTTATTCAAAGGACCTCAACACAGGCCATAGATCTGAGTGGATTGGACAGATGGTAAAAGCAATTCATAAATGAGTTTCCACTTCCTCTGATGTTATCCAGTTACACCATCTTTCCAAGGGAGACATGGTGAACAGTTGCCTGAAGTTGTTTCAAGCCTGCCTGTTTCTTCTGGATGTACACAGCTGTGATACTAATTCTGTTTCTATTCTCTCTTTTAAACAGGAAATTGGGGATGTGGAGAATTGGGCCCGCAGTATAGAGATGGACATGAGGACCATCGCCACAGCTCTGGAGTATGTTCACAAGGGTCAGCTTCAGTCTGCCTTCTCATAAACTTCATGGAGGGACATTTATAGCTGGAACTAAACACGCTGGAGTGAAACTGAAAACCCAACTGACTCCTTCCAGCAAAGATGCAAGCAGCGATGACTTCGCTCGATGCATGTTCACCGGAATGGGCCCACGCTGATGATGACTTTGCCACCTGTCTGCTTGTCTGTAATATCTTTAACTGGGAGGCTTATTTTCCGCACTGTTAACTTAATTATATACTTCTATGCTTTTGTAATATAGTATGTCTATGTATGATAACATCACTTTTTGTCAGACAACTTAACTTTGACTTAAGTTACCGTTCAGAGGGTGACTATTATTTGTAATAAAGTAATAAAATGCATTGGTTTGTTTTCTTATGAAACCATTTAAAATATATCCACCACTAAAGTGAATTTATACATGCAAAGTAATATGGGAATACTACATGAATACAAAGCATAAAGAACCTCATTTGAAAAGGGATATTCGAGCTGCCTTAACATGGATCCGATTGTGAGGATGTTCATACCCACAAACGGTGGTAGTGGTCAGTTTTTAGACTGACTTCTGGGTCAAGGATTGGAGTTTGTCTATGGTATCATTACAAAATCAGAAGACTCAAAGCCAAATGACAAAGTACAGCAACAACATTTTGCATACAAAGTTTTACAATTTGTAGACAAGATATTTGGACAAATGTTGCATGCAATGTGTCACTATGAAATGATGCATGGGGCTGTGGAGTTCAGTCATGTAATTTCAGGCGTTTGGTAACCACAAGTACTTTCAACTCACTGCGCATTAGGGTTAGGGTCCAAATATAGATGCGAACAAACTTTTCCATCACATGGCAACAAATTGTGCTTGTTTTTAGTGTAAAAAAAAGTAGTTGTGAAAAAATCTTCTTAAACTATATAAGCCAACATTTGACAAACTGGTCATAGGGCAAGCTATTTTATAGTTGTTAATGGAGTGTGAGATTGTGTATCAATTGGTCATACACATTCACAATACTACATCACACTTTTTCTTTTTGTTCAAGGTTTTGTGATTTGCCACAATACAGTGCAAAGGCACCAAGTACAGTGCATACATTGTTCAATGTAATAGGGCAGTGAACTGAATGAGCCAATTACGCTTTACACGTGTTTTTGTCTGTGCAAAGCTGGTGCAAAGGCTTTAAAATGTGGGATTATTCCAAGTTTTATTTAACACTCTTAGAACATAAAGTACTTACACCGTATACCCCGGGAACCACTAGTTTCTAAAAACGGGTAAGATTTCATGTTGAACTCTTGAAGTTATTTTAAAGAAGATAATGCACTTTGAGAAGTGGTACTAGCTAAAAAAATAAATAAATTCTTTGATATCCAAGTTCACATTGTGTACAGAAAGTTGTAGTTTGTAATTCCCATGACTTTTTTTTGTACTTAAATACAAACACGCACAAACCAAGTTGTTATGGATTGGGGATTACCAATTGCGGATTGTCTTAAGGGATAAACCAAAGGGATAAAGTCCCTCTGTGACCAGCCTTTCTGAGTTAAGACAGAAGAATAACCTGAAAGGGAAAGGGAAGCGGACGGATAACTCGTGGAGATCCATCACATCTAAAAGAGGGAAAAGGTAGGAAGTTTATTATAATTATTAATGATTTCACCATTGAATTTGTAATTCAAGTACTTCCTCTTTCTGAGTTGCTCTGATACATTTTTTCTACTGATTATACTCGGTAATGTTGGTAATGATCACAATTTCCTGTGCGAGTATATCACTGTGTCATTTAGTTAATTAATCAATTACTTTACATGTATAAAGGCTAACAGCATAATTGGGGTTGGGTAGATTTACTGGATTAAATGTAGCTGACATACTGTATATGAATATGTGAAGTATTCTAGTATATTGTGGCCATATATAATAATAATAATAATAATAATTTCAATGTATATAGCGCCTTTCACGAAACCCAAGGACGCTTTACAATAGGAAGTAACAAAACAAAACAAAAAGTAATAATAATCATACAGATACATAGGCTGAAGAAAACAAAACAGGAACAGGTTGCTGAGTACTTGTTGAGGCCAAAGCCCTGAGTGAATATTAACTAGTGTTGTGAAACTAAATGCAACCTTCCTTAACCTGATTTGTAATTTTACTGAGTCAATTATGATTTAATACATGTTCTCATGCCAACAGAAACAGTATAGTTAATTTATATATTTTTTAAACTACAGCAAATTTGGAAATTATTGATAACACAACGCACAGAAGAATATTTTTCCATTTTTTCTTTTCTAATAAGCCAGAAAACTAATTGGTTTTCAGCAATGAGCAGCTTAAGCAGCTTCGTCACGGGCATTACATTTATGCTTCAAAACAATACCCCTTCCTCCTCGGGTCCCCCTCCCTCACAAATGCCTTCTTTCTTCCATAAGAGTATTATCCAAAGATTTCTCATGTGCCCAGAGCAGTTCTATATCGCAAGCCCCTCTTCTAAGGCCCTGTGTTAACAAATCCCTTGTATCCCATTGTTTCAAAAAAGGTTCGATAAACCCAAAATATTATGAAATCGAGTCCTGAAATAAGTAGGTGTATCTGCCTTCCATTCCACTCCTGAAAGCTTGGATGTCAAAACCTATTATTTATGATTTTTCAGCAAGGATACCAAAAATCCTCCTCTTATCCTGGAATCAGCATGGACATGCAGTTTGTCTACGACCTTTTAGGGTAAGAATTACTAATGCTACGCTACATTCTTGGCAGCTGTATGCCAAACCTTATAACCTCAGCGCTTACCCATATAAACAATATTTTCTCAAAGTTAAATCCCTTCCTCTCTTTTCTGTTTTTCTCTTCCAGGGAAAATGCTTGGTCGTACGTCGGTGCTACCTTCGTGGTTTTGTGGTTTGTCGTGTGGCTGTACAGAGACAGCCTGGAGATCGAGGAACTTAAGGACAAGTATGTGTTTGTGACCGGCTGTGACTCTGGGTTTGGTAACCTGCTGTGTAAGAAGCTCGATCGTAGAGGTTTCCACGTGTTGGCCGGCTGCCTCACAGAAAAGGGAGCTGATGACCTGAAGAGGGCGACGGGGCCTTATTTGAAGACTGTCCTGCTAGATGTGGCCAGTCAGGACAGCATCGAAGAAGCCATGGAGTGGACCAAGAAGGAGGTTGGGGATAAGGGTAAGAGCTGATGCTGCATTAAAGAAATACATGACCTGGGTTAGTGACATTTCACAAGGTAGATCTGTAACCAAAATATGTTCTTCCACCTTTTATCTCCTTTTTTGTAGGACTTTGGGGAATTGTTAACAATGCCGGACGCTCGTTACCCATGGGTCCTACAGAGTGGATGAGAGTGGAGGATTTCCACAGCACATTGAAGGTCAACATGAATGGAACGATTGCCATGACGATGACCTTCCTGCCCCTCATCAAAAAGGCTCGGGGCCGCATTGTAAACATAGCATCGGTTCTGGGTAGGGTGGCTGCAAACGGTGGTGGATACTGCATCTCCAAATTTGCAGTGGAGTCTTTCTCTGACTGCCTCAGGTAAGCCTTACACAACCTCATCGAATAAAAGCACACCCTGACACGTTATTATACCAAAAGAAACGATGTTGTGCCATTACGTCTTTATTGTTATCGACTGAGAGAAACACAAACTCCCCACAAATCCTCAATATTCCCTTTTTCTGTCACTTTCACAAAGACCTGTATTGTAATAATAATAAAATACTAGTTCGAGCCGTAATCTTCATATTGTCATTGTTCCACGGGGGAGATTTGGTTTTCAGACAGTGTTTTTATGAAACATTTTCTATTAAATAAAAGACAAACAATAACAGATTTTATCAGCAATAAAGCACAATCCCTCTAACAGATTACACACAAAACAAAATTGCCTCAGCATATGCCAGACAGACAAGTATTGGCTCATGAGACCAGACAAGATTACTGTGTTTATCTACAAGATTTACTATTATGTTTTCATTTCTTACACTCAAGCTGCTAAGCCTATTTTTTATATAAAGACTTTACTGCCGAAGGGGTCGTGGATCCAATACTTGAAACACTCAGGACTTCAGAATATAACACAATAAATACACAGACTGGTAATTGAAGCTAAAATGTATTGTTGTACAACAGAGACAATGCTTCCATCAAGTGCCAAGAGTATGTATCTGTAGGAAGAAAGAGTCTCACAGGCTTTTTACACTCTTTCAGCCAATGTGGCATTGTACATTTCACATTAATAATCACATGTCATTTTTAAGCAAACGTTTTTCACTATAAACAAATGATTCAGTTAACAATAACGCATCCAAATAAGGATTATTTCATCAGTTTAATGATTACTTCTTTAGAGATTGAATGTTCGATGGTATTCTATGTGACATTTCTGTTTTCAGGAGAGATATAAACTACTTTGGAATCAATGTGTGCATCATTGAGCCAGGATTTTTCAAGACTGCGGTGACGAGCCTGGACCCCCTGGAGAGGGAGCTGCACCGCCTGTGGAACCAGCTCACCCCTGAAGTCCAAGCCAGCTATGGAGACAAGTACCTTGATAAATGTAAGAAAAGACTGGTTGTATTTATTCACACTCATCATGCAAACCACGAGGGAGCATCACTGTGAGGTTCACTGGAAATCTGACATACACAAATATGTATCTGTTTTATGGGTTAAATAAAAGACATCATATTTACAATCTCTATCCTAAAGTCACACTGAAAATTGATTATTTACGAATTTCCCATAAATGCGTCAACTTTTTAGTAATGGCTGCCATATTTCCATATTAAAAGCACATTGAATTGATTTCATAAACACAGCTGCTTTGCTGTGCCTGAAGGCAAAACAAACATTCCATTTAATATGCCCTTTAACAATAAAGGCATGTATACAGTACAGTGCAGTGTATACTTTATAGTATTTAGTATCATGAATCTCACTGAATATGAAATACACACATTTTGAGGTGAAGCAAAGAAAAATGCACTTCAGTCATGTTTTATGCACAAATGATCTTTTCATTTTTAGACATCAAGGTCCAGCGTTTTATCATGAATGCAGTCTGCGACACTGACCTCTCCAAGGTGACCGGCTGCATGGAGCACGCTCTGACGGCAGCCTACCCTCGCACCAGGTACAGCCCGGGCTGGGATGCCAAGCTGCTGTGGATCCCCCTCTCCTACATGCCCAGCTGTGTGGTCGACATCGGGCTGAGGCTGGTGCTGCCCCGCCCGTCAAAGAGTGTGTAAATCATGATGCCTTGGAAGAAACTTGTTCAAAGTTATAAGCCTTTATATGTCATTTTATGTCATTTTAATGCAGTGCAGAGGTTGATATCAATTAATTAACATCTTGCCTTTCAAAATACCCATATTCCTTATCTACATTGTCCATGCATTACTCTATTGCTGTTATTAATTTATATGTGCATAATCTGCCATGTAAAGGTTTGTTTCCTTAAGACATTTAGACAAGAGATAAAATAATTAAACTGTAATGTATATTTTACTGTTTAATTCATTTTCTTTGTAAATTCTATGCTGTGCCTTTTGAAGCTGTTATTTATGTTCCTTGATATGAATGCTGTTAAACATCAGAGACTAAATTCAACAGGATTGTATTATCAATAAACTCTCTGAATGCTAAGATCTGTTTAACTTGGACACAAATAAAATAAATGGCAAAAAGCTTTATGATTTACACACACCAATATGCAGTCACATCACGATGATTTCTGAATAGCCTTGTTGAATGTATTTTTATCAATGCACATATGCTAGCATATAACTGTTTGTTATTTTCATTCTTGTAATTGTTGTTGCTCCACTCTGGGTGGACAAACACTCTATCGCCCTGAGGCTTGAATGCTTTTAATACATTCAAAATCTAAAAGTACATTTTAAATCAACATGACGGTATACTCTGGTGTTATTACATCCCTTATTGTGTTGCTTTAAAAGTGCTAAGTAAGTGTTTTCTGGACACTCATATTCTCTAAGCAGTATCTACTAGTATTAAGTGTCTGTCGCTGAAAAAAAGTGAACTTTCACTTGTATTAATCTTTATAACGTGCTTCTTGCACACAGTTCTTAAGGCTATCAGTTGAGTTAGATATCAGTTAAGCCATTGGAGGAATGTCCTAAACAGGTTCAGCTGTTGGTGAACGTAATAATAAAGTGAGAGGCCTGTTGGCTGACCATGTGTCGTTGCACAACAGGTCAAAGGCTTTCTTTCACTGGAATGCCTGAATATAGTAGTTAGGGACTGGTTTTAGATCATTTCATGAAACCAACTGTACTAACTACAGCTTTCTTGGGAAAATTATAAAAGAAAAAAAAGTCTTACTACTTTAATATTGTAGACTATTTTATTCCTGATACTCAATTATGTGGTCACACATAACTTGTATCTTGACTGACACCCATAACGTTTTAATAGCAGTCCTCTGCTCGCGATACACATTTCTAGCCCCTGAATGGCTACTGTAGCTGTCAGTCAACTCAAATGATAGCCACCACATGAGGTAGCGTGCCTGAATTTAGGTCAAGACATAGACCCTCTGCTGCATTCAAGTGCCGTTCGTAAACGAAAAAATTATCTCCTAACTTTATGGACTATGTTTGGACACTAATGACGAAAGTGTTATGATTATTACGTGTTGCAGAGATGTTTCATATATATTCAAGTGCATAAATGTGATGAATATAAGGATAATTTATCCTAAAGTAAGTTAAAGTCATGCAATAACAATTCGAATTAAAAGTATTTGAATAATTAATACCACTGGAAATATACTCCCAAAAAACGTTATATTATTCAATGAAGAAAATAAGATTATTTATTCATTTGTATCACTTCAATGTGGTTACGAGCAAAAATGTTTTTGATGCCTTCTATAAATAGACTACGAGTTAGCCTTAAGACAACAGTTACTGTTGTCTTAAGGCACGCATATAACAAGCAAATAACAAGACCTATATGGCTTGTTATTTTTATTAACCTGCAAAGAAAGTTATGAGAAAAGTTACTCAATACAAGTTGAATTGTATTAAGTAAAGTACTTGAGCTAAAGTTACTTTCCACCGCTGAATTTAATACACGCCGTGGCCTATCGTAAAAAAGAGTTCAGGAGTCGAAATGATACAATTCCCTATGACACCTGAAGGCAGCAGAACTTCTGTCTGTCAGTGACCTCGCAGGAGCCGCAGGATAGCAGCTCTCCACTGAACCAAGCAGCGGTGTTTGCTGTGATCTTCCCCGTAAATTAGGCTGTCAGAGCGGCTTTGTGAGCAGCCATGCTCTGCCTGAGAGCCCTGCGTCTGTCCAACTCTGTCCAGCAGATCGCCAAACAGTCAGACGTTGTGAGGAAGCTCTTCATCATCCAGCCAGCATGCTGTCTGAGCACAAAAACAACAACATCGTCCCAGCGACCAACGCCGACACACTTGGACCATTTCCAACTCAAAATGTAAGTGTCTCAGTCTGATAAAAACAGCTCGGTGTCATCACAGGAGTTGCTGCTGCTGGGCAATCTTACAGGCTTAGCCACATTTTAATATGAGTTGTAATATGAGTTGCCTCTTATTATATTTTTCTACATATGAAGACAAATATATTTATAGTAACTGCTACTTCATGTGGTGTTCATTATAGACAGTGTCAGTTATCAGCATGTGGCAGCTATAAATGATGCAATCACCACTTTGATGTTGGAGTTTCAAAACTTTCAGTGTCCGAAAAAACCCCCAAACAAAACCATGTCATAGTAACTTATCTGAACATGTATGTAAAGTGTATATTGCTTCTTGTGTAGGCCATATTAGCGGTTTAATTGTAGATTATTTTTGCATGATTGAATGACCGAGTTGTTTTTTTCTAAGGATTTTTAAACAAATTATAATTTTAGCTATGTCTTCTGTATATAAGACTGTAATAAAGAATGCTTGCTTTTATTCTTTGTTGAAACTTTTATCTTCGCTTGATCAGGAATGGCTCTTCAAAGTCCCCCAGCTCTGGAGTGGAAGACATGCTTTTCTACACCATCACAGACGGAAAAGAACAAGTCCCCATTACACACTTTACCACGGTAAGTAAACACCAACTATTTAAGCACTTGTCTGTCTGTATCTCATCATAATTTCATGGTCCACTCTTGTTTGCAGGCCCTGAAGAAAACCGGCCTCCACCCGTCAGATCCTCGTCTAAAGGACTGCATGGAGAGAATTCGACAGGCTGTAAACGACTCTGTTGGTGAGGTGATGATGGACAGAGAACTTTTCCACAGGTGAGACAAGACAACAACTTGTTGCAGCAGCAGTAAACTTAATTTGTAGCTGCTGATTCAAAGGAATAATTCATCATGCAACATAATAACATTTTGCTGATATTTTACTGGCTCTACCCATCCAATGCAGTAGAGCTCTGTTCTGTTTAGTTTGTTCAAAGCACCAACATACTGACAGTTACAAATGATACTTCATCAATGCAGAGGATAGACAAAGCTCACAATAAAGACTGTGTTTTTCTTTTTAAAAAATCCCATTTTATTTGGAAATA
Organism: Notothenia rossii; assembly: GCF_949606895.1. Lineage (NCBI taxonomy): Eukaryota > Metazoa > Chordata > Actinopteri > Perciformes > Nototheniidae > Notothenia > Notothenia rossii. The sequence continues at coordinate 68,049,090 of NC_136903.1, read as the reverse complement.
CACTTACACACTTTGTTTTGATGAAATCACATTACTGACAAGAAATAGAGCAGTTAACTACTTTCCAAAGTTCTTCACTGTGTCGTCTGTTTCCGGGACTGTTTCTCTTCTACTCAACACCTCAATATGGACTTGTATCTTGTCCCTGAATATCTTTGGTGTTTTGTTTTCCATTCGCTACCCGCTGCAGACACGAGCCCAAACTATTTTTAGTCCGCCCTTCCAAAACATACCATTCTAATGAAGCATTTGGTGTATGTGACCTGCTGCATGTCTCTGCCTTTGTCTTTCTGTGTTCTCCGCTTGTCCCCTACACATACTTTACATACATTAGCTAATTAAAAGCTATGTATGACAGGTTCAAGAAGAATGTGGAGAAAGTCTGAACTACTACCTCTCCCTAGTGATTAGAATAGATCAGATTAGATACACTATTGATCCCTAATTGGGACAATTGCAGCAGCATGTAAAAAAGGCATTGCAAACAGGATATACAGTATCTTGCCAGAACAAGTCATTAAACATGCATGTAATCACGTCATTCTAAGACGTGTGCATAGATACAGTAGGCAAATGTTGTACTACACGTATATTGTGAAGTATTCCCTTAACTTGATTATGCAAAACCAACGTGTGAAAGTAAGTGTTATGTAATTAGTGTCATGTTGATCAAAGCAAAAGCCTGTAGCTTAGACCGATAGCTGGCAGCTGCACACACACACACACACACACACACACACACACACACGCAAACACGCACACACGCACACACACACACACACACACACACACACACACACACACACACACACACACACACACACACACACACACACACACACACACACTCAAACTCAACAAAAGTACTCCTGAGTGCCTCTGACTTATATATTTTTCTCTCTCAGGTGTGTCAGTGGAAACATCGTCCTGCTGATCCAGGCCTTCAGAAAGAAATTCATCATTCCTGAGTTTGATGTTTTTGCACAAAAAATAAATGAAATCTACAACGAGGTGCAAACTCAAATTGATGGGAAGGTATGCTTTTGTTATTTTGTTTCTAAGAGTAAAGAAACATAGCATATTTTATTAAATACTTGCACACACATGGATAATGATTTGTATGATTTGTATTCCTACTTAACTTATTGGGACGTATACTGTGTATAGGCAAACATAATCTACAGCACATTTACACTGTATTCTCACAATTTTTTAAGAATTCAAAGTAATACTGAAGATGTATGAAGTGACTGTCTGTGGCAGAATAAGTCATACTGTAGGAATCCTGATCATGTCCCGTTTCACTGACTTCCTGCACGAACAAAATCATTTTCTATCTAATAACGCATCCTCTTCTGCTCAGTGCTTGATCGTTTTGAGACCTTGTTCTGTACCTTCAACTGTAATTTAACTGTTTTTGTGTTCCTCTTGTGTTTTGTGGTTTTAGGTCGCAAACTACATCCCCCAGCTGGCCAAGTTTAGTCCAGATCTGTGGGGTGTGTCTCTGTGTACAGTGGATGGCCAGAGGTAAGAGTTATGGATTTGTACTTGACTAAAACAGACTTATAACTCAGTGGTTTTTGGGAGTGTTGTACATCTCAAAGTGGTTGACAAATCACAACAGAGCCAGCCAGCTAACCAATCAGAGTAGACTGGGCTCTGGTTTCAGACAGAGGGTGAGAAGAGGTGCAGCACAGGCAGTATGAAAATAATAAATACCTTTTTGAACATTAAAGCATTGTAAACATGTCACAGTAGTGAAACCTGAACATGAGCATCATATGGCCCCTTTAAGTAGTGTGTCCTTTTTTGTACCATTGAATTAATAGAACAAAATATGCCCATGAGTAAGACAACGAACCCTCAAACAGCAGCAGAGGCCTGTACTACGAAGCCGGTTCAACCTAACCTGGATATGTTTGAGTTAGCCGGTTTGCCTAATCCAAAACATACGCGCTCTCGCTAAACGGTCCTATGACGAGGGTTATCAAGTGGATCGCTCAAGCCAGCCATGACCTATCTAGTTAGGTGCATGTTCACATAAAAGGGGCGGGGTTAGCAACATTTGACCAATCACAAACATGGAGAAGCGCACTGACAGCGCAGCTTCATACTTCCTGAATGAAAAGTGAACCATAATATTAGACAAATATGAAGACGTTACACTTTAAACATCCATGACTTAAACACTTTATCCCGGATAAACTAGATGACTTGATCGCTTTAAACTCCGCACACGCAGCTCTGATTGGTCAGCAGGCGGTGTTGATCTCTTAGCCTGCAACCTAACCTGCTCCGGACCAGGTTAGCCGCTCAGCATAAGTTACCATGGAGATCTAGCCCGCTAAAAAGAGAACCAGCATTGTAGGACCGGAAACCCAGAGTTTTCCCTGAAGTTAGCCCGCTAAGCGAAAATCCGGCTTCGTAGTACAGGCCTTAGGTGTTGCTTCTCAGTATCCAGCTTAATGTTTATTGGAAACATAAACAAGGACAGATAATTAGTTAATGCAGGTTCGATTAGACATTGTGTGTTCTTCCTACAGGCACTCAGTGGGCGACACCAAGCAGCCGTTCTGCCTGCAGTCCTGCGTGAAGCCACTGCAGTACGCCATCGCCGTCCACGAGGCGGGAACAGAGAAGGTTCATCAATATGTCGGCATGGAGCCCAGCGGATTCAAGTTCAACATGCTCTCACTCGATGATGAAGGTGAGTAAGGCATGGGAGGAAATGACTGGCTGGATAAGGGCTATTACACACTTAACAGATTATTCCTTCTTCCTGCTGATGCTGATAAATGGTCCATCTTATATTCACCGTATAATAGCTTTTTACATTTTGTCTTTTCTTTCTTACAAGCAATGTACCTACAACTAAATTCAAAGCTACATTTCACATAACATATATAAACTACACAAACAATTGATTGATCATAAAATAAGCAATACAATTAATTGTATGGGATAGGTCATGCAGGTCAGACGAGCTCATATCGTTTTTCCCCATCACGACCTCAGCTGAATTGCAGCATGTACAGCACCTCTTCGGCTCTCAGTAAATATTAAACTTCAGTATGATACGTGATACTATAGATTTATGCTTCAACATTCGTCGTATCTCGTTGTCCTTTCTCCCAGATAAGCCCCACAATCCCATGGTGAACGCAGGAGCCATTGTGATCAGCTCTCTTATCAAGGTGAGCAGATGGACATGAATGGCCTGCTGTGTGATGGTCGAGTCAGCACACACTGTAAATGAATCTCCATTTAGTAAAAGTGTGTGAGCGGGATTATTGTACAAACTGTTGCTTTGACATTGGAGTAATACAAGCTTTAGATTTTTGTAATATTGTTTATATTCACAAAATGACAGGAATCCCACCGGAAGTTTTATGAATATCATTAAAGTGTGCTAACTCTGCACAAAGTCAGCTAAAATAATCAGGAAAAAAATCATATAAAATGTTTGCTCTTTTTCGTGAAACACATTTATTGCATACATGAGTTATAGTCATTATTTTTCTTAACTTGTATTGACAAGTATCTTTTAACTAGAACACTGTCAAGTATTAAGGCTTATTCTTTAAATATATTCACTTTGAGTTTGTAGAACAATCAGTGACATATTTTAAATAATTAAATGTACAATTTATTCTAGTTTAGAGCCTGTGGGTTGTTGAGCAAGCCTGTTGATGTGATGATGGTCTTAATGACAAAGCCTGTCATGAATCAACAAGCTATTCATATATTATACAAAAACATCCTAATGTTTGACATTTGTTTTGGTGAAATGTTAACTGGATTTGGATGTGAAGGTTATTAGGAAGGTCTTAATAGAAAGCAGTTTTGTGCTTTTCAACTTTGTCTGCAGTATCTGCAGTCCTGTTTTGTGAAATACTTGAGCTCTGTGGTTTATGATCGGCTATCTTTCCCCTTGCACTGTACGCGCAGATAATAGGGTACTAAATTATGAAATCAGTGATATATTTATGTATTATTTTAGCCTGTATAATAAGTAGTACTGAAGTAATTTAAGTCCAGGGTTTATAAATGCATGAATGGTATGATTGTGGCAATTACAATCAACACAAGAAAATCACTCTCGCTTGGTTTTCAGCCTCGTTCCAATAAGGCAGAGAAGTTTGACTATGTAAGTACTTTTCCTGTTTTCTGGTTGCACCATGAATATGAATCACAAAGACACATACAGAGTTGATTGTGTTAGTGGTCATGGATGCAGCAGTACACTTAAAATGGTGTCTTTGTTTGCCCAGGTTATGGACTTTGTGAAAAAGATGGCAGGCCAAGAGTATGTGGGATTCAGCAATGCCATGTGAGTGTACTGCAAATACATTTGAGGTATTTTGAGTTAATATATCCTCGATTTATCACATAAATTGAAAGACACAGAAAAAGGCCTGTGCAATGCTCTATTGCATTATTTATGTTTTAGTACTGACCCCTCCTGCCTCTCTGTCTCAGGTTCCAGTCAGAAAAAGAAACAGGCGACAGAAACTTTGCCATCGGATACTACATGAAAGAGAAGAAGGTCAGTTAGAGAGGGCTGAAAATGTGGGGTTAGAAATGTTTTTTCATTTCCCGCTGCTTAATGTTTACATACCTTCTGTATATCCAACTGCGCGTTTTGAATTCACATGGTTTTATGTTTCCTTAGACTAATTGTAATGTTTTAATTACAGATGAATCTGCCAGTATTCAGTTTATTAATTGATTTATTATTCACTCAATCAGAAACTGTGAAAAAAGTAGCAATATTACATCAGTTTACATTCAAATAAAAAAGAGATAACCAATGGGAAAAGTTGAAACCTGAAAAGATGTGGCTTTGACGAATCAAATAGTGTAAGAAAGTCAAGTTTGATCACTACATTGTCTTCATAATATGTTCTTATCTTTTCTTTGTTTAATAGAACTACAAGTATATATAACAGAGAACATCATTTTAAATTAGGAATCGTTTAGGTTTGTATTTACCCAAATGAGCCTTTATCCATTTTCGCTACCATCATTAATTTGGTTGACCACCGATCTTCAACTGAAGTTCCTTTTAGATAGCTTCTCTGTATATCTCCAACACTTTATCATATTATAAAGTTATAAAATAACTTTGGACCCTATTTAAGGGGCCACAATAAGAGAGTTTTGCAACCTGACACGTATAATCTTGATTTAGCTGGTTGAGAAACCATAGTATAATTGAACAGCGCTAGGCCAACACCCTTTAGTCAATCCAATAGTCATGATGATTATCGTTCCTTCACCAGTGTTTTCCCCCAGGAGCAGATATGATCGATGCCCTGGACTTCTACTTCCAGGTAAACTGCTCTGCCATGGAGCTTATTATGAGGGGTCATTCAATCAATAATCATGAGTAGCGTGAGATTGATTTAAAATGTATTTTCCTCTTTTGTTCTTAGCTTTGCTCCATCGAGGTGACCTGTGAGTCAGGAAGTATTCTGGCTGCCACGCTGGCCAACGGAGGAATCTGTCCAATCACAGGCGAGCATGTCCTGAGTGCCGAGGCAGTGCGGAACACTTTGAGTCTTATGCACTCGTGTGGCATGTACGACTTCTCTGGCCAGATGGCTTTTCATGTGAGTACAGATCAAAGTTGTGCAAGCTCAGAAGCATCAAACATTAGAATCTGATCTCTTCAGTTGGATCTCTGTGGGAATTAAATGTATTTTTGTGAAGTGAAGTAAACTCATCTCCTAGGTGGGAGTGCCGGCCAAATCGGGGGTGTCCGGCGCCATTCTGCTGGTCATCCCCAACGTCATGGGGGTGATGTGCTGGTCTCCTCCTCTGGACAGAGTGGGAAACAGTGTTCGGGGAATACACTTTTGTCTGGTGAGGGCAATATGTTACCGTATATTAAGTTGTGCCTTTGTATTTATACGCTTAATGGTAAAGTAGAGATACCGGTACTTAAATAAGACCCCTATAGCACAATGTCATAGCATCTGATGGCATATTTTTGTTGGTATTGCTGTCTGCTGGTGTTTCCTGTGTGTTTTTATATAGTCACTCAATGGCTCCAAAGTCTGAAGTTTTTAAATCTTACAAGTAACTTTCATTGCTGAAGAAATGAATAAGGACCTGCTTAGTTAATCACATTAATGTTGATTTAGAACACAATTAAGGTTTATTCTTCCAAAACCAAGAACTTAAGAGTTTAGGCTCAAACAATCAGTATTATTGATTGTTGGAAGGTGCTTACAATGATTAATGGAGCAGAGTTAGTTTGTGGCTATTAACTAATAAAGTAAAACCAGTGTCCTGTGATGTAGCAGTTTACATCCCATCAGTCACTCCATAGGTTTAAATCTTCTTTTAAAGGGGCCCTATAATGCTTTTTGTAGAGTGTTGTATTGTTTATTGTGCATGTTTATTGTCTGCAAAGGCTCATAACATCTCTAAGCAGTTAACCAATCACAACAGAGCCGGCCAGCTAACCAATCAGCAGACTGGGCTCTGGTTTCAGACAGAGGGTGAAAAGAGGTGCTGTAGCACAGGCAGTATGAGAAATATGAAGACTTTATTGAACATTAAAGCTTGGAGACATGTCACAGTAGAGCACAACATACTAAAATGAGCAGAATATGTCCTCTTAAATCTTATCTTGTTTTTGTTTGCATAATACTTTTCTTTGTCCTAAAAAGCATACAAATAATACATACGTTTTCCTGAGTATTCTTCCTCTAACAGTTATATCCTCTCTTATCGCCCTCAGGAGCTCGTTTCGCTCTTCAATTTCCACAACTATGACAACTTGAGGCACTTCGTGAAGAAGCAGGACCCTCGCAGACCAGATGGAGACGACAGGGTTTGTTTATTTGTTTGTTCTTGCTTGTATCTCAAATGTGGTCTCTGCCTCCCATGTTTACATTTTTTTTTGCTGTGTTTTGCAGAACAAGTCTGTATTTAATCTGATGTTCGCTGCCTACAGTGGAGATGTGTCTGCCCTGAGAAGGTACATCACCAGCAAACCTGAAAATAGTTTTTCTTGTATAACAAATCACCTTTATAATGTTAACAGCAGGCGTGGGTACTGAAAACAATAAGAAGGCCAACAAATGATACAAATGGGAAACACTGCTTTAATGCTGCTTAGCATGGATCTCACATATTTAGAGGACACTTTATGTATTCATTTCAGTCTGGTTTGTGAAATATAACACAGTCTGTCTACATCATTTAAAACAATCATAGAGCCACTTGCAAGTCAATGCTGAAATAGGTTTTTATAGTTTCATATTTGTATGACTCTTTGGGAAAACATTTTATTTTATGTACAAAAAGTATAATCAATTGTACTTACTCTATTTATTCGTTCAGGTTTGCTCTCTCATCCATGGACATGGACCTGAAAGACTATGATTCTCGAACCGCTCTACATATCTCTGCAGCAGAAGGTGAGCTCTGCATGATCTGTCCTGATAATTAGTGAATGAGCAACACTAAATCTGTAATGTTCCCAGGTGGGGACTGGAAGCGCAACTCAGATACAGACAGAAGATTGGAGAACTGTTTTGCTTAAGCCTGATTCAAGCAGGGTCAAAACCAGGATATCCATCAGTCAGGCAAACAATTCCAATGAAGGGGGAATGTCAGAATAGGGATCCAAAGCCAGGGGATCTGTCAATCAGGCAAACAAATTCGGCAGAAAACTCGAGGTCCGAAATCAAGGGTCAGAAACGGGCAGAGCAGATATACCGGATAATACAAACTGAACGCTGAAGAGCTTGGCAATACACGTAACACAATCTTGCAGGGGACAAGTGAGAGTGAGGTGGTGTATGTACTGTGGGGCTAATGAGGGAATGAGCCAAATAAAAAGAAGACAAGTATGAACTCCAATACAGTGAAAATCTGTAAGACACTTATAGATATCCTGATATAAAACTACTATTACCACAGACAGTGGACTCAAACGCTGGGCCCTACATCAAAGCAGGTGAACAAATTACTGTTTTACTTAAGAAAGAGTAATGTACACAGAAATGAGGATTGGTTTAAACCACTCAAGCAAACCTGTATCAAACACTTAAGTTAATTTGAGTTGACAGGGTATTTGTGTTTTACTTGCAGTGTACAGTATGTAAATGTCTATAATTAGTGGATCTATGGAGGCACCGCTGCTTTGGTTCACATTCACAAATCCACTAATAACTCAGAGAAGCCTTTGGTTAATTATTCATCTTGTTGTTGTTGTGCTTTAAGTTTATTCACAGCACAGATTTATTTCTCTGCGAGTGTTTCTTCAACAGTAACATTTCTTAAAAAGAACCTTGTAAGCAAGTAATCTGTTTACAAGATAAAATGGGTGTTATAGTTTCCTCCAAATGAAAAAGCTGTGCACTCTTAAATCTTTTTCTGATTTGGATTGTGACTGGAAGGAATAGTGATAATTCTTTTTTCCCATGTAGTGTGTGTCTCAGCAGCTATATTTCACCCACTATTTGTCATTTTATGAGGAGAACTTATAAATCATAAATGGCTTGCTTGCTTGGGGCAATATGATTTAAAGCGGTATGCTGCTCTAGTATTGTTTTCGACACCAAGTGGAAACAGTGTTTTTAGATAAAGATTGTCCAGGGTGTCCGCGGGGTCTTAAAAAGTATTAAAAGTTGATCAATCAATTAAGCGAAAATTAAGGCTATTAAAAAGTATTAAACGGCATTTTCCAAGGTATTAAGAAGGTTCACAGCAACGACAACATGAAACACCCTTTAATTTACTGAAACGACAAGTCGGGAAACCCCACAAGACGGCCCCATGCATAGCGCGCCGTAAAATGCTGCTTATTATTTTATGTTTCGTTGCCTTGCTCCGCTCTGTGTGTGTGTGTGTGTGGGGGGGGGGAATAAACGACTACGGTAACGGGTCCCAAGGTGGGTAGACCGGCATAGGCAACGCTCTGGGGGTCCAACTGCTCCGTGTGTGTGCCCTATATGATCATTTTCTGATAACGATGAAAGAGCCCGCCTCCCTCTCCCCACGTCTCCTGCTGCTGCTGGCCTGTCAGAAGAGGGGGAGAAAAAGAGAGGCAGTCACCGTTTATTAAATATTCTTATATTATTATACAGAGAACAGAGTCGTTATCAATTTGTTTTAAAGCTCAATAAATAACAAAGAAGACCTCTGACCGGCACTTTCCTAATTTTGTACGGAAGATTTAAACTTTAACGGACATGTTGACCTGCGGAACATTTTTTTTACGGAAACTGCCGCACGGTCCCCTCGTTCCTTGGAAGAGGCGGAGAGGTGGGTGTTTTTCATCTGCTGGTGGACTACCTGAGAGATACAGCAGGAGAACACGCCGTCCACCGCGGAGAATAAACAGAAGGGCAACCATGGCAACCATGCTCCGGGGTCTTCTTCGCTGCTTTTGGTGTATTTTGGGCGGCAGCAGCGCCACTTACAGGCCTGACATATGTACTACATCGTTTCCAGCATTTCCAACGGTCTAGTGTGAACGGACACGTTAATGAATCGAATGCGTGTGAACGGAAGACTTTTTTGCGCTTGCGTATGCATTTTACCGTGTGGGGCCGGGGTCTAAGCCAAACTATATCCGGTCACAGAGATCTGCTATTTTAAAGTAAAGTCAACACATATCGACCCTAATATAGTCTATATTAAGAACGAGAAAAGTCTTAACATATATATCCTTTTTTGTAAACATATGACAAATCTGTGAGGGTGATTACGTCAGAGCATCGTCCTATGTGCCAGGGCTTAGCCCCGGACAGCCCCAGCCCAATTTAACCCCTGGGCATTTGTGAGGGAGCTCCTATAATGGCATTACCCCGCTGAAGCTCACCAAAGTTTAACATATTTCATAGTTCAAAGTTTTGTCAATTGTTTTGTTTATTGGTCAAATACTGGTTTCTAATGGTTTCTGAGGAGTTTTATTGGAATGAAAGAGCACAGACTACAGAAGCAAAAAAAGCAGCATACTGCATTAAACCTGACCTTCACAGAGAGGTTGAAGTTCATGTGGAAAGGAGGCTTCAGTAGTCTGTCTGCACTCTGTTTAGTTGTGCTATCTTACAATCAATATAGTAAATGTGAGGTAAAGTGTGGCCAATGTAACCGGTTAGAACTCAAAGTTGCGATGAGGTCTTAAAATGTATGGAAAGGCTCTTAAAAAAGGTCTTAAAAGGTATTAAATTTGACCTCAGGATTCCTGCATATACCCTGTTGTCTCTAACTCTATCTGAATGGAAACTAAACGGTTGTCTTTATGATTTATTTTCAGGTCATGTAGATGTGGTGAAGTTCCTTACTGAAACCTGCAAAGTCAATCCATTTGTAGAAGACAGGTGAGAACTTTCTTTCTATCCTTTTCTTTCATTTCTAAACAGCTAACAGACTTCTTTTCTGTTTTCTGTTCTTTTCAAATGGAATTGAAAACATTTCCTATTCTTTTTTGTGAGCTAATTTGGCTGAGAACGAAATGTAACGGTAGATGCTTCTTCCCATCCGTCACCCGTGAGGTGATTTCTGATCAGTTTTTCCCTGAACAAATCAAGTCAAAAAATGTTTTTGCAATTCAGTAAAAATGGTACCATTATAATTGAGAGCAAGACATGCATGACATAACGAAAACCACTTAGAGGAGGCACTTTAAGTAGCTTATATTACAATTTAAATACAATTCCACTTACCATAAATGGCAGTCGTCTAGTAGAAGTTGAACTTTTAGAATTTGGAAACTTGCTATCACAAACTTTGTATCTCCATTATAAACATGCTCATTGAATCTTTTTGAGGTTAATTTGTCTTTACCTCTCCTCATTTGAATTTGAAAAAAGTTGAATTCTTAAAGGTGGGGTAGGTCATTTTGGAGAAACCAGCTTGAGTGCGCTAGAATTTGAAAATACACAGCCGAAAAAAATCTGCCACTTCCTTACAGAGCCCCTCCTACAACACACACGAACGCGTCATGACCAATGAGGGCACGAGATAAGTTTGTGCACAGATGGAAGGCTGACAGGCAGGCAGGCCATCCAGTTACTTTAGCCGGTCCGGCTAAAATGATTAGTCGTGCTTTTTACAGTTCTACGGCTTCCACAGAGCCGGTTTCTCAAACTTACCTACCCCACCTTTAAATGTGCAGTGCTGAGAATCCCCCTGTATGTTTAATCAGCTGATTACTCTCTTCACCGTTACCTTTTTTATTGGTTGCTGTGCAGGTGGGGCAACCTCCCGGTGGATGACGCCTTGCAGTTCGGACATGTCGAGGTGGTGAAGCTGTTGAAAGAGTACCAGCAGGTCTGTGAACAGCAGGAAATGCCTCACACTAAGGCTGAGCATTCCCCGAAGCTGGACACCATCGAGGGCATGGTGTGATGGATTTAAATAGATTCCCCAAACTGAAAGCTGTCAGGGCATTTGTGCAATGTGTCAAGTTTTGAAAAATGTAGGTCTGTTTGTAGCGACTCAAATGAGTGCCAAATAGAGACCATCATTTGACCGTATGAATATAAATGAACTATGCAAAGAGCAGTAAAAGAAAATATTCCTGAGTGAAAAGGAAAATGGCAGAGCATAAAAATTGAATATACTCTTGACAAGAAAAGACTATGCAATCAATAGGCAGATAACAAATAAGACAACAAAAAGTTGTCTGAATATGACATTCATTGGTTGATGTCCTAATAACTGCCAACATATCTAACATGAATTAAAATCAGTTCTGCTAGAAAACAATATGAAGCTGGACACAATGTTCATGTTAAGATCCATGTAGGATTAAATGTAGCAGAGGGTCTCAGTGATTTGATAAACTCCAAAGATATTTATATTTGCAAAGCTTAACATGTCTTATAACAGTACATTTTTACCGTTATCTATTTTTTATTCTATTGTGCCTTAATGAAACATTAAAATATGTTAACCTATCGGACATGTTTGGATTGTCAAAGGGAAACAAGGGAACACATTGTGCCCACTGTAGGATATACTGTATATATTATGTTCTTCATCTGTAAATAAGTGCATTTGATTGCTAATAATACATTATTATACATAGACTAATTACATTTATGCACATTTTGACTGTGCATAAACAAGAAATTCCAACTCATTTATGTGAAATATTTTGCCACTAAAGACATGCATTAAACATATTTTATTTATCTGCCACCCAGAGTTTCATTTTGTGCTGATTTTATTTTATTATACCTCATGCTGTCAGCAATTTGTTGTTTAGTATCAAGCAGCATCTACTAAATCAGCTTAATAAAGGACACGATAAAGAAGCAGCAGGAGTGGTGTGGTGTTGTCACGAGGTGGTCTGAAATAACATTGTACAAGATTTTAAATTATTATATTTTCAAGGAAACAGACTATGAGGGATTATCTAATGTAAGCTGAGTCATGGCCAGCTCATTTCAACACCCTTGAAAGGAGCTGTCCCTTTACTGACCTGCTTTATGTAGCTGATGTAGGCTGAGATGCAGGCAGCGTGCACATGTTTCAGTTTCCCTAGCCTCCACTAGATGACACTGTGCCACCATCAGTGGACGTTCCTGCAGACCCACAATACATCAGAGGTGTACCAAACATAGAGGCTTAGATCCCTGAAAGAAAGCACATAACAGAGCAGAAAGGAGCTTATATAAGACTGACCTGACATCCAGAGAGAATGCTGCCTCAGGTACAGACAGCGTGGTGCTGACACGTCCAACACCTTCCTCCACCACAGAGACAGACAGCTGGGCAGACAATGTTAGAAAATACACTTTTAAAAAAAACATGAATTTAATGTTTCATTTGCCAAGATAAAATCTGTAAAGCTTGACGAAAATACATTTAATTTTCACAAGATTGATGATGAGTGAGCTGTTACCCTGACATCGTCTTGCAATCACATAAGCTATATTTTAATTGCTTAGTTTTGCATGCACCATAAAATGGTATTTTTAAACATGGCACTGTCACATTGCGCCGTCTCTCTTTCAGCAAAGGGGTATTCAACCTTTAAAAAATAACCCTTAGATCCATGCTCCTGACAAAGAAAGTCCTGTAACAGAACCACACATTCTTTTTGCCAACATTTCAATGATAAGAAAAAAGGTTGAGAGAGTAGGTATGAAGTAATAAAGACAGTTTTTAAAAGTTGGTGTTGATATTAGCCGTGTTTGCACTGACTCTTTAGGGATGGCGATGTTGGTCTGCTGATCAGACTGATGTATGTACAGCAATAGATGTATTGCCATGGATTTTCTTTTTTTTGCACAGATGATCCCCAAAGGATGAATTTTATTTACTTTAAAAGTCCCTTGACTTTCTTTCTATTGACATATTTGATGTTGAGTGAAATGTCCCAACAATTATTGGATGAAATTGCCATGAAGTCCTCCCCAGGATGACTTTAACAACTTATAAGGAACCCTTTTAGTGTTGCTGATGTTGCGTGCTGGTAATGAAAATGTTTGACTATTTGCACATGAAGAATACAAAATAAACTCAGTTTTTCGACATAATTGAAGACATCCATTACTTGCCAACTACCTTCCAATGGGATTGCCAGAGAGGTAATCAACTAGCAAATTAGCAATATTCCAAATACTCAACCCAAATTGTTTCAGTTCTTTCTGATGGTTCATAATAATTTGCCATCCTGACAGAAGTGCTTATTTATTTTGTTCAGTGATTTTATGAGGACAAAGTGTTGACAGGATGTCCTGCTGTAGTAGGAGTGACTTCAGTCAACAAACTTCAGGAGACCAATGAGTCAAACAATGTGAAAAAAATAATTCCTTCATATAAAGTTTGAAACTGTTAGGAATAATTTTCTCCGCAGTAACCCTGACAGTGACACTTTTTTATTACAATAACATGATTAATCAAGCAAAGAAATAATAATAGATGGGTCGTAATGAGTTGTTTCTCATTATAGCCGGGAACCTAACCTCCCCTCAGAGATATTAGAGATGACCTTTTGATTTAGTCCCATCAGCTGCAATATTGTTAGCTATTATTTGTGCTGATTAACTCGTGTTATAATCAGTAATTATTTTCAGAGTCTTCACTGTATATCTCAAAGTGATGTGGTGAAATGATTAATTATCCAAAGAGCCATTGTGTTGTTGTTAGAAAGTAGCTCATCAGGATGAACAGGCCACATCCCTTTGCCTCATGCTGTCCCCCCTCCCCTCTCTCACTCCCCCTTCCCTGGCCTGTCTTCAGCTATTCTAATAGAGACAAAAAGACCCAAAAATAATCACCAATTCCTAAGAAAAGGTACACGTTATTTATATATACAATTAATTTTTGCAGATAATAGACAATTACTCCTAAAAATATTTAATCCAAAATATAGTGAGGTGCTATGCTACATGGTGTAACTCTAAATAAAGTCTTCCCTCTATGTATGTTAATGTTGACAGTTGTTTAAAGTAAGTATGAACATTTACTCAAGTTCAATTTTGAGGTACAATACTTAACTTGATTACTATTTTAAATGTTTTCCGTTGGACACCTGTTTCCCTCAAAGTATATTACAAGTTAGAATTTTCTCTTACTCATCAGTCATGCACTGTGTGTTCCATTTAGATAAAAATGACACCAGATGTCTGCGCCGGATTCAGCGGGACAATGACAGGCATTTTCTGCAGCATGTATGGCCACGCTGCTGCAGAGACATATCAGCATTTGTTCTCGTTTAATATGGCACTCGTTACGACATGAGAATCAGAAAATACCTGATCCATGTTTCCCTTACAAGTAAACATGCTCTAGTGATCTTCATGCAACTACCTTAAATATTTGAAGACCCTAAAGGAGTTTTTAAACTGTGACAGAAAATAAATCTATATTTTATGGGGGATCCAACAACAGAGAATATTAAGGATATGGATATATATTTTGACTTTAATAACCACAGAGATGTCAGACTAAACCTCAACCATAAGTGTCATGTGGTTTTTCAAACATTGTATCATGAAGGTCACATTGGAAATACTGAGAGTTAGTGCACGATTGTGATTTTAGGATTTTTGACTTAGAGTTTATCTCCGAAAGGGCAAATTGTCTAAGTATACAGATATATGTAAGTGTCATATTTATTTGCTTGGGGTTTTCTGTTATCTTGTTTATTTACGTGCATGTTTTTATCTTATGTGGGATCATGTTGTGGTTCTCTTCCCCCTTTTGATGTTTTCATCTAAATTCTAGCTCATCTTTTCTGACAGCTCTCTCCTCCCTCTGAGACTTGTGCAGATTGATATATTTTTAACCACAGATTGAAACAGATCTATTGTTTACAGAGCCAAGGGGATTTTTCTAGGTTTTGATTTGGAGCTGATTTGACAAACAGGTTCACACATTTAAAGAATATTTTTTAGGGCATCCATCTTAGAGGCTGCATATTATTCTGAATGTGCGCTTCTATGAGCTTCTGGTAGGAATCCCGAATAAAGCACAAAATAAAGCACACTCTTAAGAATACACTGCATTAGAGCTAAAGGTGTACATTTAAATATTTCCATCCATGTGGCCCTCTTATATATAAGATATAATTGTGTGCAGTAAGCATGTCTGAAATATTGATGTCAGTTAGAGATGTGTGATTTTCAATTATTTCAAAGAACCTAATTCATACTTCTATAATTTAATGAACTCAAATTATAGTTTAGGTCCACATAACACACTAGTATGCAGATGCTGTAGCTCAGTTTATTATTTTGTTAGGTTGTTGATTGTAAGAATATGATGATAAACACATCTGTGCAATTATGAATTATATATATACAAGGGTTTTTAATAGTTTGCTTTCTAAGACTTATTCCTTTTACAAAATGTTGTTAAATGTTAACTTTAATTTGATTGTATTTTCACAGTTAATGTTATACTTTGTTCCGAGCCTTTTCCGTGTTGCACAACAGCTTAGTTGTTAACAGGGTAATGTGTCTTTATTAACTTGTTAAATGAGCCATGTTGGAATTGATCACAGTCTGTTTACCGTTGGCAATAAAAAACGTTTCTAAAGAATGTCAACTGCTCCAATGAAAGCGGTATATAATTATCCCTATGTGCGACAGTTTAACTGGTTTGGATTGGAATTAAATTGAGTATCCAAATGTCTTCTCACACAAACTTCCGGATATGAAAAATGACTCATAGCTCTCTGAATAGATCTTCTGCCTCTAAATTATAGTTTAACTCAACTTTGCTCTTATAAATCTTTATATGCACCACAAAAAATGAAGCGAGTAAAATGCACACTGTATGACTTTTAATACTGATGGAGTCGTGCTGACAATGAGATGAATCCGGAGTGAGCTCTCGTCTCCATGGAGATCGTTTTCCATCTCAACCCATGATCTGGCAAAGCAAGGACAAATCAATCATATGGTTATCCATAATAATCCACGCAAGATGCTGCACACATAGATATACTTGTAAGGATAAATGAATGTATAAAAAAGACGTATAAATACTACAGGTACTGCATAAAGTGGACATATAAACAAAGTACTATAACTTAAATGATGTGTAACTAACATTGAGATGTTTTTATTGAAATATAGATTAATATGTTAGTGTTAAATACTGACCCCGTTCATCCAGCCGATGTAGGCAGAGACACGGGTGAAAACTGTGGGCTTCTTGGTGGCGTTGCAGCCAGAGGAAGACACAAAGCTGGTCACACCGTGGACAACCCAGTTTCCGTTGACGCTGCAGTTCAGGGGGCCGCCGGAGTCACCCTGGAGTCAGATAAAAAACACCACAGACAAACCTCAGCAGCGAAATCCATAACCTTTTTCGCAGAGCTTGAAGAAAACACCCCATTTTACAATGCACTCAACTCGGTGGAGCTTGTTTCTCATATCCCCTTCTGATCTAAAGCAGCCTCAAACAAGTTTTGGCACAGCATGAACTTGCAATACTTTGACACTGTGCAGCTTAAGCACTAGCCCGGATCATTCAAACTGACTTATGCCCCTGCTGATGCAGCAAGTAATCCCACAAGTCATCCAAAATCTCTTCTTTGACAGGAAGGGGTCAGGCTACACTCAGTGGGGGATGTTGAAATTCACTTTGCCACATAGGAGGGGGACTGAATTCTGACACACGTTCTTTTCAGTGTTCTGGTGAAAAAAGATGTAAAAAGTATTTTGTGTCTCTTGAGGAATCTGCCTAAAGTACGATCAATTCTACAGACTCAAAGCTAAATTAGACACCCCTGGCATAACACACCCAAATCTACGACTGACCTGCTGACGGCGGGCTGGGCAACGTCGACACCAGGTTTTTACAAGGAAGAAGACTGAATAAAATATAAAAGCTAACATCTTTCCAAATTGTTCATCGTGGCTAACCAATATACCGGTATACCGGTACTTGCTGCACATGCATCAAGAACTCAGTTTGATTCACGGACCGTTTGCTGCATGTCTTTGCAGCGCCTATACTCTCTTTCACCAGAACTCTATCCACATCCAGTATCAATTATTTATTTTAAAATTGACATTATTATAGGAGTGCAAATCATAGTTAAGTATTCTAACAAAATAAATACTGAATGTAAGGGCATACACAGCCCTGTCTAAGACCTCGTAGGCTTACCTGGCAACCAGATTCCCTTCCACCACCGGCACAGACCATGGAGTCCTTCACGGTGCTGCCCCACCACCCGTAGCCGGAGCAGGTCCTGTGGTCAACAATGGGCATGTAGGCCTGCTTCAACTGGGCAGACAGCTGACCTCCAGCTGAGGAGAAACACATCTGTTGTCACAACCGTGATAATGCCTAAAATAGAATAAAAACTACACTAACATATATCTCTTTTAAAAGCAATGTAATTTACAGATGTCTTTCTTGCTGTGTTTAAGTGCCAAACTTGGTTATATCATGCACTTGTGTCATTGTGTCCCACTCACTCGCGGTGCGACCCCATCCAGAGATGTAGCAACGGTTGTTGTTGGGTAGGACCTGACCGGAGGGAGGCAGGGCGCCGAGCTGGACGTTGTTGTTGAGAGAAGCTTCGGCGGACAGACGCAGGAGAGCGATGTCCCACCTGAGGGTCAGACCAGCATGTCCACAAGGAGTTAGACATATTTTCTCCTTAATGTAATGGTTTTGTTTCAGAGAAGGATATTTTGATTTCAAGATGTGATTGTTATGTTGAGGGGTGCAACTCAAAATGTTTCCATTTTTGATTAATCTGCAGGTTATTCTCTCAATTATTTTATGAATTCATTTGATGATTACAGTTATCAAACGCCAGAGGTCATGACTTTGAGTAAAAAGTCAGGATTTTTAATTTTTTAATTTTGTAAATATTACAATTTTATGTCCACATAATGTAGCTAGTATATCCAAGATTACATAGCAGAAAAAATCCATCTGGCAATATTTTTTACTTTAATAGGTTTATAAGTAACTCAATGCACTCTGTTTTTGCATTAATATGCACTGTACATATATCAGAATGTGATATTTTGTAGGTCACATCATGAGTTATAGACACTAACCCTCCAGCAACGTTGTTGGAGTTCCAGTTAGGGTGGATGTGGACACGGCTCACGCTCATGTACTGCTCAGAGCCCTCATGGGAGTTGATGTTGTGATCTCCAAGAACAACACGCCAATTCCTGGAACTGTGGACGTACAAAAGGTTAATATTTGAATGGCTGAAAAGAACCCAAAGTTCCCAGTCTAATTTCAACCCAAAATGTTAGGCTATTCACTTTAAGAAATATTCAGCACTGTGAGAACCCACAACCTGCTACTTCATTCATCTGTTATTTTTATGCTCAGCAGCTTTTGTGGAATCTCCCACCTGTCCACACAGTGAGCAGCGGTCATCACCCATCCTCTCTTGATCAGGGTTCCTCCACAGGTGTGGTGGTAGCTGCTACCAGATTTGAACTGAAGAGAGATCTAAAAAAATTGACAACAGAGAGCATTACAACTACAAGAAGCTGAACTATCCAGATTAAAGCAATGTGCTTCTTGGCAGCGTTCTCAACACTGAAAATGCTTTAAGGCATTCACAAGTCTCAAAACATATTGTGCTGATTTATTTTACATTTGAAATCTGGCTATAAAACAGTGGTGAAAAAAGTGAAATACATTTACCGAAATACTAAACTTATTTTTAAATAATGCGTTACTGAATTTGCATGCAAAACATACAGCATGACCAAACTTATAAATAAGATGTAATTGTATAGATAAAAAGCCTTGCAATCCAACACAGGTGTTATTAAACAAAAAAAACAGCTATAGTTACTTGTTTTTGAATATATGTATGAAACATATGATCAACTTGACAATTAAATTGTATGCATTATTAGGGATCAGAGGTTTTACAATTCAAATGTTTTTAGTTTTGCGGATTATTAGACATGTTCATGTAGGAGTTCATAATAGAGGTGTCCCACAACAAAAATAAATAAGATAAAATACTATTCATTCCTTTTAACTTGTGAGCATAAGATAAAACAAATAAATATATATAGCGTATCTTCTCTAAGGACCTGGAATTCTACTTTCACCACAGATGCTCACTTTAAAAAAAGAAAGAAAAAGGTTAAAAACATGATTTTCTTTGAATCTTTTTTTAATATATATTAGTATATGACAGTCAAACTGTTTTTTGTATTAACAGGAACACAAAAGTTAAGGGTACCTGCCAGGGCCAGGAGTTGGGTCTGGCCACCTCGCCTCCCACAACTCTCTCATTGACGCTGTCATCCTCCAGATACCTGGGCTCTGGTCTACGCTCAGCCAGCACTGAATAAAACAGAGACACAGGAAGCGTTACAGTCAGACACCAACGAAGAGTGTGTAAAGAATGTCAAGGAAGAAGAAGAATCAGGCACTTCTTACCCAGGGCAGCGAGGGAGGTAAACAAAAGGAACTTAAGCATGTCTGCGGTCTCCTGAAACCTTCTGTACACTACTCTTTTATACCATGTGGCCCCATCTACTGATAGTACGTGTGTGTGTGTGTGTGTGTGTGTGTGTGTGTGTGTGTGTGTGTGTGTGTGTGTGTGTGTGTGTGTGTGTGTGTGTGTGTGTGTGTGTGTGTGTGTGTGTGTGTGTGTGTGTGTGTGTGTGTGTGTGTGTGTGTGTGTGTGCGTGTGTGTGTGTGTGCGTGCGCGCGTGCGTGCGTGCGTGCGTGTGTGTGTGTGTGTGTGTGCGTGCGTGTGTGTGTGTGTGTGTGTGTGTATCCAACTGTGTCAGTCTCACAGTTATCACTACTAAGAATAGCTCACTCAGGGACATACATTTTTCCACTCTTTTGAGAGTTTGTTCAGCTCATGTCAGCTATGAGATTGCCGTTTACTGTTTCTGCCAGTGTTTCCATTATTTAACCTTCATGTCACTCCCCTACTGAGGTTGTTACTCTAGCTTTCCGTCTTTAAAATAATCAACTTCAAAATATTACTGTTGGTTTATAAAGAACTGAATGTTTTAGGGCTAAAATACATTTATAATCTTCTGACTTGGATACATTATGAACAATCCAGACGTCTTGGGTCAACAGGTCAATGCCAGCCTTCAAAACTTACTATGGAGAAGCAGCGTTCAGTTTTCATGCACCATACATTTGGAACAAACTCACAGAAAACTGCAAGCCAGTTGCAACTTTCACTTCTTTTAAATCAAGGCTTTTCTGTTTCACGTTGCTTTCTACTAAATAAAAAAAAGTGTGGTACCTTTTATAATTGTATTTTATAGGCCTACCCTATTTTCTTCATTTTCTTGTCTTTCTAATGACTGCTTTACAATTACATCTTACAAGTTGGTCCTATTGCCCAGGCGTTGATGTTTTTTTATGTAGAATAATGGCTTATTGTTGAAATGTGCTCTAACTAAACTTGAATTGCCTTGTTTTTTTGTTTACGTAAAGGAAGTTTTGAATGTAGTCTACTGTGTCTATCAATACCACATCCACCCAGTCTTATAGGACAGCTTAACTCTTGTACTACTACTCTTTTTGATATTTAGGTGTCATTAAATGTAATTATGGTTTAAAAGCATAGGTTAAAATCCCTAATTGAAAGAACCACCGCGCCAGGCCAACTCGATAAGTAGTCAAAACCAAACACACATAAGATGCTGGGAACAAACAGGTGCATGCTGGGTCCTATTCACATGCTAATGCTAACAGGCTAATGGATGGTGCGTTCTCCAAAAAGACTGTATACTGTATAAAGATTCTCCAGCTGTGACTGAAGAACTCTACTCTAGCCTTCAGTGAGATGTGTAAGCCTTGTAGTGGCAATTTCTTATGTTACCTTTTATGCTAAAACCAAATGCTTCTAAAAGCATTTTCTAACACTACTGTACCATTTCCTGATATACTGTATGCTGTTTTCTGTGCATACTCTAATGAGGGTTATTATTCTTAAGCGCTTCAAGGCCACAGAGCTGATTTGGCAGACTATGTTGAAACTACTCCTCTTCACACAAAGTTTGAACTTCCATATTCTGATAACCGTCATACTTTCTACAGCTCAAGGACACAGGTGTCTAATAACAATATGAGACATCCGTGTGAAAGCAGATTTCTGAGGCGTTCCGCCGTGCTACACAAAAACTCTGTCTGCCCGCCCTATCTTGTATATAAGCTTTGTTATTCTGTGACTATTGCGCACACTCCTGCAGACTACCCTGTACTCTGTGAGACTTGTGCCTTCGAGGCGCCTCGAATAAAGATCCAGAAAGACAACTCTGTTTGTTTCACCAGTTTATTGATTGATCATTCTAATTGTATATCTCCACAGTATTGACTAGGTCTAAGATTTCCATAACAATTTGGCGTTGTCGGCAGGATCTCTGCAAGTTTGATTGGGGACACCTACGGACGCTGGTGGTCGCTCCGGGATCCTCAGATTCTCCTCTACCTCGACAGAAAATGTACGGGATGAGAGGACCAGCGCCGGGGTGAAACCGATTGACTTCACGAGATCAAACGAACTCAAAAGGCCTTTAATGCTCGGTGAGATTGTTTAAAAGTAAAACGTAATTAACCTCCATGAGATTTGTTAGGCGGGCTGCTCAAAAGTAGGATATTTGGTATATCCGTCGTAAAAGGTTTTACGATCAGTTTTTGTTTGATTTGTACTGAGGAACAAATATCACATCACCGACGGGTGAAAAATAGTGTTTTGGTAACACAGGGTGTTTTGGTAACACTTAAAGACTTTCTCCATGGGGAAAAAGCAGAGTAGCGGGGCAGGACAACCTCCTGAGGGCCCGATTGTAGATGTCATGCAAGCAAAATATGGTGAAAACAGTCTATCTAAATTAAATATATTGACGGAAATGTTCGGATTTCCAAAGGGAGGCTCTTTGAGTAAATTAAAAATCAAAGATCTAAAGGATAAATTACAAGTGTGAAGATGGAATGAAAAAGAAGAGTAAAATTAAAGTAAAAGACTTAGAAAAGCTGGACACTCACAGAAAGTGTTTAAAATACTGGAAGGATGAAGAAGAATGCCGTGAAAGGAGGCAGTTGGCCTCGGCAATAAAGAAAATATTAAGGTTGAAGATGACTGTGAAGAAAAGAAGGAAAATAAGTTATTTCCAAAACCATGTAAACCCCAGACATCTCTGTATCCTTCCATTGCAGGCCTGAATGACCCTTTCCTCGACTCTGGGTATCCTTTCCCTCCCCCGGCGTACAACCCTGGCAATCCGGCTGGCCCACCTCAACCACCTCCCCCACCACTACAAGCCCCAGCCATGCAATCAGCAGACTCCCCGTCAACTCCAAGCTTGTCCACTCCCATCAGGCCCAAGTGTTCCGGGACAACAGCGGGGTAAACGAACCCGATGTCCTAGGGGACCAAGCAGGCGTTTGGGAGACACACCTCAGTAATGCCTTCCTCAACGGACTCACAGCCACAGCGCAAGCCGCACAGAATGCTGGCCGCTCACAATACCGAGGGAGAGGCAGAGGAGGTTTTCAGAGGCAGAGGACGAGAAGCAAGACCTTCAAACGACGAAAGATGTTTCAAGTGTGGCAGTGTTGAACATTGGATCCGGGACTGCCCACAGAACACTGGCAGCGGAGGCAGAGGGGGACAGCAAGGACGGGACCATTCACAATTAGACTGACCTACACCAGATGGGGAGGAAGGGGCCCAATCGAGCGAGAGGGAAATTCAGCCTGCAGCATCTGAACAGGGAATTGACACACACACACACATCATGCAGGCTATTGAGAAATTGGAAACATTTAGAAGACATATCTGTGGTTAAAGAGGGTGCATATTTGAAATATGACACTGAAACAGCATATAAGAAAATGTTCCACACTAACTTTAGCTATCATAGGTGTTGATGTTACATTTTTGGTTGATTCTGGGGCTACTCATTCTGTAGTAAAACTGGCAGATTTGCCTGATTGCAAATTCAGTGGTAGATTTATTCACTAGGAGCTGCTGGGGTAACTGTAAAGGAGAAGTTTTCTGTACCGCTTCAGTGTAGAGATAACGGTGATGCCAGTCATCCATTTTCCACATCAGTCAAACACAGTTTTTTTCCTTCATCTGTCTGCCCAATACATTTACTGGGCAGAGATCTGATCCTCCGGTTCGGTTTGGACCTCATTTCCACAAATGAGGGTCTTAAAGTCCGACGGCCATCTCCTACGATGGTTCAAAAACTAATTTGATGATGGAGATCTGTTGAATGTGTATCAATGACTGCTGACATATCCTGATTCTCAGGAATTGCTGCGTTTGACTCATCAGCGTGTCTTTCCACCTGCTGTGTTCATGGAGGCTCCTCATTTGCATTGTACTGCTAACGTTGTTGATGACGCATGTCAATACTATGATGAGAGTTTTCTGTTAGAATGTGTAAATGATGAACTCATGCTTAAAACTCTGTATTGGAGTTCGCTGCGCAGCGCTATTTCTGTTACACTCACACCCACACAACACAAGCTGTATCAAATCCCAGGGGCGGTCCCACACATTTCACTAGCAAGGGGCCCCACTGACAGATGGAGGGATTTGGGTCCACTCGTTAAAGATTGGGAGTCAGCCACTGATTGGGCACCTACACACACAGAATATGTCATGTCACATGACGTGTATAAAATGAAAATTTGCACGAACGTAGCCGTTCTGCGCAAATTGCTGTTGGTTGAGGATGATGACGTTGGTGATGCCACTTTTCCTGCCTTTACGGGTAATTCTCATATTTCTGAGCTTCCTGCCGCGCTTTCAGATGTGCCTCCCACACTCTGGGCAGCTCACAAATAGGAAGTAGGTTTTATCCGCTCTGCTGAGCCTGTAGTTATCACTCCTAAATCCACGTTCCGCCCAAATCAACCCCAGTACCCATTGAGACGTGAAGCTGTTGATGGCATTCGTCCACTTTTTAACTCTCTGCTTAAACAAGGGGTCATTGTTCCGTGTAAAGACTCCCCGGTACGCACTCCAGTTTTCCTGTTAAAAAGGTCCGGGAAAAACCTCCTGAAGAATTGAGATTTGTGCAGGATTTACGAGCTGTAAATCAAGCCGTACATGCATGCGCGCCGCTCGTTCCAAATCCTTATCTCATTCTCTCTCAGGTTCCAGCCTCTGCAGAATCTTTTACTCTTGTAGACCTCTCCAATGCATTTTTCAGTGTCCCTGTACACAAAGACAGTCAATTTTGGTTCGCATTTGAATATGATGGTAAACCTTACACATTCACACGTTTGTGTCAAGGCTACTGCAAATCTCCCACTGTGTACAACCAAGCATTGTGTACAAGTTTGGCCTCTCTCCAAGTTTCTAAAGGCACCGCTCTCATACAATATGTTGATGACTTCATGATTTGCGCACCCACAGCAGAACAGTGTGAAGCTGATACCATCTCCTTGTTACAACACCTCGCAGCTGAGGGCCACAAGGCCAGTTTGTCTAAACTTCAATATGTGCAAAAGACAGTTACATTTCCGGATCACATCATTTCAGGAGAGGGAAAAACGCTTTCAGATAAGCGTATTGCATCATTGGCTGCTCTGCCAAAACCTGTCACCAAGCGACAGATGATGTCATTTTTGGGTATGTGTTCATACTGCAGGTCATTCATTCCTAACTATTCTCCGCTCGAACAACCATTCTGCACAATCATGCATGTCACCGGTTTGAAACCTGCAGATCGCCTTATATGGACGCCGGAAGCCGACGAAGCCTTCATTAACATGAATCTGGCTCTCCAATCCCCGCCGACGCTAGGTCTACCTGATCCTACCAAGCCTTTTATACAGGCAGTGGATGAATGCAAAAGGTGTATGACCTCAGTTCTCCTTCAAGATCATGGGGGAAAACAGAGGCCTGTTGCCTATTTCTCCTCCAAGCTACACCCTGTAGCTGCTGGCCTGCCAAAATGTCTCTGTGCAGTTGCTGCAGCTGAAAAAGCTCTCAACTCCTCACGTGACATTGTAGGTTATGCACTTTTAACACTGTTGGTTCCACAAGCTGTCTCTCTCATCCTCTGTGAACAGAGAACATCACACCTCTCTGCTGCACGTTGTCTTAGGTATCACACATGCCTGCTAGACATGCCTAATGTTGAAGTCAAATGCTGTACCACTCTGAACCCAGCATCTCTTATGCCTCTCCCAGAAGACGGTGACGAACACGACTGTGTTTCCGAGCTTCTTATTGTATGTACTCCCAGACCTGACTTAAAAGATGTACCCCTGACCAACCCTGACCTCATTTTGTATGTTGATGGGTCCGCCTCTCGCGACCCTGTGGGCACTAATCGGGTGGGTTTCTCTGTTGTTTCAGATTCTGCTGTTCTCTGTTCCGGACCGATCCCATGCCACCTCTCAGCACAAGCAGCAGAGCTCGTAGCACTCACTGAGGCCTGCACTTTTGCAAAAGGCAAATCAATAACTATCTACACTGAGTCACGTTATGCTTTCAGGGTAGTACATGATTTTGGCGCTTTTTGGAAGTGTAGACAATTTTTTTTATCTGATGGAAAGCCTTAACCATGTCCTAGTTGCAGGCTTATTGGCCATTCTTATCGCCATTCTGCTCCCGTCGGAAGTTGCAGTATGTAAATGCAATGCACAGTCCAGCAACACTGACCCCGTCTCATTAGGAAATGTGCTAAATTGACACATGGGTTAGACCATGTGTCAAAAGGGGAGATGTTAGAGGCCATTAATAGAACTTAGTCCATTGAGGGTAAGAAACACTGTCTTGTAATCGTTTGACATGTGGTCCAAATGGGTTGAAGCATTTCCGGTAAACGCACAAACAGCAAATGCTGTTGCTAAAGCTTTACTAAGGGAAATTATTCCTAGATGGGGGATACCAAGCAAGATCTCTAGCGACAATGGTTCACATTTTGCTAATAAGGCCATTGCACAGATAGGAGAATACCTGGGCATGGACATCAGAAAGCATTGTGCTTACCATCCACAGAGTGGTGGTGCGGTGGAAAGAGAGAACGGTACAATCAAAAACAAGCTAGCAAAATGCTGCGCAGACACAGGTTTATCCTGGACACAAGCCCTGCCCATTGTGCTGATGTACATGAAAATGCGGAAACGAACACGGAGTCAACTCAGCCCTTTTGAGATCCTTTTTGCAGCTCCTCCACAGATTGGGATCAAGGCGCCAGGATGTCCTCTCCCCTCCACAACTTTGTGTGAGGATGCTATGTTGTCATATTGTGTTAACCTGTCATCCAATTTAGCAGATATCAGACGCCAGGTAGCGGCAGCTCTACCGACCCCTGCTACTGGTCCACTCCACCGTATCCAACCAGGCGACTTCGTGCTGATCAAGGACTTCCGGAGAAAGAGCTGGAGATCCAGCCGTTGGCAAGGTCCCTACCAGGTGCTTCTCGTCACCCAGACAGCGGTCAAGGTCGCCGAGAGAGCCACGTGGGTCCACGCCAGCCACTGCAAAGCTGTCATCTCCGTCCCAGTCTAGCCGGTCCAGTAGAAACAGACGACAAGTGACGTGCCAAGTCACCACCAGCACCACACATGCAGTACATACACCCTAGTACCACAAACAAGACTCATGGGCGACGGCCAGCTGTGCTTTTTCATATGCCTCTGGTTCCTTGCCTGTGCCGTCATGGTCCATCCATCCATCCATCCATCTTCTCCCGCTTATCCGTGGTCGGGTCGCGGAGGTAGCAGTTCCAGCAGAGAGCCCCAAACTTTCTTTTCCCTGGCCACATCAACCAGCTCTGACTGGGGGATCCCAAGGCGCTCCCAGGCCAGAGAAGAGATATAATCCCTCCATCTGGTTCTAGGTCTACCCCTTGGTCTCTTCCCAGCTGGACGTGCCTGGAACACCTCCCTAGGGAGGCGCCCAGGTGGCATCCTAACTAGGTGCCCGAACCACCTCAACTGGCTCCTTTCGACGCGAAGGAGGAGCGGTTCAACTCCGAGTCCCTCCCGGATGACCGAACTTCTCACCTTATCCCTAAGGGAGACACCAGCCACCCTGCGGAGAAAACCCATCTCGGCCGCTTGTACCCGCGATCTCGTTCTTTCGGTCATGACCCATCCTTCATGACCATAGGTGAGGGTAGGAACGAAAATGGCCCGGTAGACAGAGAGCTTTGCCTTCTGGCTCAGCTCCCTTTTCGTCACAACGGTGCGGTAAAGAGACTGCAGTACCGCTCCCGCTGCTCCGATTCTCCGACCCATCTCACGTTCCATTGTTCCCTCACTCGAGAACAAGACCCCGAGATACTTGAACTCCTTCAATTGGGGTATGGACTCATTCCCTACTTGGAGTGGACAGTCCATCGGTTTCCTGCTGAGAACCATGGCCTCAGATTTGGAGGTGCTGATCCTCATCCCAGCCGCTTCACACTCGGTTGCGAACCGATCCAGTGAGTGCTGAAGGTCGCAGACCGATGAAGCCATCAGAACCACATCATCTGCAAAAAGCAGTGGTGCAATCCTTAGTCCACCGAACTGCAGACCCCCTCCCCCACGACTACGCCTCGAAATCCGATCCATGTATATTACAAACAGGATTGGTGACAAAGCGCAGCCCTGGCGGAGGCCAACCCTCACCTGAAATGGGTCCGACTTACTGCCGAGGACCCGGACACAGCTCTCGCTTTGGGAGTACAGAGATTGGATGGCCCTGAGTAGAGACCCCCTCACCCCATACTCCCGCAGCACCTCCCACAGTGACTCCCTGGGAACCCGGTCATACGCCTTCTCCAAGTCTACAAAACACATGTAGACTGGATAAGCATACTCCCAGGCCCCCTCCAGGATCCTTGCGAGAGTAAAAAGCTGATCCGTCGTTCCACGACCAGGACGGAATCCGCATTGTTCCTCCTCAATCTGAGGTTCGACAATCGGCCTGACCCTCCTTTCGAGTACCTTAGAGTAAACTTTCCCGGGGAGGCTGAGTAGTGTGATGCCTCGGTAATTGGCACACACCCTCTGATCCCCCTTTTTGAAAAGGGGAACCACCACTCCGGTCTGCCACTCCTTCGGTACTGTTTCCGACTTCCACGCAACGTTGATGAGACGTGTCAACCATGACAGTCCCTCAACACCCAGAGCCTTCAGCATTTCTGGGCGGATCTCATCCACCCCCGGGGCTTTGCCACTGTGAAGTTGTTTGACGACCTCAGTGACCTCCCCCCGGGAGATTGGTGTCGATCCCCCTTCATACTCCAGCTCTGCCTCTAACATAGAGGGCGGAGTTGTCGGGTTCAGGAGTTCCTCAAAGTGCTCCTTCCAACGCCCTAACACTCCATCAGTTGAGGTCAACAACGTCCCATCCTTACTGTACACAGCTTGGATGGTTCCCTGCTTCCCCCTCCTGAGGTGTCGGACAGTTTTCCAGAACAACTTTGGTGCCGCCCGAAAGTCTTTTTCCATGTCTTCTCCGAACTTCTCCCACACCCGCTGCTTTGCCTCGGCCACGGCTGAGGCTGCTGCCCTTCGGGCCTGTCGGTACCTTGCAACTGCCTCGGGAGTCCCCCGAGATAACAAATCCCTGAAGGCCTCCTTCTTCAGTCGGACGGCTTCCCTGACCACCGGTGTCCACCAGGAGGTTCGAGGGTTACCGCCCCTTGAGGCACCTAGGACCTTGAGACCACAGCTCCCCGCCGCGGCTTCGGCAATAGAGGCTTTGAACACCGACCACTCTGGTTCAATGTCCCCAACCTCCACAGGAATGCCCGAAAAGCTCCGCCGGAGGTGTGAGTTGAAGGCCTCCTGAACTTGGGCCTCCTCCAGACGTTCCCAGTTCACCCGAACTACACGTTTGGGCTTACCAGGTCTATCCAGAGGCTTCCCCCGCCACTCGACCCAACTCACCACCAGATGGTGATCAGTTGACAACTCCGCCCCTCTCTTTACCCGAGTGTCCAAAACATACGGCCTCAGGTCCGATGATACGATAACCAAATCGATCATGGACCTTCTGCCTAGGGTGCTCTGGTACCACGTACACTTATGAGCATCCTTATGTTCGAACATGGTGTTTGTTATGGCCAATCCATGACTAGCACAGAAGTCCAGTAACAAACCACCACTCCGGTTCAGATCAGGGGGGCCGTTCCTCCCAATCACTCCCCTCCAAGTGTCTCCATCATTGCCCACATGTGCGTTGAAGTCTCCCAGCAAGATTAAAGAGTCCCCTTCAGGAGCCCCATACAGGACTCTTTCCAGGGTCTCCAAGAAGGCCGTATACTCTGAACTGCTGTTGGGTGCATAAGCACACACAACAGTCAGAGTTTTCCCCCCCATAACCCGCAGGCGTAGGGAGGCAACCCTCTCGTCCACTGGGGTAGACTCCAACAACGAAGCACCCAACCGGGGACTTGTGAGTATCCCCACACCCGCCCGGCGCCTCACACCTTGAGCAACTCCGGAGAAGAATAGAGTCCAACCCCTATCCAGAAGTAAGGTTCCAGAGCCGACGCTGTGCGTAGAGGTGAGCCCAACCAGATCCAACTGGTAACGCTCCACCTCCCGCACAAGCTCCGACTCCTTCCCCCCCAGAGAGGTGACGTTCCACGTCCCCAAAGCCAGCTTCTGTCGCCCGGGTCTGGTCCGTCGAGACCCTCTGCCTTCACTGCCACCCTTCTGGCAGCGCACCCGACCCCATCGCTGTTTCCCGTAGGTGGTGGGCCCGCGGGACGGAGAAGCGGAGGTGTTGCCCACGTCGCCTTTTCGGGCTGTGCCCGGCCGGGCTCCGTGGCAAGCCTGGCCACCAGACGCTCGCCGACGAGTCCTCCTTCTGGGCCTGGCTCCAGAAGGGGACCCCGGGCTTCCTCCGGGCCGGGTATCCTCACTTCGTGTGTCGTCTTTCATGAGGTCTTTTGAACCAATCTTAGTCTGGCCCCTTGCCTGAGACCAATTTGCCATGGGAGACCCTACCAGGAACACAAGGTTCCAGACAACACAGCCCCCAGGTTCATCAGGGCACACAAACCTCTCTACCACGGTAAGGTGCTGGTTCTTCAGACCGTCATGGTGTGGGGTTTAATTGATATGGTCATTAAGGCACGGGCTCAGTCAAACTAGACACATCCACTAAGGAGACGACGACACCAAGAACATAAACTTTGTGCCTGATCACTGGCGAGGGATTGAAGATGGAGCCCCTCGGACAATAATTAGCTAATGCAACATCAATTTGCTCGAGGCATCCTGTTTGCCTCAAGGGGGGGCCTATGTCACGTTATCGGAGACTCTTGTTGCACATACATTCCAGACCTATCAGAGAACATGACTCGCACCATAAAACACCTTAACACACTTCTGGCAGACATGAAGGCTGACGATGTGGACTACAACCCTGTAGGCTGGGACTGGTGGTCCTGGCTCACATCGGGAGAGTGGGAAGGCTGACTGGCCAGAATAGTCACGCCACTCCTCACCATCATAGCCTTGCTCTTCTTCTATACATGCTGTGTAGTTCCCCTCATGACGAAATGTTTTTCTAGTATGATCTCCTCTGCATTTGTACAATACACCATTCTCCCTCAAACCACTGACAAAGTTACGGCCAACCCAGATTCAGCCCCCACTGATTCCGACACTGAAGAGTCGGACACCGACCTTTAAAATTGTGTGTAAAGACTGCCATTCCCTTGTTTCAGTATTCTTTTGTTTTCCACAAACGGATTCTGTCCTCCACAAAAACAGCCACTTTCCATGATGTTTATGATGTGTTTACTTAAACAGGCGATGGAGTGTATTCATTGATGTGTTATATCAGTCTATCCTGTCATTTGTTTTATTTTCATGATTGATCAAGTATGATCAAAAGGGGGGAATGTAGTGGCAATTTCTTATGTTACCTTATATGCTAAAACCAAATGCTTCTAAAAGCATTTTCTAACACTACTGTACCATTTCCTGATATGGATGTATGCTGTTTTCTGTGCATACTCTAATGAGGGTTATTATTCTTAAGCGCTTCAAGGCCACAGAGCTGATTTGGCAGACTATGTTGAAACTACTCCTCTTCACACAAAGTTTGAACTTCCATATTCTGATAACCGTTATATATTTCTACAGCTCAAGGACACAGGTGTCTAATAACAATATGAGACATCCGTGTGAAAGCAGATTTCTGAGGCGTTCCGCCGTGCTACACAAAAACTCTGTCTGCCCGCCCTATCTTGTATATAAGCTTTGCTATTCTGTGACTATTGCGCACACTCCTGCAAACTACCCTGTACTCTGTGAGACTTGTGCCTTCGAGGCGCCTCGAATAAAGATCCAGAAAGACAACTCTGTTTGTTTCACCAGTTTATTGATTGATCATTCTAATCGTATATCTCCACAGTATTGACTAGGTCTAAGATTTCCATAACAGCCTTCCTGCTGTTTCTTTGAAGTGACCGACCGGAGAAGTTAAACAAGAAGACTGAGAAGTTTGCTGTTAAAAAGCTTACAGACCGCCGTTTAGACAGGTACAACAAACTATTAATTGATGTAACTCAATGTAAAGAGGGCAGCTTCACCGACCCCTGTGTTGCACGCAGTCTATGGTTGCACGTAGCTTTGAGTGTAAAAACTGCAGTTTATTTTTTGATTTTATAGTTTTGTTGTGTTTTCTAATTTATTTTTGAAAAAATAGCCAACATTGAGGTAGGAGTTGTTGTCAGTCATAACACGTTGTGAACACTGTTTGGACAAAAGTTGGAGAAATGTTCAACTGTATCCTTCATGTTAGTTAATTTTAGGTCACTATAACATTGTCATCATCATAGCCTCAACCCCCACACACACTTTATGTAATCATTGCTTTCACAGTTTTTAATCAGGTAGTACATTTAAGCCAACCTACACATTTACACCATAAATAAAACACAGTTACCTTGAGTAGGCCCACTACTACCACAGTGCATTCAAAATGTTACTCAAGCATAGGTACTGTACAAAAGTATTAGCATCAACAAGTACCAAAACTTGAGGTGTAACTAAAGTCTTATTTAAGCGTTGATTACATTTCACATCATTTTTCCAAATCTGCAAAGTAACTTAAAGGTGGGGTAGGTAAGTTTGAGAAACCGGCTCGAGATACACTTTTTGTTATATTCCATGGAATGCTCTTAACATCCCGATAGCAATGAATATCTGAAGTGCTTTGACAAAAAATCCATAAAAAAATTTCATCTGTGGAAGCCGTAGTACTCTAATACCTCATTCACACCAACTCAAGCTCCGTGCTAGAGCTTTTCAGGTTCAGAACCGGTTCTTCGGTTTAGCTCCGGCTCTTTTCACACTGCCCAGAGTCAGACTGTTGCTGCGTCATTGCTTCATCGTTTGCGTCATGGCGTAACCGTTTGCATGCCTGCTTCATAAAGCCGAAGCCCGGGGAAACCCCTCACAGCTGACACCGACAACAACAACAATGGCCGATTGTGCTCCAGCTTCCTCTGTACCTCTTCGGAAGACCAGATTCCCAGTAGGTAGCTGGTCTCTTCAGTGGACCACTGCTGCTTGTTAAGTTTCTTCATCGTTGTGTACAAACTGGATAAAATGTGGGCTTTTTGTTGTTCAGGAGTTGATCCCGCCCCTGCCCCTGCCTCCCGCCTCGACGTAAGCGTGACGTATGTGGTGCTTTTGCTCTGGCCGGACAATTTTTTGGTACTTGAAACGAACCGGATTCCGGAGCTAAGAGGCTGCTCCACTGCGGTGTGAAGAGGAAAACCCGGTGCTTTTCAAGCTCCAGCTCCGAACTGGCCCTGAAACACCGTTGGTGTGGATGAGGTATTAAAAGCATGACGAATCATTTTAGCCGGCCCGGATGGCCTACCTGCCTGTCAGCCTTCCATCTGTGCACAAATGTATCTCGTGCCTTCACTGGTCATATGCGCGTTTGTGTGTGTTGGAGGAGGGGCTCTGTAAGGAAGTAGCAGATTTTTTCCGGTTGTGTATTTTCCAATTCTAGCTCACTCGAGCTGGTTTCTCCAAAATTACCTACCCCACCTTCAATTCGATTAAATAGATTTAGTGGAGTAAGAGTAAACAATTAATATCTCTGATTTTTAGTGTGGTATAAGTACAAAGTAGCAAGTTGGAAATACTCAAGTAAAGTACAAGTCCCTTAAAATAATTTGTACTTACTGTAAGTACAGTACTTGAATAAATGTACTCAGTTTCCTTACACCACTGCACGTTACTCTGTATATCGATGCTGAGGCGAAGTCCCGCCTATCTACTTCCGACCCATGGGACCCCGGAAGTGGAAAAATGATACATTGAAGTCAATGGAGAGAGAAAAGTCATCTTTCGATTCCGTTTGAATTGTGCCACGAATGACACATATGATGTTTGTCAAATTAAAAGAAAATATTGCAAGTCAAAAAAATAAAAATGTGTCGGAAAACTGTGAAGTTACACATTGTTTTGTGTGAAACCGCTCAGTGAACTACAGGTCTCTGGTCTCGCACAATACGCGTCACCATCACAAAGATGGCCGACACGTTAGCAAATTTCACCTGTTTCTTTCAGAATGAGGCGAAAAGTATCAAACGAGGTGAAAATCACTACAAGTCTGAGCATGTTGAGAGCTGTACATACACGAAAGGGGAGTTAGTCGGTTCTGTAAGAGCCTGCATGCGGGACTGGCTTTATAAGGTTTCAGTGAGTAATATGAGTGCAATGTTTAACGTTAATGTCAGCTGGCTAACATTAGCTAACAAGGTACACTAACGTGTTTTGTTTTCGCAACTAGTTTTCTCCTTAAGAACTTTGTGGTCTCTGTGTATGCTGTGGATAACATTAGTGTTCACAAGAACAAGATACACTCCCGTGTTTTGTTTTAGTTGCTCTTCAGATTGAAGCGGCCAGTTTTATATTGACTATACTGTATGTGTGATCTCCTTTTACATCTTGTTGTGTCATTTGAGTTTATTTGCTGTGTGTAGATTCAAGGATTTTGTTTACCTTGTCAATTTGTTTGGTTATCTAGGCACAGCTGTGTGTGACTCCCTCTGGTACGTGTTTTCCTAATGTAGAGAGCATTGATTAATTAATAAACTACACACTGAATCTAGATCCTGACCAAATCCTTTTTTTTTGTTGATCAAATATTTTTCAAAAATGTATTGTATTATATAACAGCTGCACATCACAGACCGGAGTCTCTGCTACTTTGTTGTGTGGACCACGAAGGAGGCAATCATCATCCCCATCCCCAAAGACCCTGCATGGCATGGAAATCTCCTCCTCCTGGAAAAATTCTACACCCAGCATATGCTCCCTGTGTTGGCCAGTAGAGAGGAGGATATTTAAATAAACATACTCTTAACACCCTCGGACTCTGCGTTCTGTTTCGTATGTGTGATGTTGTGTTATGCAGAGGGGAGGAAAACAGGACACAGCAGATTGGGATTGTGGTGGAGACGCTGAGCAGTTATTTAATTGTTGCATGTAATTATTATTATACTGCGTGCTTCTTAGTTATTCCATCTTTTGCTGTAACATGGATCTGTATGTAACTCTATATTTACTTGTTATCTACCACACTTCCTTCTACATCATACACCATCATTATACATGATGGTGTATAGGATATATATATATATATATTTGTATACATATCTGTAAATTGTATCATTTTATTTTTCGTATTTTGGATTGTTGGAAACGTCTTTTTGATCTCTCTGTCTATAAACACAAACTGAGTAAGATTGACAATAAAGTTGACTTTGAATTTGAAAAATATATATATTCTTTATGAAAATAGTTGACTGTTGTCAAATGAATCCAAATGAAACGTTGGACTGAACTACAACTACGCCTTTAAATCTCTACGGACTGTTTTTCAGTGGGTTAGTGGAGTTAGTAGTTTTCAGTTCCCTGGACTGATTAGCAGCTAAGCTCCCTTTCTCTTTTGTCTACTCAAATAAACTTGGCCCTTTCTCTTTTCCATGTGGAAAATGGCAGCTGCTTATTCTGCTTTTCTCATCTGGCTCCCTGTCTGCTCGTCTACAATGATAAAATTATATAATTAATTACAAATAATCATTTAAACCTGTTATTACCAATATTTCACAAATTCTTCATGTAAACTTAAGAGCACAGCTGTATGTTGAGTATGTCAACTTTGCTTGGTTCATCTTACTGGGGGGCAGCTACAGTATGGATGTCGGTGCAGTCCACAGTCATTTTGCAGTTGAAGGCAGAATTAATTTATTATTGACTCAGAATTAAGCACAACTTCATGTCATACAATACATTGACTTTATTTGTAATTGTGTAAAAAAATATGATGACATCACTTACGCGACCCAGAATGCGATTTGGGATTTGTAGTCTTTCTAGTTGCGTATTTTTCATAGTCTTATATTTCAACAGTTTTACGACAAACTGTGACTTTTTTTTACATGGAAATGATTGTTTAAGATTGACAAACATCATATGTGTCATTCGTGGCACAATTCAAACGGGATCAAAAGATAACTTTTCTCTCTCCATTGACTTCAATGTATAATTTTCCGCTTCCGGGGTCCCATGGAGGCTCCTGGAAGGGGAGGGACTTCGACTCTCTATTGAATCTCCAAAGATGAATAAAGTGTATGGTTGCTGTCACCTTGATAAGGAATTTAGATAAAGCCTTATTTTACAAAAGGCTATGTGTTTACTAAATGTTTGAATTAAGTATCAGCAGGGACAAAAGGATGCTTTTGACTTAATTTAAATGCAAAAAACAGCTGACTGCATTTCCGGTTGCTTACATGAACAAAATGTCCCATCCAGAGAGGATCCGTTTTGTCGAGCAGCACACACCGTATGTCATATAATTTATGTAATGTAATGTGCAGATCCACGTTATGGTTAAAAAGGGCCTCAGACTCATCCACCATGCAACCCTAACGAGTAATATCCCAAGGCTACACTACAGAATTACACCAAGTAACCAGATTATGTTGATTTCAAGATTTGAGAAGATACTATTTCTTTTTTTCTCAACGAATACATGTTTAATTCAACAATGACTGTGTGAAGCTGGGTCAATTTGCTTTAGGCAAGAGGAATAATG
The DNA here is from genome assembly GCF_949606895.1 of Notothenia rossii. Lineage (NCBI taxonomy): Eukaryota > Metazoa > Chordata > Actinopteri > Perciformes > Nototheniidae > Notothenia > Notothenia rossii. The sequence goes on along the minus strand of NC_136903.1, from coordinate 68,012,591 downwards.
AGGCTCAAGCAGCATACAAAAAGTTGCTAGTTGGAGATTTTATAAAAATGTAACTGCAAATATGACCTAAAGAACTTTGAGTATTCAATACATTGAGCACTTAGAGTCTCTATTTAATATATGGAAATCCGATAGTAAAAAAAGTATGGCTTTGAGTTTTTAACTAATATATTGTGGTGCCGAGAGACGGGAGTTGGAGGCGGGGTATCGAAGGTACAAGCTAGACTTTTATTAAGCATCTGCAAACACATGTAAACACTTCAAGCCCGGGAAGCGAAGACTGGCGGAAACAGGAAGTCCGGCTCACTCAAATGTCCGTGCAGAACAATACCCCAACCAGCCCCAACCCATAGATCCGCGTGTGAATAATGTCAATCACCACACAAGCCCCCCCAGTATTCACCCATAGTCAAAATCCTCGTGCCTTGGAGGAAGTACCACCCGACCACGGCGCGTACGGACCACAGGGTCAAGGAGTGCGGGGCCGCAGGCGAGGGCAGGGGTGCCAACGATGGCGAGGGCATCCCCACAGGGGGCGGGGGGCGGGCCATGGGAGGCGGCCCCGACGTGGGGGCAGAGCCAACTCCAACGGCCTGGAAACGTCCACGTGAGGAGGCTTAATCCGATCAACGGACACAGTCTCAGGCCTGCCACCAATGTCCACCACCAGGCTTTTGTCCCCGTGACGTATGACCCTGAACGGACCGTCGTAAGGGGGCCGCAGGGGACCGCGGTGGGCTTCGTGGCGAATAAAAACGAAATCCGCCGACCGTAATCCGGGGGACACCCGGAAAGCTGGGTTGCTGTGCTGCGACGTGGGGAAGGGCGCGAATGTCCCGGCGGCCTCCAGCAGGGAGGAGCGCTGCCCGGCCGCAGACCAGGGCACAATGGCGGTGGGAATGAATTCCCCGGGGACCTGTAGCATCTGGCCAGAGACAAGCTCTGCCGACGAGGACTGCAGGTCTTCTTTGGGGGCACACCTGAGGCCGAGCATAACCCACGGGAGCTTATCCACCCAGTTGCCGTTGGTCAAGCCGGCACGCAGTGACGCCTTCATGGACCGGTGAAACCGCTCACACAATCCGTTAGCCTGGGGGTGATATGCGGTGGTGCGGTGCAGTTGACCCCCAAACCCACAGCAACAGCGTTCCACAGCTCCGAGGTGAACTGAGAACCCGCGGTCAGAGGAGAGGTCAGATGGGGTCCCAAAGCACACCACCCACGTGCCGATGAAAGCGCGGGCAATGTCGGAAGCTGACGTCGAGGCGAGGGGAACGGCCTCGGGCCAGCGGGTCGTTCTGTCCACCATCGTAAACAGGTAAGTGCATATGTCCTATTCTGGACTTTCTCCCCATTCATTTGTTGGGGGCGTGGGTCACCATATGCTGGCGGTGGGATTGCCAGGCGTTTATGCGGTCCACCGGCAGCATACTATACTATATGCGGACCGCCAATGACCTATGCGTGCATTCGAGCATAGGTGGTGCTAGAGAGCCATGCGGGTTCTCAGTGTGTACTTGTACTCGTGGGGGGGTGGGGGGGGGGTGTGAGGGGTGTCCCACAAATCAATATGGGGACCCATTAGAGCATATTTATATTGATGTACTTGTACTCATGGGGTGGTCCCACAAATCAATATGAGGGCCCATGGGGAGGTCCCACAAGTCAATATGGGGGCCCATTAGAGCATATTTATATTGATGTACTTGTACTCATGGGGTGGTCCACAAATCGATATGAGGGGCCATGGGGAGGTCCCACAAGTCAATATGGGGGCCCATTAGAGCATATTTATATTGATGTACTTGTACTCATGGGGTGGTCCACAAATCGATATGAGGGGCCATGGGGAGGTCCCACAAGTCAATATGGGGGCCCATTAGAGCATATTTATATTGATGTACTTGTACTCATGGGGTGGTCCCACAAATCAATATGAGGGCCCATGGGGAGGTCCCACAAGTCAATATGGGGGCCCATTAGAGCATATTTATATTGATGTACTTGTACTCATGGGGTGGTCCACAAATCGATATGAGGGGCCATGGGGTGGTCCCACAAATCAATATGAGAGCCCATTCCTACATTTTTTTTTTTAAATGTGCATGGCGCTCCGAGACTTTGATAGTGTGTTACTTAACTTGTGTGGAACCCGCGTGCAAAATTTGGGGCCCCTGCGACCTTCAACAAGGTCAAAACTGAGGTCAGAGGTCACGTTTTGATGCCGTACGGTGACCTTTATGGCACAAAGGAAAGTCCGAGGGCTTTGAGCTTGGTGTCGTTGGAACCGGCTTGGAAATTCCATGCAGATTGATGCCTCTTGTGAAGCTAAATGTCAAAGGTAACGTCTTAAAATGTAACAAAACCTTCCCTTAAGGCGTTTTCGTTTTAATGGCCTACTGTGACCTTTAGGGCCCAAAGGAGGGTCCGAGAGCTTGGAACTTGGTCTCGTTGGAACGGGCTCGGAAATTCCATGCAGATTGGTGCCTCTTTTCCAACTAAATTTCAAACGTAACGGCTTAAAATGTAACAAAACCTTCCGTTAAGGCGTTTTGGTTTTAATGCCCTACTGTGACCTTTAGGGCACAAAGGAGGGTCCGAGAGCTTGGAGCTTGGTCTCGTTGGAACGGGCTCGGAAATTCCATGCAGATTGGTGCCTCTTTTCTAACTAAATGTCAAAGTTAACGGCTTAAAATGTAACAAAACCTTCCCTTAAGGCGTTTTGAGATGAAACTGCTTCAGGACTTTTTAAATGAATTTGGAAAAGGTTAAAGAGATCATTTTTTCACCAGGGGCTTCTAAATAGGGCCCAGAACAGGAATCTGAAGTAACCCACACAGAATTCTTTTTTTTTTTAAATGGCAACTTTCTCACAAAATCCTGTCTGGAGCTTAGAATCTGACAGGCTTGTGGTGGGGGAGGGGGAAAAAATGAAAAAAATTGAAAGAAATTGAAAAAATGGGCGTGGCGCTCCGAGACTTTGAGAGATTGTTGCTTAACTTGTGTGGGACCCGCTTGCAAAATTTGGGGCCCCTGCAACCTTCAACAAGGTCAAAACTGAGGTCAGAGGTCACATTTTGATGCCGTACGGTGCCCTTTACGGCACAAAGGAAGGTCCGACCGCTTTGAGCTTGATGTCGTTGAAACCGTCTCGGAAAGCACATGCAGATTGATGCCTCTGGTTTAACTAAATGTCAAAGGTTATGGCTTAAAATGTAACAAAACCTTCGGTTAAGGCCTTTTGAAAAGCTGCTGTGTTGCATGACTTTTGAAAGGGCTAAAGAGAAATTTTTTTCACGGGGGGCCTATAAATAGGGCCCAGATCAGGAATCTGAAGTATGGAAACTGTAACCCACCCAGAAATATTTTTTCAATCAAAGGTCAAACTTTCTCACATAATGCTGTCTGGAGCCTAGAATCTGACAGGCTTGTGTTGGGGGAGGGGGAGAAAATGAAAAAAACTGAAAAAAGGTGCGTGGCGCTTCGAGACTTTGAGAGATTGTTGCTTAACTTGTGTGGAACCCGCTTGCAACATTTGGGGCCCCTGCGACCTTCAACAAGGTCAAAACTGAGGTCAGAGGTCACGTTTTGATGCCTTACGGTGACCTTTATGGCACAAAGGAATGTCCGAGAGCTTGGAGCTTGGTCTCGTTAGAACGGGCTCGGAAATTACATGCAAATTGGTGCCTCTTTTTCAACTAAATGTCAAAGTTAACGGCTTAAAATGTAACAAAGCTCCAAGGGTCAAAGGTCAACTGTGGATGGTAGACGCACTGTATACGCCACTTAGGAAGGTCCGACGGCTTTGAGCTTGGTGTCGTTGGAACCGGCTCGGAAATTCCATGCAGATTGATGCCTCTTGTGCAACTAAATGTCAAAGGTAACGTCTTAAAATGTAACAAAACCTTCCGTTAAGGCGTTTTCGTTTTAATGGCCTACTGTGACCTATAGGGCACAAAGGAGGGTCCGAGAGCTTGGAGCTTGGTCCCGTTGGAACGGGCTCGGAATTTCCATGCAGATTGGGACCTCTTTTGCAACTAAATGTCAAAGGTAACGTCTTAAAATGTAACAAAACCTTCCGTTAAGGCGTTTTCGTTTTAATGGCCTACTGTGACCTTTAGGGCCCAAAGGAGGGTCCGAGAGCTTGGAACTTGGTCTCGTTGGAACGGGCTCGGAAATTCCATGCAGATTGGTGCCTCTTTTCCAACTAAATTTCAAACGTAACGGCTTAAAATGTAACAAAACCTTCCGTTAAGGCGTTTTCGTTTTAATGCCCTACTGTGACCTTTAGGGCACAAAGGAGGGTCCGAGAGCTTGGAGCTTGGTCTCGTTGGAACGGGCTCGGAAATTCCATGCAGATTGGTGCCTCTTTTCCAACTAAATGTCAAAGTTAACGGCTTAAAATGTAACAAAACCTTCCCTTAAGGCGTTTTGAGATGAAACTGCTTCAGGACTTTTTAAATGAATTTGGAAAAGGTTAAAGAGATCATTTTTTCACCAGGGGCTTCTAAATAGGGCCCAGAACAGGAATCTGAAGTAACCCACACAGAATTTTTTTTTTTTTTAAATGGCAACTTTCTCACAAAATCCTGTCTGGAGCTTAGAATCTGACAGGCTTGTTGTGTGGGAGGGGGAGAAAATGAAAAAAATTGAAAAGATGTGCGTGGCGCTCCGAGACTTTGAGATTGTGTTGCTTAACTTGTGTGGAACCCGCGTGCAAAATTTGGGGCCCCTGCGACCTTCAACAAGATCAAACTGAGGTCAGAGGTCACGTTTTGATGCCGTACGGTGACCTTTATGGCACAAAGGAATGTCCAAGGGCTTTGAGCTTGGTGTCGTTGGAACGGGCTCAGAATTTCCATGCAGATTGATGCCTCTTGTGCAACTAAATGTCAAAGGTAACGTCTTAAAATGTAACAAAACCTTCCGTTAAGGCGTTTTCGTTTTAATGGCCTACTGTGACCTTTAGGGCACAAAGGAGGGTCCGAGAGCTTGGAGCTTGGTCTCGTTGAAACGGGCTCGGAAATGCCATGCAGATTGGGGCCTCTTTTGCAACTAAATGTCAAAGTTAACGGCTTAAAATGTAACAAAGCTCCAAGGGTCAAAGGTCAACTGTGGATGGTAGACGCACTGTATACGCCACTTAGGAAGGTCCGACGGCTTTGAGCTTGGTGTCGTTGGAACCGCCTCGGAGAGCAGATGCAGATTAATGCCTCTGGTTGCGCTAAATGTCAAAGCTTATGGCTTAAAATGTAACAAAACCTTCGGTTAAGGCCTTTTGAAAAGCTGCTGTGTTGCATGACTTTTGAAAGGGCTAAAGAGATATTTTTTTCACAGGGGGCCTATAAATAGGACCCAGATCAGGAATCTGAAGTATGGAAACTGTAAAACACCCAGAATTGTTTTTTCCAAAAGATGGCAACTTTCTCACAAAATCCTGTCTGGAGTTTAGAATCTGACAGGCTTGTGGTGGGGGAGGGGAGAAAATGAAAAAAATTGAAAAAAATTGAAAAAAGGTGCGTGGCGCTCCGAGACTTTGAGAGATTGTTGCTTAACTTGTGTTGAACCTGCTTGCAAAATGTGGGGCCCCTGCGACCTCCCTATCAAAAATGTGTGTCTGTGTATATTTTATTAAAATATTGCTATATCTGCAATCTAGCATATTCTGAACATGCCACACCAAAACGATAGAGAAATGTCTTTTTACTTTATAGTGGAGTCTATATATAATACTTTTGTCCAAGTAAGTTTAGCGCCACTTGTGGGGCAATGGAATGGGAGTAGCTCTTTGGTGTGAAGGGCGGGGTTCGATCCCTTCCCTTGGCATTCAATTTATAAGTTCCTTTAATAGTTATAAAAATATTATTATATTATTATTATTATATTATATTATTATTATTATTAAATATAATGTCATTATAATAAACCAAACCACTTATAAATCATATAGAGATGTGGGACATCGCCAAAATCCCCATAGGTATACCTGCATTATACCGTATTGAGATGTTACCCTTGGCACTCAATTTATAAGTTCCTTTAATAGTTATAAAAATTGCATTATTATTATTAATATTATTATATTATTATTATATTATATTATTATTATTATTATTAAATATAATGTCATTATAATAAACCAAACCACTTATAAATCATATAGAGATGTGGGACATCGCCAAAATCCCCATAGGTATATATATATATACATCAGTAAACACGCTAGGAGTCTGAGAGTGGTTTCATTAGCTTCGTATTGATTTGTAGATGTGATTTGATGTGTTTTGTTGTCAATTTTGATCGCCAAAACGATAGAGAAATGTATTTTTACTTTATAGTGGAGTCTATATATAATACTTTTGTCCAAGTAAGTTTAGCGCCACTTGTAACAGGAGAGTGGGCTTCCATATTGAGATGTGGGACCCCCCCCCCCCCGTGTATAAATACACAGACAAGTGTGTACAAGTAAAACTGTCAAATATGCTGCAAGCTGGCTCCCGTATCGAGTTTTGGGACCCCGCCCAGAGCCAAGTGGGCCCCCGTATCGAGTTGCCGGACACCGACGAGAGCTCCCCCTGGTGGTCGGAGAAGGGAAAGGGTCCCAAAGGGGCATAGCGCGTCGATTGCCGCCTAAAATGGGGGGGGGGCGTTCGGGGGGGGGCTTGGTGTTTTCCGGCACGCCGGGGCCACCCCCGAGACCCCCGGGGGGTCCGGCTATTTTACAAACGTCGCGTTGTCGGAGCGATCGGGGGCTTTGGCCGTGGCGGTCCCGCTTCCAGCGTATTACGCTGGAAGCGGGCTCCCGTTTTTCGAGCAGAGCTGCTAAACAGGTAGGGGAAACCGTGAGAGGGGGGAAGCGGACCCACGAGGTCTACATTGACATGGCCAACCTCCTCTCAGGAACCGCAAAAAGTTCAAAAGGGGCCCTAGTATGGCGGTGGACTTTGGCCCGTTGACAGGCCACGCACGAGTCGACCCAGGACCTCACGTCCTTCTTAAGCCCCTGCCACACGAACGTCTGTGACAACAACGTCACGGACGGCTTCCTACCGGGGTGGGAAAGATTGGGAACCGCCTCAAAAACGGGTCGGCGCCAGGCCGCAGGGACCAGCGGTCGAGGCTGGCCCGTGGAGACATCACACCACAGCTTTGCGCCAGAGTCACCGACCGTGACCTCCTCCAGGCGTAATCCCGTGACCGAGGCCTTGAGGGTCTGGACCCCGTGGTCAGAGGCCTGGTCAGCGCCCATGCGGAAGTAATCGAGGCCCAGCTGCACAGCTCCGATGACCGCTCTGGAGAGGCAGTCCGCAACCACGTTAGCCTTGCCAGCGATGTGTCGTATGTCCGTGGTGTACTCGGAGATATACGAAAGCTGGCGTTGCTGTCGGGCGGACCACGGCTCGGCCACCTTGGACATGCAGAAGGTCGGTGGCTTGTGATCCACGAACGCCGCAAACTCCCGGCGTTCCAGCAGGAAACGGAAGTGGCGAACCGCCAAATAGAGACAAAGGAGTTCTCTGTCGAAAGCGCTGTACTTGCGCTCCCTGGGAGTCAACTGGCGGCTGAAAAAGGCGAGCGATTGCCAGGCGCCGTCGACCCATTGTTCATGCACCGCGCCCACTGCGTAGTCAGACGCGTCGGTGGTGATAGCAATGGGGGCCCTGTGTGACGGGTGAGCCAACATGGCGGCTTCGCTCAGGGCGGCTTTGGTGGCGTTGAAAGCGACCTCCCTTTCAGCCGTCCAGTCTATGGCCTGGCCGGGGGACTTGTCCTTGAGGGCCCCGTACAGCGGGCGCATGGTTTGGGCTGCCCGGCGGATGAACTGGTGATAAAACGTCACCATCCCGAGGAACTCTCAGAACACCCGAGCTGTAGGCGGTCATGGAAAGGCAGACACGGCCTCCACTTTCGACGGGAGGGGAGCGGCCCCATCCTTGCTTATGAGGTGCCCGAGGAAATGGATGGAGGACAACCCGAACTTACACTTCGTCGGGTTGATAATCAGGCCGTGTTGGTTGAGCCTCGCGAAAAGGACCCGGAGATGTGCCTGGTGCTCTTCGGAGGAGGAGCTGGCGACCAGGATGTCATCTAAATAGACGAAGACGAATGGCATGTCTCTGAGCACTGAGTCCATCAGCCACTGAAAGGACTGAGCTGCGTTCTTGAGTCCAAACGGCAAATGCAGGAACTCGAAAAGCCCAAACGGCGTAATTACCGCAGTTTTGGGGACGTCCGAGGGGTGCACCGGCACCTGGTGGTAGCCCCGCACCAGATCCACCTTGGAGAAAACCAGCTTGCCCGCCAGGTGTGCAGAGAAGTCCTGGATGTGAGGGACCGGGTAGCGGTCTGGCGTAGTGGCGTCGTTAAGGCGGCGGTAGTCACCACACGGTCGCCAGCCACCGGCTGATTTAGGGACCATGTGAAGCGGCGAAGCCCAAGGGCTGTCTGAGAGGCGGATGATGCCCAGATGCTCCATGTTAACAAACTCCGACTTGGCGACTGCCAGCATGTCAGGGTTGAGCCGCCGGGCCCTAGCGTAGACAGGGGGGCCTTCAGTGTCAATGTGGTGCTCTACCTCGTGTTTGGTAGTGGCAGCGGAAAAAGTTGGCTGCGTCAAGTCTGGAAACTAACTTGCGCCCTGTGAGAGTGAGCTGGAGAGCCCGCTGAATGAGGCCTCACCGCGGGTACACGTGAACGAGGTAAACGTCAGCGCGTCCACCAGGGGGCTGTTCTTGACGATCACCAGCAGCCCGTGAGCGCACAGGAAGTCTGCGCCGAGGAGGGCGAAAGAGATGACAGCCGTGACGAAATCCCACTTAAACCGCTGACCCTCGAAGCACAGGTCCACTGTCTTTGTGCCATAGGTGCGAATAGGGGTGCCGTTAGCGGACGTTAAAGGTGGGCCATGGCCTCCACCGGCGGCGTCCTCCACTGTAGCCGGCAGGACGCTCCGCTTGGCTCCTGTGTCACAAAGGAGTCTGCGACCAGAGAGGGTGTCCCTGATGAACAGGAGCCGGTTGGATGTGCCCACGCTTGCGGCCACTACCGAGCGCAGGACTTGGCGTTTCCCGTTACCTTGTAGGTGCAGGGGGGACGGCACATCTTCGCTTTCGCCCCGTAGCGTGCATGGTAATAACACAGACCAGGGCTGGAGTTGCTGACATCGGCCCCGGAGCTTCTGCTAGGTGGCAGGCCTGTACCACGGAAGGTGCCGCTGCGTGTCGGGGCCAGCACCTCCGGGGTAAAACGCTGTGTTGCCAGGAAGAACCGGTCGGCTTCTTCGGCCAAAGCGTGGGGCTCAGTAATAGCCGTGTTAGCGAGCGCTGTCTGTACATGCAGCGGCATGTGCCGAAGAAACAGTTCTATGAACAAAAAATGTGGTTCTTCCGTACCCAGCAGGCTGAGCATCATCTCCATGTGGTCAGAAGGCTTGTTGTCCCCCAGGCTATGAATAGCGAGCAGGCGTCGGGCCCGTTCCGACCGTGACAGCTTGAAAGTATTTTGCGGGAAAGCCTTGAACGCTGCATATTTATCCTGGGCAGGAGGAGATGTAATAAAGCCCACCGTCCGGGTCGCAGTGGAGCTCCCCAGCGCCGAAGCGACGTGAAAATAGCGTCTCTCTGCATCACATTGGTGACCCCGACATAAGTCTTGAAGGATCCGAGACTGAACCGAGCATGGCAAGTAAGGCTTTTTTTTTCAAACTGGCGGAGTTTTGGGAGACATCGGCGGCTGCATGGTTCGCTCAGGCGGAGGCTCAGTTCGCCCTCCGCAGAGTGACTGACGACGCAGCACGCTATTATCACGTCGGGGTCACCAATGTGGTGCCAAGAGACGGGAGTCGGAGGCGGGGTATCGAAGGTACAAGCTAGACTTTTATTAAGCATCTGCAAACACATGTAAACACTTCAAGCCCGGGAAGCGAAGACCGGTGGAAACAGGAAGTCCGGCTCACTCAAATGTCCATGCAGAACAATACCCCAACCCATAGATCCGCAGGTGAATAATGTCAAACACAATATTCACATTAAATGCATGTGTTATTTTTAACCTCCTCAGAGGCGAGGATAGATACCCCAGTGTTTCAATTTCCAAATGAAATATAAGAAAACAGGTTAAAGATATAAGACTGACTGCGTTCTGAATGAGTATCTGTCTGAGCTGCAATTCCCTTCTGAAGAAGGCTGCAACATGTGTGCAATTCTAACTATAGCCAGCTTTATCATGAACACACCGTTCTGTGCTCTCCAGTTAAACCTCAGTGCTGCTTACCCAGACTTTCTTAAAAAGTGTCACAAAACCACCAGGGAGGCCACCGAAAAGGTTAACTTTTATTTTATCAAACAACAGAAGACCAATGTTGTGTGATCAATTTCTGATGGGAGGAAAAAGAAAGGAAAACTTTAATTAAAAAAACAGCATAGTACAAAAGGACAGGCCAACCAAAACAATATCAAATGAATGTTAGCATTTGCTCAGGTCACTGCCTTTCGGGAATATAAGGTATCTCAAAAAACAAGACAAAAGTGTGCTTGCTCTTGTTACGGTGGGTGAAGCAAGCAGGACCCAAATGCAGATTACACTGATATTTCCTTTATTTCAAGGATAAAATAACTTGGACAAAACAGAACACTCACCGGTGAACTCAGTCACAAACAAAAGACGACCCAACACTGAACATAGGAAGAGACGAGACTAAATACAGAGTGGGGTAATCACAAGACGAGAAACAGCCGGGCAGGGGAGGAGAAACACAAGGGCCACAGGTGAACACAATCAGACAGCTAAACACACCAGGGAAACTAACGACAGGAGGAAAAACAAAGGGAAAAAGGACCAGACAATATACCAAGAGGAAAACATGACAGGGAGAACAGCAAAACACCCAAAACAAGACATACAAAACGTGACATAACACAATAATCGTAACAGAACCCCCCTCAAGGGACGGATTCCAGACGTCCTGAAAAAAAAACAAACAGAAAAAGTCGAAAACCTCAAGCAGGGTGGGTGGAGGGGGTCCGGAGGACGGGATTTTGGGCTGACAGCCCAGGAGCACAGCAGAGGACCCGGAAGGGATCTCGGGCAGATGGCCCGGGGGCAAGGAAGAAGCCAAGAAGGGGGACTCGGGCGGATGGCCCGGGGGCAAGGCAGAATCCAAGGTGGGGGACTCGGGCGGACGGCCCGGGGGCAAGGCAGAGTCCAAGGTGGGGGACTCGGGCGGACGGCCCGGGGGCAAGGCAGAGTCCAAGGTGGGGGTCTCAGGCGGACGGCCCGCGGGCAAGGCAGAATCCATGTTGGGGCGAAAGCCACAGCGGGCGAACTCAGGGTGCCGAGCATGAGGGCGAAGGCAGCGGCAGGAAGAGTCAGGGGGCCGGGCCCGAGGACCGCGGCTCTCAGGGGGCCGGGATCGAGGGCGAAGACCGCGGCTTTCAGGGGGCCGGGCTCGAGGGCGAAGACCAGACAGCTCCGGAGGCCGGGCAGGGCCCGGTGTCGGCCGAACAGGAACCGGAGCCGGTGGGACAGGCTTCGGCAGGATCCCCCACGGAAGAGGACCAGGAGTTGGCAGGACACCCGGCGAGACAGGTGATAGCGGGGCCTCCAACGGAGCAGGACAAGGGGTTGGCAGGACCCCCGGCAGAAGAGTTGTCGGTGGGACCCCCAGAGGAGCAGGACATAGGATTGGCAGGACCCCCGGCAGAAGAGTAGTCGGCGGGACCTCCAACGGGACTGGACATGGAGCTAGCAGGACCCCCGGCAGGAGAGTAGTCGGCGGGACCCCCAGAACTGGACCTGGAACCATGGCTGCTGGGGCCAGAACTTGGGCCAGAACCATGGCTCTTGGGGCTCGGGCTGCTAGCCTGGCCTTGCGACTCCTTCTTTTAGGAGCCGTTTGGAGGCTTCGTGGACCTCCAAAAGCCAGACGAGTTCCAGAGAACGGCTCCTGGATAGGAGCAGGAGCTGGGGCAGAAGCAAGGGTTGACTCCAAACTAGGGGTTTCACCAACTAATCGACTAGTCGACTAGTCGACTACCTTTACCACTAGTCGGCGCTGTAGGCCCTAGTCAACTAGTCGTGAAAAAAACGGAGGTAAACGAGGTGCTGCAAAATGCTCCAAAACACGTCCGACATTCTTATGTATGGCAGAACTTCAACGAAGATGTAACCAACTCCACAGTGAAGTGTCAGTTGTGTACAGCTGTACTGAAGTACAATACAAATACATCTGCTATGCGCAACCATCTGAAGATGAAACACCCGCTGCCGACAGCTAGCACTAGCAGTAATGCTAGCACCAGTGAGCAACGGACCGGCGTCAGCACTGAACAGAGGCAGACGAGCAGCAAGAAAACACGGGTCAACAGTGATGCGGGTGATGAGCTACGGGATTAATGCCAGCGGACACCGCATATCCTCACAATGGATAATCCACTGGAGTGGTGGGCAGAAAAAACGTGCACCGCTTCCCCCGCTTTCGAGGAGCTACCTGGCTATTCCAGCCACAAGCACCCCGAGTGAGAGGGTTTTTTCCCTGGCAGGCAACACTGTCACCCGAAAGCGGTCAAGCCTCCTTCACTCACATGTCGATGCGTTGGTGTTCAAACCAAACCAAAAATATGGAAAGGTGGACGTTATCGTGGAGGACAGCGAAGTGTTGCGCAATGCGCTGTTGTGCACTGGATTTACGTGGCATTTATGTAAACAAGAGTTTTTTGCTGTCGAATTTGGTGAGTCCAGTTACTGTTTGTTATTTACTCAGCTATGTAACACAAATTAAAATGCAGTGTTTAATGTTACTGTATGAGTTCCAATATAAAATACAGTTGTACACCTCTCTTTGTGTGTCTTTATTATGACGTAACGACTAGTCGACTGCTATTTTGAAAAACGTGTCGACTAGTAAATATTGGTAGTTGTGAAACCCATACTCCAAACGGACCACACCGATGCGTGTGGTGTCATAAAGGGAATTGGGAGGCAGAGAGCTAGCATGCCTGAGGCTAGCAGGCAGGGGATAACACACCGAGAGGAACTCGAAAATCCAGTCAGGTAAGAATCTCTCACCAAGCCTGGTTTCTCCATAGTTATCTGGTGCGCCTCTGCCAGAGCAGCCTCTCGCTGCTGAACCCCGGACACTCCCATCCATCGATCAGAGCAGGTAGCCAAAGAAAAGGTCAAATCCAACAATTCCTGCTCAAAAGTATCTGCTGGGCCCATATTTGGTTGGCTCGTACTGTTAAGGTGGGTGAAGCAAGCAGGACCCAAATGCACTGATATTGCCTTTATTTCAAGGATAAAATAATAACTTGGACAAAACAGAACACTCACCGGTGAACTCAGTCACAAACAAAAGACGAACCAACACTGAACACAAGAAGAGACAAGACTAAATACAGGGAGGGGTAATCACAAGACGAGAAACAGCCAGGCAGGGGAGGAGAAACACAAGGGCCACAGGTGAACACAATCAGACAACTAGACACACCAGGGAAACTATAGGTTACTTACGTAACCCCAGTTCTCAGAGTAACATGAAGTGAGATGTCTCACTATGGGATGCGCCTCAACGCATATGCACCAGAAGCATCAATCTCATTACGCCAATCCTGATTGGCTGGTGATCTTGACGCCAACGTCAGGGAATCCACCAACCCTATAAGTAGCTTGCGCCACGACGCAGGCGTCATTCAAAATAAGCACCTCTTCTCGCTTCGCCTCAGCAAGAAGGGCCGTCAGGTGAGACATCTCACTTCATGTTACTCTGAGAACTGGGGTTACGTAAGTAACCTATAGTTCTCATTCATAACACTCCGTTCGATGTCTCACTATGGGATATTGAGACTCCCGCATTGCCAGACATGCTTATCTCGAAAATCACCAACACAAAAACAGAACTTAACAGGTAGAACCCTGTCCCAATACGGGGCCCAGCACTGCGCGGGCCACACTTGGAGCAGAAACATCTAGCCTGTAAAAGCGGACAAAAGTGAGCGGCGAGGACCAGCTCGCTGCTGCACAAATGTCTTGAATGGAAACACCCTTGAACAAAGCCCAGGATGTAGCCAATCCACGAGTAGAATGAGCGCGCAGGCCCGTTGGTGCCTGCAAACCCTGACTCGTATAAGCCAGAGCAATCGTCTCCACAATCCAGTGGGAGAGCCGTTGCCTGGTAACGGGCTTGCCCTTATGAGGGTTAGCCCAAGATACAAAGAGTTGGTCATTGCACCGAAACTCTTTCGACCTGTCCATATAAGTGCGCAAAGCACGAACCGGGCAAAGCAAATTCGGCCGCTGTTCCCCAGAGGAACCTAGCGGTGAAGGAAATGCCTCAAGGTCAATGGGAGTGCATGAGCCAACCACCTTAGGCACAAAGGCCGGGTTGGGCTTCAGCAATACTCTCGTTTGCCCCGGGGCAAACTGAGTACACGAAGGATGCACAGAGAGCGCGTGAATATCACTGACTCGTTTGGCAGATGCCAGAGCCAGTAACAACACTGTCTTCAGTGACAAGTGCTTCATGTCAGCGTCTTCCAGGGGTTCAAATGGAGCTCGAGCGAGCCCATCTAAAACCACCGTCAAGTCCCACAGGGGCACCAATGACCTGGAAACGGGGAGGAGCCGGCGAGCCCCTTTCATAAAACGGCAGACCAAGGGATGTTGACTAGCCGTCTTTCCCCCAAAGCCCACATGGCATGCGGCAATAGCAGCCAGGTACACTTTGATCGTGGAGAAAGCTCTGTGTTTATCAATCAGATCCTGTAGAAATGATAGAATCACACCGACAGGGCATTGAAAAGAGATGTGTTTCTTTTGAAGACACCACTCCTCAAACACCCTCCACTTACAGTCATAGAGAGACCTGGTGGAGGAAGCCCTTGCACTCTGAATAGTGTTTATCACTTTCTGAGGGAGCCCCACTGTACTCAGGTTATACCACTCACGGGCCAGGCCCATAGCGCCAGGTGCTCTGGGTGTGGGTGAAAAATCATTCCCCCCGCCTGAGATAGTATGTCCCTGTGTAGCGGGAGCTGCCACGGCTGTCCGCACAGCAGCTGATATATCTCCGCCAGCCAGTACATTGCAGGCCAGTGTGGAGCTATCAGGATCAGTGTGTGGCGTTGTTCTCTCACTCTGGCCAGAGTTGGAGGAATTAGAGCCAGGGGTGGGAACGCGTATAGAAGGACCGGGGGCCAAACGTGCGCGAGCGCGTCCACGCCTAACGGTGCATTTAGATCGCGCATTGAAAAGAACAGCTGACATTGAGCATTTTCTTTTGATGCGAACAGATCTACCGCGGCCCGGCCGTAACGCACCCACAGCTGACTCACAATCGTTGGATGTAGAGTCCAGTCTGCGTACAGTGGTGCACCTCTGGACAGCAGATCTGCCCCGAGGTTCATCACTCCCGGTACGTGTGTCGCTCTCAGAGAGAGGAGACGTCCGCAGCTCCATAAGATCAGTTTGCGTGCCAGCATGTGTAACTGTAGAGAACGCAAACCCCCTTGGCGGTTTATATACGATATCGTGGTCGTGTTGTCTGTCCTCACGAGGACATGATGTCCCCTGAGAGAAGGCAGAAAGCGTCTTAGGGTGAGAAACACCGCTAAGAGCTCCAGATAATTTATGTGTGACCGTTGGAGGTCTCTGCTCCAGAGACCCCTCACAGGTCGACCTTCGTATATGCCCCCCCAGCCCGTCAGACATGCGTCCGTGGTGACCACCTTCCGCGATAAGACAGCACCCATAGGCACGCCTCGCACCAGGAAAGTCGGGTGCAGCCAGTGGCGTAGCGCCGTTACGCAGTGCACAGTGACCATCACTCTCCGCGCGCCATGACGCGTGGGGTTTAGTCTGAGGGCAGCTACCCAGCGCTGAAATTCCCTCATGTGTAAGCGGCCCAGACGTACTACTAGGATGGCTGACGCCATGAGTCCCAGTAACCGCAGACACGATCTGAAGAGAACATATTTGCGTGGCTGGAAACGAGCGAGGCAAGCCCTGAAGGCTCTCACTCTCTCCGCTGACAGGCGGGCTGTGAAGGGCACCGAGCTCAGGCGTAAGCCCAGGAAGAGCACCGACTGGGCTGGGGACAACATGCTCTTTTCTGTGTTTATTACAAAACCCAGGTCGAGCAGGTGTTTCATGAGGATATTCGTCTGCATAATAGCCTCCTGCTCCGACTGTGCCAGAAGGAGCCAGTCGTCTAAATAGGTTGCCAGGCGAATCCCCTGTTGTCTTAACGGGGCTATCGCTGCCTCCGTACATCGCACAAACACCCGTGGGCTGAGAGACAGACCGAAGGGAAGCACTCTGTACTCGTAACAGACACCCTGAAAAGCGAACCTCAGATATTTCCTGTGTGGATAATATACTGGGATGTGAAAATACGCGTCTTTCAGGTCGATTGATGTGAACCAATCGTCCTGACGCACGAGACGCAGTAGGGATGTGTGAGTGAGCATCCGGAATTTGTATTTTCTGAGATACCCGTTCAGAGCCCTTAAATCTAGGATGGGGCGAATTCCATTCCCTCCCCGTTTGGGAACGAGGAAATATTTGGAATAGAAGCCGCTCTGACTCCGTTTGGAGGGTACGATGGATATGGCTTTCTTTTCTAGTAGCGAGAGAATCTCCTGCTCTAGAATGTGAGCCGACGCTCCCCGGGCATGTGATTGCACAATGCCCGAGAAGCGAGGGGGGGTGACAGCGAATTGGAGTCTGTAGCCCCGTGATATCGTTTTGAAAACCCAAGCAGAGCATGTGAGCATTTTCCACCTTTCGCTCCTCAGAGCGAGCGGGGATGTCACCATATCTCTGTTGTCTGCACCCTGTGACCGCATTGGTTGTGTTATGGCGCCCTCTAGTGTCTGAACACGGTGGCGCTCTAGGGTGACAACCTCGGTTGACACTGCGCATGCGCGCGGTGATGGTGCGTTCACAGGCCCGGCCACCGTCCGCATTCCGAGAGAGGCGTTCATAGCCACTCTCAGAAGCGGAGCAGTCGCCTGACTGTTTATTGACATTATTATTTGTCTTTTTAATATTTTCGACTGTGCCCTTGGCTTTAAGCCTGGAAGCAACAGTGGCAAACATTTTATTTTTAGACCCTTGTGTGTGTTTGTGTGACTTGAACGACTGGCAGGAACTGCTGCCAGTGCTGTGAAGTCTGCTTCCCTCATGGCGCGAACTGGAGGATGACGTGCAGTCATCACCCGAGGCGGCGGGAAGGCGGGAGCGTGGTTGTCCCCCGGAAACACATGGGTGCTGGATACGTGTGGAACACGATCCAGGGCTGAAAGAGAACAGGAAACCTCCAGCCCTTTCCCCGAGGGGGGGAGGGAAGGCTGTCAGGCTGCCCTCTTCTTCTTCCTCGCCTGGTGACTGAAAGTCTGGGTCGGCGGTGCCTGTGTGGCTGCTGCCGGGACCGGGGACTTTCTCGGCCAATTCGTCCGCGCCTCGCGTCTCGGTGGGAGACCGGGGGCGGGCTGTGGCTTCTGCCATCTCGGGACCTTGAACAGGGCCGAGTGCGGGGTAGCCTGGGGGAAGTTCCGTCGCAGGACCGTTGGGGGCGGCGGCTGGGCTTTCCGAGGGAGGCAAAGCTGGAGAGCTTCATCCTCCTTCTTCTTGGCCTCACACCGCTGTTGCATGGAGGCAAGAGCTGAGCCGAATATGCCCTCAGGGACGATTGGCATGTCCAACACGTCCTCCTTTTCCCGGTCGGGGAGGTTTGTCAGGTTTAACCATCTGGCTCTCTCCTGCACCACCATCATCCCCAGCGATTTTCCTGTGGCCTGTACTGCACAGCGCTGCACGCGGAGGCAAATATCCGTGATCGCCATGATCTCCTCCCACACGGCCGGTTCAGGCTTCACCGTCATGTCCGCGCACAGCTCCGCTTGGTACGCGGTTAGCATGGAGGAGACATTTAGCGCCCTGGCGGACAAAGCAGCCGCTTTGTAGGCCCGTTCAGTCATTGCGGACTGGAACCGGTCCGCCTTTGTCGGCAGTGTGGGGTTCCTGCTCGGGGCCGCCGACACCCGCGGTTGGAGGTGGGCTGCCACAAGCGGCTCCATAGGAGGCATGCGGAGTAACCCGAGCTTCTCCATGCCCTCACAGTCCAGAGAGGAGGCTCCCTGGATTGGGGCCTTGCTGCTGAAGGGGCGGTCTCTCCAGGAGACCGACACCTCATCCAGCAGCTCCGGAAATACGGGGAGAAGTTGCCTGGTCAGCCTTGCGGCTTGGGGCAAGTTCTTTCCCTCGTATCTAGACCTGGAGGGCTCTCTGGCCGCTTCAGGCCAGGGGATGTCCAGCTTAGATGCAGCGCGTTGACACACGGCCTGCAGGTCCATGCTGAGGCGGGGGAGCGGTGGCTCGTCCCCGCCCGGGGAGATAGACATGGCCTCAGGCTTGGCAGCCTGGGCAGACGAGACGAAGATGTCATCTTCGCCTTCGTCTGAGTCGGAAAGAAGAAACTCCGAGGCGTATTCTTCTTCCTCCTCCTCATAGTCCAGCTCCAGGACATCCTCCGCGGGTGAGGCCATGGTGAGGTCCAGTTGGGAGCCCCAGCTTGACACAGCACGGGGCCCCCTTCCCGCGGCTGTCGCCGCCACCGAGTCCCAGCTTGACACAGCGCGGGACCCGGCACCCGTGGCGGTCGCCACCATGCCCTGCTCGCCGGCCGGCGAGTCTACAGGCATGGGGAGGTCTCGGACCGGCATGCTAGCTTGGCGCGCTAGACGCCGGCGGCGGCTTTTGGCGGTAAAACGGGAACAATGCCCGCACGCGCCGGGGGTGTCGATAGCCTCCTGGGCATGTTGCAGCCCGAGGCAAGACGAGCAGACCTGGTGTGAGTCAGTACTCGATATTTTTAGCCCGCAGCCGCAGAGCCGAGCCTCCGACACTCCGTCTCCTCTGGTGTGAGGGAGGGAAGAGTCCATCTTAGCTAGCCTTGGTGCGGCGTAGAAAGGACAAACGAGCAACAGGCGTGTTACCGTTTGCGGGAAAAAATCCAAAAACCTTACCGTTATCCGTTGGAAAAAAACGGCAGGGTAGATTCTGATATTAACTGGAGTGTTAATACAGTAAATTCCCGTGCGAAGCAAAAGTAGCTGGCGAGCGCCCGTCGACCGAAGGTTAGCTTCGTATATCAGTCTGTGGACCGTTAAGCTAGCTAGCTACTGATCTTTCTCGAGATGTGCTCCGAAGCGAGAAGAGGTGTTTGAATGACGCCTGCGTCGTGGCGCAAGCTACTTATAGGGTTGGTGGATTCCCTGACGTTGGCGTCAAGATCACCAGCCAATCAGGATTGGCGTAATGAGATTGATGCTTCTGGTGCATATGCGTTGAGGCGCATCCCATAGTGAGACATCGAACGGAGTGTTATGAATGAGAACTAACGACAGGAGGAAAAACACAGGGAAAATGACCAGACAATATACCAAGAGGAAAACATGACAGGGAGAACAGCAAAACACCCAAAACAAGACATACAAAACGTGACAACACAATAATCGTAACAGTTATGTTCCCTTAGTTCCTTTTCTGTCACACAGTTAAATGGCTGACCAAAATAACACATACTTTTTTTATGCAGAGTAGCCCACTAAAGAATAATATATAGTATTACATATTTGGATTATAATTTGATGGATTAATGCAATGTCAATGTTGGTCGCTAACAGTCGTGAAAACTGTAATTGCCTATATATATCAGCTGTTAACCTTAATATGTAATATAATAGCATAATTATTGCTTGCTCCTGTGGGGATTGCCCACAGTATTGAGGAGAATTATTAATTTCATAATTTTATAATACAGTAATTGGTAACGCAACACCTCAAATAAATGTAGTGGTGTGAAAGTTACAATATTTGCCTCTTAAATGGAGTAATGGTTTCCCGTAACATACATTTGACCTACTTACTGTAGGTAATGTACAAAAGGCTTGAAAGTGTGCTTATGTAAGCAAACAGGTACAGTGAGACTGAGTCACTACATAAGCTACAGTCAGAATTATGTGAGTGGAGAGTTTCATAATGATATAAGGTACGTTCATATCCACTAATGTGTCGTGAGGGTTATGGGGCAGGATCTCACCACAGTAGGCAGATAGGCCTGCGTCACGTAAGGCATCATTATAGAAATAGAGCAGAGCGGTGTCATTACTTAATGTCCGTTTGATTGTCCTTACTGAATGGTAAATACAGGATCATGCACTTACAATGTACAACCTTTATTTGATTTCTATATGTTCTTATCTAGCTATGTAATACTATATCTGCCAATGCCAGGAAAAGTGAATCATCTCTTAAACCACTTATAGCTTGACAGTATCTCCACTTTAGCCAGCACTGAGGCACAGAGGAAACTCAAACATGCCATGGTAACATGGTTTTATAAAGACTTTTTCAGCATTAAAGTATATCAGTAGAGCCTTTATATTTTGTACAAAAAAACAGCTTTGAGAGTGGTGAACAGCAGAAACACGTGCAGGTATCATTTTCATATCCTGAGCTGACCTTCATGTGATGTTCCCCCTCTGCTGAGCCTGCAGGGTTCAGAGAGACACCTGTGATCCGTCTCAGACTTTATCTCAGTTTGTGATAGCGTGTGACGGCGTGTTGCCTCATCACACCAGATTCACTGAAACATGAAAGGTGTTTGCCAAGAAATGCCAGTGCAGAACATTTATTTTTCATAGTCTGTGGCCACACTTTAATTTAAGTAGTATTGCTAAATAATATAAATCCATGAATTGGTATTTGTTAGTGTGGTTTTATACACATGTTGTTGCATGTAAGGAGAAGAACCTCCTGGGACCCGAGGAAAAAAAGTGTCTTCCAATTTCCTTTTTTTTTTGTGATTTCCTACCTATTTAGGGTTAAAAAAACATCTTGCAATTTAGACTTTTTTTATTTGTATTTTTTATAAATGTTACAGTATGTCCACTGTAGAGGACGTCGGGACCATATTAGTTTGAAAAGACAGCCAAAATTAACAGATAGACTATGTAACGTATTATGGTTATAGAGTGATATTAATACAATAATACATTCACCTTTATTTAAAACATGAATAAGTAATTGACTGAACATTGCTGTTTATTTGGTCACTAAAAAACTAGTTTGGTTTTTGGTGAATCTTTCCAGATTTTCAAAGACTTTGTAGTGAATGTAGTGGGAAAAGTACCTCATTGACTCCAGTCGGCATGGGCTGTAGGGTCATCTTGACTAGTTGTATGGATGTGGTCTCCATTTGACCATGCTCATAGAAACAAAGCTTGCATTCCTGAGGCAATTCTCATTTTTCATGGCTCCACTTCAAATAAAAACAACAATAAGACATACGTGCTACTCTTGGCCCACAGAGGGCCATGTCTTTCCAGCTCCTCCCTATCTGTCTCTCTGTCTGTATCTGTGTGCTCATGGAGCCTCCTGCATCTTTCCCCCCCTTCTTCTTGACCCTCTTCTATCCCAGGTGTGAAATCCTCATCTCTCTCATCATCTGAGAGATCAACATCTGAATCTCCCTGAACTATCTGGTACAGAAAATGTCTGCTTCAGTTCCGTCTCCTGCAACAAAATTGAGTCATTAAGTCCATGAAGATGGTCCTGACGTCCACTAGGATAGACATTTATAAAAGGTCTGTTATTTGAAAACTTGAATTATTTAATTGCTTTCAGAACTAATTATATAGTTCCTCACATGTTAATAAACAAGAACATATATGATTTTCATGGTAAAGATGACAATTATTCAACAATATTTGACTTCTCCTCCTGCTTCTATAAAATGATGTTTTCGGTATGCCAGCCATTTGGATGAAAAGAAAGAGGAACTTCCCAGCATGCCATTTTAACCAATGACATATCACTGGAAATACCAGGATGTCCTCTGTACAGTACATCAGAGATTGATAGAGTAGCTCAAAAGAGTAAAAGGAGAGGCGTGTTAACAACATGTCCACTCCAGTGGACATTTTCAATGGGCTGGGTCCCAGGAGGTTAAGCCTTAAGATAAGTAAATGTTACCTTTTACAAAGATTCACAGCTGTTTCCAAACACTTTCTGATGAGAAATGAGTCATCACTCAAAGTTTAATGAAGTTTATTTTTTGTAGAATAAGATCAGACAAAAGAGGAAGCACAGTCGATGAAAACATGGCCAAATGCACGCTCTGGCTTTGTGTGCTGCAACAAAGATGACTCATCCGTTTAGTTCATGATCTGGAAAAGATGAATGCAAATTATAGTTGATCTGAAGCAGCAAATTGATTCACAAAACGATAAATGTATTTGATTATCCATAGTTATTTCTATATTCAGAATCTAGTAAATAACAATCGAACATATTTAAATGAATACTCTTACATCATTTCACAGTGCTGTTTTTATTTAAAAAATGATATACAAACATATCCCTAATACTGACCATGTTCATCCAGTCGATGTAGGCGGAGACACGGGTGAAGACGGTGGGCTTCCTGGGCGTGTTGCATCCATAACCAGACACAAAGCTGGCAATACCATGGACAGAGTATTTTCCATCAACAAGGCAGTTCAGAGGGCCGCCAGAGTCACCCTGAGGGGAAGCATATTAATTAGAGCATCTTAATATCTGTTGCAGAGCGATTAATGGTGGATATAACATAGAAAAACATATAAGAACATTGAAGAGTTTTTCTGTTAGGGCGAAAATATTCAGGAAATCTTTATTTTCTTATTGTTGTGTTTGATACAATGGGATTACGTTGGTACATCCAACTGTATATCTTCACAAATCTAAATAGTCCTCCTATAGAATGACTGAAAGTAAAATGTTAACCATGAAACGTTTTCAAATTAATTTTTCATATAGGAGGCGACTTACGTTGCATCCGCTCTCGGCTCCACCACCACCACACACCATGGTGTCGGAAACGGTGCTGCCCCACCAGCTAGAGCTGGCGCAGGTCTTGTGGCCGACCATCGGAAGGTAGGCCTGCTTCAGCTGAGAGGAAATGCTGCCACCAGCTGGAATAGGCAGGATTGGAAAGGTAAGACGAATAGAGCTTACGGAAAAAACTTCCAAACTGACAAGACCATGCATTGAACTCACTGGAAGTCCGTCCCCATCCGGTGATGTAGCAGAGGTTGTTGTGGGGCAGAATCTGGCCCTTGGGAGGCAGAGAGCCCAGCTGGGCGTAGGCGTTAAGGGTTGCCTCAGAGGTCAGATGCATCAGGGCAATGTCGAACCTGAGGTGGAGATATGAAACTGATTAAACCCAAAAATAATTTTGTGAAAATACTGCACTCCTGTGGAGGACATTTTGTCCGTTGGTAAGAGGACCATCTTTCTGACGCCATGTCCAGACATCATGTAAGATGTTTAGGTAATAAGACAAATTGAATAACCTTAACTTTTTGAAACGTTAAGGTTAAAGATCTTTTAAAATGTGGCAATGTACAGTAAGAAAGAATCCTCACCCATTAGCCACGTTGGAGGAGTCCCACAGCTTATGGATGTGAACAGTCTTGACAGTCATGACCTGCTCCCTTCCACTGTTGCTGTAGAGGTCATGTTCCCCGATGACCACGCGCCACATCCTATTGCTGCAATATTTCAAAAAACGAAACTCAGTATTTTTATCAATCAATTATTAATTGTGTTTTAAATGACTTGATTGCAAGTCCGCATAGCCTGAATATGTTCTGTTACATCAAACTGAAGGGAAAAAAAGTCATAAAAAGTGAAGGTCACAATGTGCCATTTAGTAACTCCTGGTTTTTATTATGTTTTTATCCCTTTGTTTGGAGCCTTTATTTTCTTTCTAATAAAACAAATGAATGCGGTCTGAATATGACAATTATAAATGACGCTTTCAGAAGTTCTCTCATGCGGGTGACATTTGGAAACAATGAAATAAATCATTCCTCGGTATGTGATAAGAGTAGCTATGGATATTTAAGTCAAAGTAATCACAGAATGTGCAGTAATGAATATAATTTAATACAGCCGAAGGATATCGAGTGAATGCAGCAGTTAGTCATTATGTTACCTGTCCACACAGTGAGCAGCAGTCATAACCCAGTCTTTGGCAATAAGGGTTCCTCCACATGTGTGGTGGTAGCTGCTGCCAGATCTGTACTGAAGGGAGATCTAAGGGCGAGAAAACAGACCAGATTTATATCCCTGCAAAAACCTCATCATTGTAATTTGTAAATGTGAAATTGTGGCACTGTATTGGTAAGTCCCCAAACATAATTTTCAGCTGAAACAGCTCATTTAGTTTGGTTTGGTGTGACAGTGATTACCTGCCAGGGCCAGGAGTTGGGTTTGGCCACATCGCCTCCAACAACTCTTTCCAAGCTGTCCTCGATGTACCTGGGCTCGGGCATCCGGTCAGCCAGCGCTGGTTGAAAAAAACATGAAAACAGAGGGTATGATCTATACATGTTTTCCCAGAAACATCATAATATTGTTTGCTTTCCACCTTCAGAAAGAGGAAAGGAGAAATGAGCGCAGTGAGCGTGTGCTGGTAGAGCAGATTATGTGGAGTAAACGAAAGATGAGTGAGTGACTGGATGACAGAGAGAGTGACTGACTGATAGAGTGAAAGAGACTAAAAGATATGAATAATAAATGGTGAGACAGTGCAGTATGTGCTGTCATTTTCTTACCCAGGGCTGCAAGACTTGTCAACACTAAAATCCAAAGCATGTTTGCAGTGCGTCACAACTTTTCTGCTCCGGAGCGAATGCTTCTCGACGTCTTTTATACCTCCATTCGACCTTCAGTTGGACTAAAAATAATTGTGCAGTTCCTAACCCTTTGAACAAAATCTGCTGTACAGCTGTGGTCTGTCTCACACAGTGTTATCAGAGACCACACACCTCCGGCTTGGACCAGTAAAAGAATGACACACATACTGAACAAATATACTGGACGACAAGAGTCAGAGAGATTGGAAGTAGATAGAACGGTATCTAAACATTTATTGTGTTGGATCAATTCTACCACTTCTGTTTCAAAAAACATATTTTTGTCAGGAATTTGGCCTGAAGGGTCTAATGATGACTGGCCGCATAAGATTTTTGATATGAAGGCACACATCACAATTTCTGCTTAACCTTAAAATGAATTGTCTGATGTAATAGAGTGCAAGTTATTGAAAACATTTACATCACGCAATATATGTTTCCATTTTGAACGGGCATGAATTATAAAGTAAGCATAGGGAAAATATTTCTGGAACATCTTTATTCCCAAGTGGTTCTCTGAGAGGAAGTAAAACGAAGGAGAAAAGGGCATATACTTATTTACAGAATAAGCTATGTGTAACGGCATACACCAAAGGCACTATAGCCTACTTTTTAAAGTGGAAAAAATTACCTTTTTTGCTTAAATTACAAATTTTTTGAAAGTTATTCAGTGACTGCAGTTGAAGAACTGTAAATGCGTCTGCTTGTGATTTTTCTTCGGGAGTCCGAAGCGGTATTGTATCATTTCAGAGAAGTTGAAATTCCAATTTAATTTGCTACCTAAAAAAGAAAAGAAAGTTCAAAATAGTATCTATCCATTAATTTGTCAAGCAAACCAAATATACATTTATTCTACAATTATTCTGAAACTAAATATTCTTTATTTGTTTTAGCTAGTTTAAAAAAAAAATTGAAATGCAAAAAGACTTCTTTTTTTTATGTATGATGGATTCAAGTTTTGAATAAATAAACTATGGTCATTTGCTTAATCTTTAATGTATTATTATGTACTGTAAAGATACAAAATAAGCAACATCAGCACAACTTTTCGTGCTTCTTATTAACAAACTTTAAGTTTAATAAAAAAATGAATAGCTGATATTTTGAGTTATGAACAGAGCAGTTTTTTGATTCAAGACAAAAGTCAAATTATAACTAGACTGCACATGCCAAGATACGTCAAACAGGACAGTGTCACAGTCCAACACTAGATGGGGCTGAAGACTAACGAAAACAGAATCTCAATCGTATGAAGGCATTCACATTTCACAGGAGACAGAGAGATGACATGTAGCCCTGGGATTTCCGTTTCAACCAGTGGCGTCAATTCAGCCAAAGCTAAGGTATGGCAAGGTTACTAGTCACATGACTTAACTACAGTATCAATCAATATACATGCCCAGCAAATAATCATAACAAAAGTGACAAGTCTGCTATGTAGCTTTTCTGTGTGGTTAGGAAAATTTGAACTTTTTCAAATGCAGCCTCACTCACATCCCGCTAGCGCAAGTAACTTTGGACACAAACACTTAACTACGCACGTCAATCAATCAATTCAGTACATTACCACATTACGCACATTACGCACATTACCCCGCATAACACTTGCACCATCGTAGCATTGTGCAACACACAGCTGAATATCTAAACTCGATAATTCCTTTATTATTTTCTGGGCCAGGGATTCAGCTGTCAGGTCCTTCATGTGATAGGTTCCAATGGCTCTTTCCTTTATAATCCCGTCATGTACATAACGGATCAAAATGGCCAGCTGCTCCTTCTTAGACAGGTCTTTCGTTTCATCCACTAACACTGAAAAGTACCGTGCTTCTCCTACTTCATTTATGATTATACTTCTGATATTTTCCCCAATAACTCTCACCATATCATTCTGGGCTTCTGGGGAAGAATAGTGCGCATACCTGCGTTCCTGTTTGCTTTTCACGTTCCTGTCATCTGTTGCAATAACGTCCAAAAGTTCAAGGAAATTTCCTTTATTTTCATCCTCATCTCTCTCGTTGTGGCCACGGAGAGGGAGGGCCTGTCTTCCCAGAAATGACGTGATTTTGAACAAGGATTTGACGTGAGCCCGGTTCTCCTGCACCTCATCTGTCCTGTTTGCGTCAATCCGACTTGCGATGGATTCCTTATGTCCGCTGATCACAGCCTTAAAGTTAGACCACGCTAATGCAGCACAATTGTGTCTACTGCTCCCTTGATGATCCCGGAGATTTTTTTTCATGTTCTTCCAACATGTGTATCCAGTGTCTATGAACACACGCAGTCCATGCCTGTCACCTGTTAAAGTTGAGGCTCCTCCAAAATGACGGCATGCAAAGCAATAAACTGCATCTTCTTGCGCAGAATATTCAACCCAGTCATATTCCTGATACACACTGACATTAAAGCGTCTTCCATTTCTAGTTGGGAAGTGGGTCAAACGAGGACGCCTGAGTCCGTCTGTTTTACATCCACTAATATCCTTCTTCTCTGCTCCAGTTGACCCAGAGGCTGCTACTGCTGCTGCACCCGGGCCTTGACCTTCCTTATCGCTGTCCACGTCTGATCCAGCTCTTTCAATCTGAGAAATTGGTGGGGACTCAGACTCGGATTCAATTCGAGAAGTTGGTGTGGACGAGTTCTCAGCCTCCATGCATGTAGTCTCCGTCTCCCTGTTAGCATCTGCATCCCCGGCGCAGGTGCTGGAGTGGCTAACAGCCTCGTTAACAGCTTGAATCCCACCTTCACTACCTGGTCCTTCTCCCTCTGCTGCTGGGGCAACATTGGAGCCATCACCTTCACCTGCCTTTTTTTTGATAAAAAAAGATTCTAAAGTTCTTTGCTTTCTTTTCATTTTAGTTAATTAGCTTAGCCGAAAAATAAAAAAAACCGCGATAACATGACCCGCTCTGACCTCCGGCGGCTTCTCGTCAGGAGATACCACATTTCAAGATAGGGAGGGGGGATACGTTACGATAAGTATTGGGAAAGATAATATCTAGACTAGAGAAATCGATTGTGTTGTTCTGATTTTCATTTGTATTTAATTTATATGTATTAAATAATAGAATAATCAATACAAATTGACACAGAGTAATTCCATAAATTTATTTTTTTAAAACGAACATTTACATTTTCCCCTGGAGCCAAGGTGTGGCAGCTGCCATACCTTGCCATACCCAATTGACGCCTCTGGTTTCAACCCCAAAATCTTCATAAGTCTATTGTAAATACAGAACTTGTGTAGTACCAAACTGAAATGAAAACCTTTGAACACAATGTCAAAATCTCATCCCAACTGCAAAGATCTTAATCCAGTGTGAGAACTGAGCTGAAGAAGATTCCTCCCCTCTGCTTCACTCTGACCTGCTTGATATTGAACAGTTTTATCGTGGTTGGATTCTATAATATTTTTTGCATAATAAGAGGCTGAGTAAAATATATATAATAATAATTTTTAAAAGCCATTAACTAGTTCAATGTGTCCGTCTTTAATAAAACGGCGCTTAATGAGACAGAAAGTCATTAACACTGTATGGATTTCGGATTATTGCCTTATCGAGCTATTATAGAGATAACCGCGCTGACTGGTAATTGAGCTGCTCCCATGACACGCAGTGAAAAGGTCCTAATGCCGCAACACTTCCTCGTCAACAGGGGCTCCACAATTTAACTATTTTCTCATGAAGCGTCCCCTCCGAACTCCTCGTGTGTCCCACAACCACCCCAATCTCTTCTTGTAGAGGAATAAATCAAATGGGGAGATCAAAGACAGGAAGTGCTGGGGATGTGTTAATTAAAGATGTTTGCTCTTGATACAGCTTCCCCTCGTTAATGAATAGTCCATTTGGTTCCCATAAAGATGTCGCATACACACACAGGCAGGAAATTGAGGTTCCAAAAAAAAAATTAATGGGATGCACTGATTGGGTCTATGATAGAAAGTCCATCAGGGTGAGCGCAGAGAATCTGTTGATTATGCCACTGACATATTCGAAACGCTCAAACTGTTGCCAGAGTGAAGCTAAAAGATTTGAACTCCATTAAGATTAGAAACTACCATAGCTGTTAGTATACATTCATTCTGAGGCAAGTGAGAGCGCTTTTTAAACCCTTTAAATTGATTTTCTAATTGGGGACATTCAGTCATTTACAAATATTTTAGTTCATTTTAGTTTTCTTTCTAAAGAGTGCTATTTTGTTTGACTTCTAAGAATGGCCTTGGTTCAAGGAGCCTTAGTGTGCGCTTTACCTCTCCTGTAGTGTTATATGTGTCAATTATAGTCCTTTGTCTACTTCCGTAACATAGTTACATCACTATGTCAAACTTGTGCATTTATTGGCTTGCGCGCAAGACATTGTCCATTAAAGACTAGGGGGAGGGACATCTGTTTGTGGCTGACCAATCAGAGCAGACTGGGCTCTGGATTTAGACAGAGGGTGAAAAGAGGTTCTGCAGCACAGGCAGAGAACATTTTAGCACTTTTTAAACATTAAAGCATGTAAACATTTCACCGAAAAGGCACAAACTGAACCTGAAAATGAGCAGAATGGGGCCCATTTAAACATATGTCTCTCATAAAGCCTGAACCTTGTTATTTTGGTCACTCAGACAGCAATCTGTTTTTCTTTCTTCAAGGTTCTGTTGCGCAAGAGTCCTCGACTTTCTCAGAAAATGACCCACATCCTGAAACAGGACCTATTCACCAGAGCAAACCACACAAACAAACTGTCTGCACACTATGATAATAATCTGAGGTTGAGTTATACAGCATTCACATTTTTTAACATCGAAAGATGACCAGAAACTAAATGGTAATATGGACGTGTGGATGTTAACAACAGGGCAAACATCTCATTTATATGCGCTATTCTCCTTCCTCATGATCCAGAAATTAGTATTTCTTACCCAAAAGTGTAACAACTATGTTACTTTCATCTGTTTGTTGCTGCGGTGGTTAAAATATTGTGTTAATATGTAGTTAGTGCACTAATATACTGCACAACATGGCACTAATCCACACAGTCTAAAGAGACACACAGTGTATTAGCACTTTTCCATGCTGGCTGAGGAGATGAGTAAGGATTCATCAGGGTTGTGTCCTGCTGGGCGACAGCATCGAAACTGATCCACTGGGCTGTTTGCAGCCTTTAATTGCAATTATACTCCAGTGAAAACAATCAATACAACCTCCCACTACTCCTAAACCTCTCTCCTTGTCTCTCTCTCTTTCTCCCTCCTCATGTGTCCTTCCTCGCTCCTCTCTCAGTCTGCCTCTCTCTATATATCTGGCAAAAATGGTGCCATATAGACTGTGGGCTGATGTGTTTTATGGGGGCAGGGTGTGTTGTTGCAGCAGCGGCGCGTTAGATGATGGCTGGGAGTGCCTGATTGATCCTGTGGAGTACTGTTCATACATCTCAGTCCTCCTGCGGCTGCTGCTGCTGCCTTCACCTCTAGCTGCTCGCCGGCCTCCTCTTCCCTGTTCCCCCCTCCGGCCTGGTCTCAGCTGCCGCCGCGCCGCTGGCTCCTGGCTCCTCGGTTGAGGCAGAGATAGGGTCTACTGGAGTGGAAAAGGAGGCTGCTGCTCCAAGCTTCCCCTCACTGAGTGATGGAGGGAAGAGGAAGGTGATTAAAAACTGACACACCATGTTGCTCCATCCTTGCCACTGTGTGTGTGTTGGGTCATTAAAGCGCCTTCAGGATCAGATACTCCACACTAAACTCAAAATGCTCATTAAAAATCCCCAATTGCTAAAACAGGAATTAATCACCCGAACCAACAAGAAACAAACTGGTGAAATTAGCTTTAGTATTAACTGTGTATGAAATATTTAGAAAGTGATACAAAAAAAGCAACTTGTTTCAGTGTTAAACAGACTTCTAATTACAACCAGCACAATCAGCAGTGAGGGGAGCCTTTGCAGCCTTTTTGTAAAGCATGTTTTATTTTGCACTGCACATTCATACCTGTCAGTGGCTGTCAACTTAATTATCCCCCTGAGGAAAATGAAATATACTATGTGTCAATTAGCACAGTTTAACAGAGAGCGTTAGTCAGTTTGAATAAGTAGGCTGTGATAACAGTCACTTGTTAATTTGAAGCATAATGTGTCGACGCACAAATTGATTAATTATTCATCTAACAAGTTTTTATTCACAATATAGTGAACCATCAAAGGTAACATGAGTAAGACATGTCACTGGGACGATTTCATTTTTTGAAATTGGGTTGTTTAACGAAACAGTTCTGAAATAAAAACACTCTTATTTTTAAATATATTGTGCACTCTTTCAAATAATTTTTTTACCACTGACAATTGGAAGTGCAGAGAGAGCAATCTCAGAGCTTCACTCATCTGTGCAATTTTCATGCATGACTACTGTCTACTCTATGAGCAGAAGCTAGAGAGCAGACAATTCATTTGGACTTTTTGGAATTTTGTATCATCGTTAGAAAAATATCACTCTTCACTGGCTTGATCTCAAATATCAGGATACATGTATTTATTATCCTTGCAAGAATGGAAGTAGTCATCACATACAGAGTGTTTGGTACAACTAGTTCCCCGAACAGTGTCCCTCACACGCTTATATACAAGAGAGAGTGTTACACAGTCACAAGATGCAGGAATACCGGTTCAAAGCATTATACAATGTTTTGTTTAGGTTAGCTAAGAGCCACGTCTATCTCCAAAGAGGCTGAATCATCATGTCAATCGTTGTCACATAGCTATCATAAACCTAAAACAGTGTGTCCTGACACTCTTCTAGGTAATCAAACATCCTGTCACGTACTGTACACAGCTACGTAGGGCTTTTGTTATCATGTGCTACTCTGATATTGGAAGAGTACATTCAGTATTTTCCCAACATCATCTAAGCCAGCAAATTAAGTGTCCTTTCTATGACTAAAACATGCTTTATTATCTGACCTTTTTACATTTTAAATCATGATGTAAAACTTCACCTTAGCCAATGGTGAACTGTACATGACCTTGTTGGATCAGGATGCAAAAGTTATATTTTCCCTTCTGATTTCTTTGTCTGCTACTCACAGATATTTTGCCTGGTTTGGCTGAAAACAGATGATCCTTTATTGGTATTGGAGGGCTTTACTCAGCTCTTGCCTCTGTATTTCATTCTGTCTTATAGAGCTAACAATGTGAGTTAAAGCTATTGATTGGGCCCCATGTGGCCAGCATGCTGCCTGGTAAGTCATGAAAAGAGGAATTTCAACATGTCTATATCAAGAATATTCCTCTCTCAGAAATGCCTAGCAGCATAAAAACCACCAGCAGCTTCCTTATTAATTTTAATGAAAAAGTAAAAATCCTATATTTCCGTATTCATCCACAATAAGTATCCCTATAAGCACTCTTAGTGGTCAGCTATAAAAAGCAATTGCTGGCAATTTAATTTTCAATTATCTCTTCAATGAAAACAAATTCTATTCATGTCATGTTATAGACTAGGTTCCCATTTTGCTAAGCCCATATCTCATACATGCAGTCACACAATACAATATACGTTTGCCTTCCTCTCAAAGCAGAATAGCCGAATACTGTGCAGCAGACCACCAATGAAATGAGAGGCTGACACAAAGAGGTGGTTGTGGGGGCGTTAGATTGGAGCAGGCATGTGAATATTTAATTAGTTGTTAATGAAAAGAAGTCATTAAGATTAATTCCTCCTTAAGGCTAATTTAAATGTTCTTTTGCACTCCTCACGAGAGTAGAAGTCTGTGTGCAAGGGACAGAAGTGCTTCCAATGCTGTCCCTTTCTACAGCTGTGGACAAAAGCCAATCACTCAAAACTGTGTCGCAGTTATGGACTCACAAGTGCTTATCAAATACGCAATTACCAGTGATTCTGAGCAGTGTGTATTGCTCAGTATATAAAGAAGTTGTTCGATCATAAACTTAGCTTTTAATGTATAAAACGTAAATGTAGCCGTGTTTTAGAAGAAGTGCTCAAAGAGGATATGCCAAAACATTTAGCTGGTTTTCCGGGTGATCGATCTGTGAAAACACAGTAAAGTGCAAAATAAGTGTTAATGTCTTGCATTAGCAGCTCTCCAAATATCTAATGGTACTCATCAAGGATCTCCCTTGTGGCTGTAAATGCAGAAAGATGGTGGATGATGATTCTGAAACTTTTCTTCCAGCCGCAGAGAATCAATCTTGCAGCTGAGAGAGACGATGCGGTATTTGTTGTGCACCGACAGAAATGTTGAGAAAGTTTCATTTTTATGTTGTTTTATGGTTGTTTTGTCACTCACCATTTGCCTGTCATTCCAGGTTTCCTGATTATCCACCTCTTGTTTGTCTCCCGTGCTCATCAGCACCGGCCCCGCCCCTGATTGTCCCCACCTGTGTCTTGTTATCCTGTGTTTAAATTCCCCAGTCTCCCACGTGTTCTTCTTCAGTTCGTCTTGTCTCTTGCCTAGGTCAGATCTATGCTCTCCTTGAAACCATGATGTTTTTGTTCCTCACTACGTGAGCGATTTTCTTTTGTTCACATTTCGTCATCTCATTAAGAGATTAGAAAGGGTTTATTTTTTGTTCATCTACTTGAAAATAAAGTATCTTACCAATACTTTACCTCTGTCT
This sequence comes from Notothenia rossii, assembly GCF_949606895.1. Taxonomy (NCBI): domain Eukaryota; kingdom Metazoa; phylum Chordata; class Actinopteri; order Perciformes; family Nototheniidae; genus Notothenia; species Notothenia rossii. The sequence goes on along the minus strand of NC_136903.1, from coordinate 67,979,238 downwards.
CCTGGGTCGTGCAATTGGGTCCTATATCTTGAGTTTCTGAGTTCGTAACAGAACGAACTGACCACAATGGACTCAGCCGACCCAAAGACATTTCATGCCGCCCTGTCAGCCCAAGGAGAGAGGATTTTTCACCATGAGGAACAGCTGGGCTTAATCAGCCAAGGAGTTAAAGAGCTTGTAGGAAGCCAGGCCGAGCTCCAGGATTCCATCTCTACCCAGATACAACAGCTGACGAATCACATGCAGCCATTCTTCGCTCACCTACAGACTACCCCGCCAATGACGTCATTCACAGCTGACTGCTTTCCTGTCGAGGATCCTGCTGACGCTGTCAAACCGATCCAGGCTGTTTCTTCCTCACTACGGCTGGCTCTTCCGGAGAGGTTCTCCGGAGATTCCATGAACTGCAGAGCTTTCCTGGTGCAGTGCGATCTGCATTTTCAGCACAACCAAGGGGCTTTCTCATCAGACAATGATGGCGTTTATTGTGTCCCATTTAACAGGAAGAGCTGCAGCCTGGGCGACTGCAGAATGGTCCAGAGACACTGAACTATGTTACTCATTAGCCAACTTCACAGACACAATGAATTCGCATTTTTAACCACTTGTCACCTGCTACAGAAGCCAGCAGAAGGCTTATTCAGATGCGCCAGCACAACCGTCAGGTGGTTGATTATGCCATTGAGTTTCGCACGGCAGCAGCGGACAGCGGACAGCGGGTGGAATGTTCCGGCTCGTTGTGACGCTTTCCTGACTGGACTTTCGGATCCAATAAAGGACCAGCTGGCTCCTCTGGAGCTGCCCCGGGACCTGGAGTATCTCATCGCTGTATCCATCCGGATCGACAACCGACTTCGGGAGAAGGAGAGAGAACGCCAGCGCACCCGTGACGGACATCCCAGTTTCCAGGGCTTTCCTCGAAGAGCCGCTCCGCCAGGGGAAGTTTTCCTGCCCGCTTCGGACTGTCAGAGGACAGCGCCTCCGCCTAACTCAGACGAACCCATGCAGTTGGGTAGGACCAGGCTTTCTTTGGAGGAGAGGCAGCGCCGTCTTCGGGAGGGTTGCTGTTTCTACTGTGGCCAGTCGGATCACCGACTCGTCTCATGTCCGGGAAAAGACCGAGCTTACCAGCCAAGAGGAGGGCGCTGGTGAGCAAGCTTCCCACAGACTTTCCTCTTCGACCTAGATACACATTTTTATTAACAATAAGGCCATTGACCAAGGAGTGCTCATAGACTCAGGGGCTGACGAGAGTCCTATGGACTGGGGCATAGTCAAACAGCTAAAAATAAAAACTGTTCCACTATCTCGCCCTATTAACGCCAGTGCTTTAGTTGGTCGTCTTTTGTTCACTGTTACCCACGAATCTGCTCAGCACCCGATTATTTTGGGTTTTACGTGGTTAAAAATTCACAACCTACACATTGACTGGCGCTCAGGGAAAATTGTGGGGAGAGGATTGTATTAACAGGTGTAAACATTTACGCTCTGTTAATGCACCAACAGACCCTGATAGGATCATTATAGATCACCCTGACTATCCTGATCTACAGAAAATACCTCCTTGTTACCACGATTTAAAGGAAGCCTTTAACAAATCGAAAGCCATGTCACTACCTCCTCACCGATCTTTTGATTGTCCCATTGACCTCTTACCGGGAGCTCCTATTCCCAAGGGAAGACTGTATTCCATCTCAAGACCAGAGAGAGCAGCAATGGACGACTACATCTCTTCTTCACTCAAATCAGGGATTATCCGTCCTTCATCTTCACCAGCAGGGGCGGGATTTTTCTTCGTAGGAAAGCAAGACGGGTTTCTGAGACCTTGCATAGACTATAGTCCTCTTAATGACATTACGGTAAAGAACCGCTATCCTCTGCCACGCATGTCCTCTGCTTTCGAGCTACTTCAGACTGCCAAGATATTCACCAAGTTGGATTTACGAAATGCATATCACTTGGTTACAATAAGGAAGAGGGATGAGTGGAATACAGGATTTAACACTCAGAGTGGCCACTATGAGTATCTTGTAATGCCTTTTGGACTGTACAATGCACCGGCTGTGTTTCAAGCTTTTGTGAATGAGGTTTTGCGGGAGTTTTTGAATGTTTCTGTGTTTATGTATCTCTTTGACATTTTGATTTTCTCACCAGACACTAAGTCCCATGTTAACCATGTCCATCAGGTTCTGCAGAAACTGCTTGATCAATTATATGTCAAGGCAGAAAAATGTGAGTTCCATGCAGAAACGGTGTCTTTCTTAGGATACATAATATCTCCTAACCAGATACTAATGGATCCTGCCAAAGTCAGTGCAGTTTCCGATTGGCCAACACCAGACTCCAGGAAAAAGGTTTAGCAGTTTCTGGGGTTTGCAAACTTCTACAGGAAGTTTATTAGAAACTTCAGTTCTGTTGCTGATCCTCTGCATGTTCTCACTTCTCCTAAGGTCCCCTTTAAGTGGACTCCCCAGGCTGACGTCGCCTTCCAGCGCCTCAGGGAAAGATTCACCACAGCTCCCATACTCACCATTCTGGATCCCCAGGGCCAGTTTGTGGTTGCGGTCGATGCTTCCAATGAAGGGATTGGAGGGGTGTTGTCTCAAAGATCCGGTGAAGACAACAAAATACACCCGTGTGCTTGCCTTTCGCGTAAGTTCACAACAGTTGAGAAGAACTACGATGTGGAAAATAAAGAACTGTTAGCAGTTAAAGCGGCCCTCGAGGAATAGAGACACTGGTTAGAGGGGGCAGAGCAGCCTTTCTTAGTCTGGACAGACCATACAAATCTGGAGTACATCAGAAAAGCTAAACGCCTTAACTCTCGCCAGGCCAGGTGGACACTATTTTTTAGTAGGTTCCACTTCACACTCTCTTTTCGTCCCGGATCCCAGAATCGAAAACCTGATGCTTTGTCTCGCCTTTACAACCCAGAACCACTTGCCATAGAGCCCAAGACCATCCTTCCTCTAAACTGTGTGGTCGGAGCGTTTTCCTGGTAAGTAGAGTCAGACGTAAAAAAGGCAAATGTTTTTAATCCGGCACCTAGCGAGTGTCCAAACAACCTGTTGTTTGTCCCTGTGTCTCTACATTCCAAGGTCATCCACTGGGCCCACTCGTCTGTGCTCTTGTGCCATCTTGGTGTAGAAAGGACCATGTTCAGGATCAAGCGGCGGTTCTGGTGGCCAGCCATGAAGAAGGATGTGCAGGACTCAGGAGTATGTAGCGGCTTGCCCTGTGTGTTCTTGGAATAAAACCTCGTCCCAGGTCAAGATGGGCTTGCTTCAGCCGTTGCCGGTTCCCCAACGTCCCTGGTCACACATTTCCATGGACTTTGTGACAGGACTTCCCTCATCCAGGGGCAAGACTATGGTCTTAACAGTGGTGGATCGATTCTCTAAGATGGCCCATTTCATCCCATTGACCAAGCTTCCCTCTGCCAAAGTCACCGCAGAGGTCATGATGAATCAGGTATTCAGGATCCATGGATTCCCTAATGACATTGTTTCCGACAGGGATCCACAATTCATTTCCATTTTTTGGAAGGAGTTTTGTCGACTCATAGGCGCCACAGTCAGCTTGCCATCCGGATATCACCCTCAGTCAAATGGACAGTCGGAGCGTCTGAACCAGGAACTGGAGACTACGCTACGTTGTCTCGTCTCTCAGAACCAGACTACCTGGAGTGACCACTTCACATGGGTCGAGTTTGCCCACAATACTCTTCCTACAGCGGCCATAGGTCTCTTTCCGTTCCAGTGTGTTAATGGTTTCCAACCTCCGCTTTTCCCAAACAGCGAGAAGGAGGTTACGGTACCATCGGCTCATGCCATGATCAGACGTTGTCGCCGAGTTTGGGCTGGTGCTCGCCTGTGTTCATTTTGGCAGCTGTTTTTGATTTAGTCTTAGTTTTTAGACGAAAATGGTTATTAGATTTAGTCATTTCTACCCTTCATAGTTTTAGTCAACAAAAAACTCAAAACGTTTTAGTCTACTTTTAGTCGATGAAAAATTACATTTTAGTAAACTTTTAGTCAAAATGTTTTCTCTCTTTAAACCAATTCAGTTAGGCAAATATAGGTTTCTGACATTGGAATCAAGGTGACATTATCAAGTGTTGAAATTCGGTAAGCAACATTTCACTCTCTTAACACTTTAATTGTGTAATATCTAGGGATGGGTATCGTTAAGGTTTTCTACGGTACTACTAGACTTATCGATCCGGTGCTTTAACGGTATTCTTATATTTACTTTTTGTTATTTTTTAAAGGGGAAAACTAACAAATTGTTAACCAAATTAATTGCTTTATTTAAATGTGAAATAAATGAAATTTATATAATTATGTTAAAATATTGTACTGTACTTGAGTAAAATGTTGAGGTACTTTACTGGAGTATTTAAATGTTTTGCTACTGTGTACTTCTACCAGTGGCGAACCGTGTCTATCACAACTGGACCTTCTGTAGACACGCCGCCCCCGCTGCCCCACCCCCCTCCGCGGCATTATAATGTCCGTCTTTTTTCCGTCTTTTGCTTCGTCGCATTCATCTAGATCCTCTGGCCGTTTCTCAATCGCGAGGATACTGGCTTGGTAGTCGCATACTTCCAAGTCACTTCCTTCAGAAACGAAGCAAGTATACTTCCAAGCCACGGCTTCAGAACACAAAGAAGAATGGAACAGGCTAACAAGTGTGCCACTCTCTCTAACGGTTTCAACATAAACTGTACCGAAAATAAATACCTCACGATGTCTATCTAATTATGAACTTGCTTTACTTTCACGGAACACATTTTTGGTGATAACAAATGCAACAAAGTAACATATTTACCAACACATGTTCTACGCCAATACACACTTACATTTAAATGTGTGCTGTGCTGCGTCGGTTCAGCCATTCTCCGCAAGGGTTTTTGAAATTGGTCCGTGCACAAAGCATTGTGGGGATTTGAAGGACGCGAAGTCTACCCATGTGCAGCCTCGAAATGACCCCCAAACCAAGGACGTAGCCTCGGTGGAATTCCAAGTATGCTGGAGATTGGAACAGTCTTTCGGCGGCACTCGATGACGTAGTATCCTTGAAATATTGGCTTGGAAGCCAGTTTCCTCGGGATTGAGAAACGGCCTCTGTCTCGAGCCAGTTAACTAGCGGGCCTTCTTGAGTACCCTGGAACCGAGGGAAACTCTGAAAGAATACGCCCATTGGCAACAAATCAATATATGATTGGTTGATCAAACTTTCAGTCCAAACGTACGCTCTCATTTAGTGCAACGGCCAGGGCATTCTATCAAGGATGTAGAATACCTTAATTGAAGGATATTCTACCCAGAGACCCAGAACAACATCTGATTGGTTGCTTTCTTTTCTAACACAAAACCACTGAAATGCGTAGTGCATGGTCCGAGAAGGACAAACAAATCAATGTAACACTGTAATATTACAGATCAACAACACAGATACGATTCTCATTTATTCATTTTATATACATTTTATTTATATAATTAAATTGATTTTTTGTTTGTTTTATCTGAGTGTTCCAGGGTATTCTCTGAATACCTTGAAGGCCCTGACGGTTCGCCACTGACTTCTACTCCACTACAGTTCATACGTAAATGGTGTACTTCTACTCCACTACAGTACATGTATTACAATACAATACCTTTAGTGACTTTACAGATGTGGATGAATGATGTGAAATATAATCAAGTCTTAAATCAGACTTTAGTTCCACCTGGAGTAAATTCACAAGATACCCTGCAGTATACAAAGTCATTCAAACTAGCTGCACCTTTACCAGCTTTGAGAACACTTTAATGATCAATCATTATAAAACATATCATATATATTATTCTGAAATGGACCAATCTGCACAATGACTACTTTTACTGTCGCTACTTTAACTATATTTTGATGATCATACTTTTACTTGAGGAACTCTTCCTACAATATGGTATTGTTTTACTTAACTACAAGATCTGAGTACTTCTCCCACCTCTGCACACCTGATGTGATAACGTTACTCGTAATTGGGGCCACAAGCTACGAGTTAAGGAAGTCGAAAATTGTGAATTTCTCCGACTGAATATGACGCCTTTTGGCCGGCTGTTTGGACAGACTACTCTACTCGTGTCAACGCGCTAACGCGAAAACATGGTACGTCCACACAGCGGCTTTGGAAAAAGCTTGCCGGCGGGCGTGTCTGAAGCTCGACCAACAACCAATCACATGAATCTCCCGCCCCTGACACACAAGCAATGGTTTGATTGGCTAGAACTTGTACTGGCATATGATTTGATTTCCACCGAAAGCTTCAGAAGATTCAAAAGTTGAACATTGCTCAACTTTTGAATCCTGAGATGCCTGGAAATCTCCGCTTTGCTTCCCAAAATGCAGTTTGGCGAAAAGTGAGGCAAAGTGACGTCACCCCATTCAAAGTGAATGGACAGAAGCGTTGGAAGATTTTTTTAACACTGCTGTGTGGACGGCTCGTAATGGTAAACAAGCTTTGTCCACATTGAGCCCTGTAGAGTGTCTCTATACTTCTGAACGCTCCGTCCCCGGCAGATCTCTGTGTGCCGCTGCAGCGTGTCTGTTAGGCCCTGCCCCCCGCACACAGAGAGACACAGGGGCCGTTTCTCAATCGCGAGGATACTGGCTTGGTAGTCGCATACTTCCAAGTCACTTCCTTCAGAAACGAAGCAAGTATACTTCCAAGCCACGGCTTCGTAAAACAAAGAAGAATGGAACAGGCTAACAAGTGTGCCACTCTCTCTAACGGTTTCAACATAAACTGTACCGAAAATAAATACCTCACGATGTCTATCTGAACTTGCTCTACTTTCACGGAACACATTTTTGGTGATAACAATGCAACAAAGTAACATATTTACCAACACATGTTCTACACCACTACATACTTACATTTAAATGTGTGCTGCTGCGTCGGTTCAGCCATTCTCTGCAAGGGTTTTTGAAATTAGTATTGATACTGCAAGGATACTTATATTGTGAAGAGAAATTGAAGATTTTGTTTAATTGCTGATATATTTATGATCCACGTCACATATTCAGTGTTGGCGGAAGTTTTTCATGTTTGTCTAGAAGTCTTCTCATCAGGGCTCTATAAATAGCGAACTACGGCAGATATGTAATATTTAATGCAGCCGAACCGTGTATTACAATATTGTTATGTGATGACCTCCAAAGAGAAAATCAAGCAAACTTGGAATAAAGTATCATTTTATTTTTAAAAAATGTTTTCGTATTTCACATAAACAGGAAGCCGGTTAACTAAAATGTCCGTGCGGAACAACCCATAGATCCGTGGGTGAATAATGTAATTACCACATTACACACAGCCCTTCACATTTACATTTTAATTTACATTAAAGTATTTCGTGAGGCCTTCTAAAATGTTTTTAAATATAATTAGGGTTGTAGTTGAAGAGTTTGTAAATTATTGCGTTGGCAACGCAATCGCACAACGGCACGTCCATTAATACAGATACAGATTTCAGTATTCTGAGCCCCTACTCTCCCCATAACTGACGGCAACAAAAGTCCTACATTATTCAATTAAAATAAAGAAGTAAAAACAATAAGTGTGGCTTGATATTGAGTAAGAAAAAGGTTGATAAACGCTGTGAGAATGAATCTGCGGGTAGCATTCGCTCGCGATCTCAAGTCGTCTACAACATACGTTTAGGGAGCTATATAGAAGCCATATGGACATCCCGGAAAGTTGAAAATGTACGCTAAGGGCTGCCCCCTTGCGTTGGAAAAAGGCGACACAGGGGACTTGACATAACGTCAACATAGGCCGACCTGGGAGTGAGGATGTGTTGAATAAACCCAACCAGGTGAAACTGGATCGTTATCCAGGGAGATTGTTTTCAGGAAAGAAGCGCACTCTTGCCTCTGCATGGTACAACAACAGACCATGGCTTGAATATTCGTTAAAAGCAGACGCAGCCTTTTGTTTCCCCTGTAGACAGTTTAAAGTAAATACGTCTTCATCTGATGTGGCTTTTACTGTCAAAGGTTTTTGCGAATGGAAAAACGCATTACAGACTGATAAAGGACTGCTAAGGCATGCCGCATCAAAAGAACACATGTGAGCGTTTGTGGGGAGAGAGAAAGATACGCCAGGAAACAAATAAGGAAATTAGTGGTGCGCACAGATCAGCTGGCACGGAACCGTTATTACGTGTCAGCTGTCGTTGATATTATAGCTTTTTTAGCTGTCAACCAACTCCCTCTCAGAGGTGACCACGATTCACTCCACAGCATGTCCGAGTCAGGCAGTGGGCTCTTATATCGCTGTTTGAGTACGCTGCACAAAGACGCAGAGTTGGCCAAAAATAATGTTCTAAGTTAGTTCGGCTGAGCGAAAGGATGCACCTGCAGTGCATAGAAAATAAACCATGCCTAAGGCGGGCTAAACAGTTAATCGTCTCTGTCTCTACTATTTCTCTCAGAGTGCAACGATGAGGAAGCTGCCATCCTTAACCAGTGTGCCTTCTCGTGATTTACCAGTGTTTGTGCTGCCACGCACACAATGTTTCAAAAGTGGTTTCTATGTTGCCCTTTATTTGTGTATGTATTTGCGATAAGTGTGTGTCTTTACCTATGGTCTTTACGCAATGCTGTTGGCCTTGCTGTTTGATATATATTGTGCCGCAGGCCCGCAGCACATGACGGTTATGTGTGCCCTCCCATGAAAGTCATATGCCCTCCCTTTAGATGTGTGCTGGCACCGGGTCTGGCTAAAACATTTAGCTAGTTTTCGCATGTGATCGATCTGTGAACATGTCAACACAGTAAAGTGCAAAATAAGTGTTAATGTCTTGCATTAGCAGCTATCCAAATATCTAATGGCACTCATCAAGGATCTCCCTTGTGGCTGTAAATGCAGAAAGTTGGTGGATGATGATTCTGAAACTTTTCTTCCAGCCGCAGAGAATCAATCTTGCAGCTGAGAGAGACGATGCGGTATTGAACTGGAGACACAGATGAATAACCCATGTTCAGACACAATCAACCACTCTTAAAGGGCTAGAAAAAGCAGTGACAAGATGACAATACCTCCTCACCCACAAATTGTATTCCACTACGTCCTTCATCTGTGCCAAGAAGATACTGATATCAAACTGGCTGAAGATATGATGGCAAGGCCTTTTAGAACAGCTTCAAATTCCTCCTCTAGACTTAGATGTCAAAGTTGAAAAAGCAAAGCAGAATGGCCAATTTTTACCAAAGTAACTATTGTTGTGAGCAAAGGCAATTCCCTCAAGAGCCTGCCTACATAAAAGAAGATACTTCCTGCTGAACATTAGCATGAAATTATTTGTTCTTTGAGTCGCTAAGGACCATATACATATTCCCAGAGTACAGGGCTAGGGAAGTTTAGAAGTATTATTACTAGGGCCGGGACTCGATTAAAAAAATTAATCTAATTAATTACAGGCTTTGTAATTAATTAATCGCAATTAATCGCATTTTTAATCACATATAAATGTTTGACCTGAGAACAGTGAGAAGCATTTTTTTTCACATGGATTTTAGTATACCATTGAATAATGACTGAATACATAAGCTTAAGCAACAAAACATTGTTTATTTTTTTCATGGTGGTACTTTACAAAGACCTACAGAAAAGTGCAATTTTTGCCATAAAGTGTAGCAATAGCATATTTAGGAATATAGTACATTTCAGAGATTCAGGTAGCCTATAGGTAGGTAGACCTTCTGTAAACTATAACACTTTGTTTTTTAAGTAAAACACAATACTTTCAAGTACATTCAGAACATTGGAAACCCTGACTATTAGAAAACATCTCTCTGTTGCTTCAGAGGCCATAACAGACTTTGTTGATTTACCAACAGTTGATTTAAAAAATCTAATCAATTTCAGTCCAACTCTCTCAATAACCTTGGCCAAAACAATAAACAGTTCAACATAAAGTGCCAGTTGCACCAACAACGTAATAAATAGTTCAACATAAAGTGTACCATTTAAAATAAAATAAAAAAAGTGCCAGCGATTGACCTCAATCCCTCCTATTCTTCCAATATCCTGATGAAAAATAAAATCTCTCTGTTGATCAACGCGAATTGGGTGTGGGTCCTTGTACTCCGAGTTGGGCTAACGTCCACGCTAGCTTCCACGCTAGCTGCTATATGTTTTGCATTGAGTTGATACTTGAGGCTTGATGTGCTGCGGTGATATGCAAATTCCTTTTTGCATAATTTGCAAACAACCGTGCTCTTATCGATGCTTCCATCCGTCCGTTTTTTAAAACAAAATGTCCCATCCACGGGGCCAACCAAAGCGGTCTCATCAGCTTCTTCGTTCACGTTTGACTATTGTTCACTGTGGTTTGTTGTTGTTTGAAGTCATGAACGTTAGTTGGTGCTCCAGTATAATCGGTACCCCTGAAACTCATCCAGTGAGAAACGTTCCGCGGTGCAAAAATAAGTGCGATTAAAATGCGTTAATTTTTTTAACGCGTTAATATTTGTGTAATTAATTAATCTTAATTAACGCGTTAAAGTCCCGGCCCTAATTATTACCCTTCCAACATTGCTTGAAGGAGAACGTTTTTTGGTGAACTGCATCACTAAAGAGCTTTGGTGCGAGGGTGTCTGTTGATGGATTCCCACGATGTCGATAAAGGCGTCCTTGACTGATAATGATTATTTCCCACTAGGGGGGCATGCATTTGTCTGGGTTGGAACCTGCAGATACTCATTATTAGATCCAACGACCATCTGTCTGAAGACCTTGTCTGTCACCTTCTGATGATGTCATCCTCTGCACCAGCGCCAACACAACAGTTGCCTGAAAGATGGTTCTTGAGTTGGGCTGGAAATGGACTCAAATCATCAGGGTCAAGAACCTGTTGCTCCCTCTGTGTCCTGCTGCCCAATGATAAGTAAAGAGACTTTTCAATGGGACCCCTGAGTGTATTCATATTCCCTGCCAGCTCCCACTGAGTTGGTTGGCACTCTGCGCAGCCTTGGCCAAAGTAAAAGCCAATCTACATGGAGCGAGCTGAAAAGAAAGGAGGACACGAGAGAGAGGGGAGGAGAGGAGAGATTGGTTAATTTCCCCTTGTGTGAAAACCTACTCTCACCAGTAGTGTCATCCAAGTGAAATATTTAAGGAGACTAGACCTCACAACGTGTTAGAAGACAAACCCTGTGTGCTAACATGAACCAGTTTCCAATACAAGTGCTTTTTCTGCCTGTACAGTATTTATACATAATATGGTGATTGGTATGAAAATAATTGGAATTATTTAACTTTAAAGTTAATATGTACTGATGAGAAAGGTATGACTTAAAATCTATTTTCATTATTGTAACTACACATATTATTTGCAAGGACTAAAAACCTTGTTGTAAATAAACGTGTTAATTTACACAACTCATAGGCCCTCGGTTTACTGTTTGATGTAGAGCCTGACAAGATATTAAGTATTCAAATAAGGTTTATTGCCAAGTACATATTCACTTATACTTATAAATATTAAGAGGAAATAAAAGTTGTGTTTCACCTAAAATGTTTTGTTATCAAGGTGGCACGGTCGAAGGTGCATTTTTAACAGCAGAGACGCTGAAACAGACGTAGAAATGATATAGGAACCCTTCAGGCAGCTATGTATATATATAATATATATATTAGAATTAGTAATTGTAGTATATCGTTTGGATTAGAGAATATTTGAAATCCAAAAGAAAACGTACAGAAGGACAAGAAAATGCATTTACAAATCTGTCTGCTCCTTCAGCACCATGGACAGCTTCATGGATTTATCAATACACAGCACAGCTGGACTGCTGATATTTCAGAGCTATGGTCGGAGCCATAAATTCTTACTTGCCAGATAAAGGATCAATGAGTCAGGCAGACTCGACTAACTAAACATCACCTCTGCCCTTGCACTCTCCATACGAGTGGATGGAGAGTGGGGCTGGTAGGTTATCAAGGGGGATGCGTTTTGGTCATTTGGCTAATAAGGGGTTGGCATCCCGTACTGCTTATAGAACTGCTAGCCCAGCTACCCACACAGTCTCAAGGGACCATTTGTGCTCCTAGTGGCTGTCAAAGCTCCATCAGACTCCCAATCCATTCTGCGGAGAAACCCAGCCTGACGGTAGGTTCTCATGGCTGGTTAGCTCTGACTACCAGCTTTATTTTACAATCCTTGCTACACTGAGTGATAGCCAGTCAGTCCGCCCATTGTCCCCTTTCATTTGTGTGACCTCCATCACTTGTTTCTTCCTCTCTCCTCCATTACATTTTTTTAATATTTTTGATGGGGATGTCCCTGCAGAGTTTGATGCTTTAAGACATCCATTACAGAGTAATCTTAAACTATAAACTATTTCTAAACAACTTGAAATCCTACTAATTATGTAATTAGTTAATTTCTTAGACTGTAGCTTTGAAAGGAGTTCTCACTTAGCCAGGTATGCTAATCTTTCTGGCTTGCATTCGAGCAAAAACTCATTGATTAATTTAATCTCACACTTTTGATCTTTCTTTTTCTGAAAAAGAAAAAATAGCTTGTTATTATTTCTAAACTGATATTTAATATTTCATGTACTTGTGGGAGGAATTTAATAAATGGTGTCTGTTGCAGCTTTCAGAGACCTCACTCTCTGTATTGCAGTTTCATTATTTTAGTTAAAAAAAGCTCAACCTCTCAGAAAGGTGATGTGCTCATCAGCTTCATTGTTTGCAACAGCAGTAATGAAGGAGAAAAACTAATTACCACAGTGAAAAGAAAAGCTATTATATGGGAGCACAGAGGCAGGGAAATTGTAATGTGTAAGCTTTTTATATTCATATGTCCATGTGGAAGCGTACTCAAAGGGCTATCTGTCATTAATGCATTTTGTTCCCTCGTGTTCCCAGTGGCTCTTAGTGCTTTTCTGCTCTGTGAAAACATCAGTCATCCTTCCTAACACTCTGTGTTACTTAATTTTTTCCTCAACTGACAATGACTGAATGAAAGGCCCTACATTATTCCTGTTTTTATTATAACTACCGATTACTGTAAATTAAAAACCCACTTTCAAGGTGCCAATGGATGGAAATGTAATCATTAGTGTAGGGGAAATATTTTCCTGGGCCCATAGCTTTGAACCAGTTTATCAGTTTGTATTGACCTAGCTGAGCACAGGCCTGCAGCCTTGGGCAGCTGTGCTCTCAGTGTTTTGTCTCCCTATTCCTGTCTGTTGGCTTCAGCTGATAGAGGTGTTATAGTGCTTTATCTTGGTATGCACAATGTTGATTATTCTCTCAGAACCAGCTAAATACATGGGTCTGGGGTAGAGATCTTCAGAATTGGGTTGGCAACCGCTGTGTCAACTCGTGGCACAGCACATGTCTTGTGAATTCTCCGGCCGAAGCTCCAAAAGAGCAGGACGCAATGAAAGCTGCACTAATAATGACTTGGTCAGAGAGGGCTATTCATCCGGCCTTCTCTGGGGAGCAGTGCACTACAACATTCTTCAGTATCGACAGAAGTATCCCCTCAGTGAGCCTCTTTAGCATTGTGGCACTAACAAACAACCATGTTAAAGTCTACATTTGGACAAGCATACATCCCAGCACCTGCTATCAAAATGTACCGCAGTAATTTAATATCTACTGTAATTTCAAACCCATCTGCGCCGCACAATGTCTACCCAGAATGCACAGCACCTCACTGGAACAGAGCATGGCTCATCTTCCCAGCACTGCTGATCAATACAAGATGCCGGCTTTATAGATGACTGCCACATTGTCACAGTCAATACTATGGCAAATGGCAATTATGGACGCATTATGAACAATTTCATGGGTGAGCTCTCCTCGCCTCTTGGCAATACGGTTTCTATGACAGATTTGGCACTGGCAGTCTTGCGACACATCTGCCTTATTGCCTGTGTTTGCCTCACTCACTCACTCTGACATATTTGGATGTTCCATTCAGTCAACTAGAATTGGTCAGGAGAGAAAATAAATGTGTTCAGGGATTTGTGTGTGCCAGTGTACAACTACGAGTGCACTCATGAATAAACATGTGAATATGTATGTATTCAACATATTTGTGCAAAAAGTGTTCAGTATGGGCTACACAAGTATGTACGTATGTTTTTGAGTATGGAAATGTTCACCTGGAACTACAAACATACACTATGTGCTCAGTTTTTTAAACAGTAAATATATGTAGGCTACAGTGTACACTTATGCAATGTACATATATAGGCTACAGTGTTTCCCACAGATCTGAAATATACTTGGGCGGCCGTTAATATACCTGCGCCACCCGCACAAGTATAGTGTGGGAAACCCTGGGCTATATATTCACAAACATGAATGAACTGAGAACACACATATTGTGATTCTGATTCGTATCCAAAACAAACTTGTGTTACTTATCTTTTGTTTTTTTTTGTCTTTTATTTTCACCTTCTGTGAGCAAGTCAGAAGTGCCAAAGTGCCCTTTTTTGTAAAACTTGATTGAGTACTTGGCTGTGCATTATGCAAATGAGTAACAACATGAGTAGGCCTAACTACATTTATTCATACTTCCTTTCAAACTTTTCCACTTGAACATTGTACATGAACAGATTCATGGTGGGGGATATTGAACTGGGAAACAAAGGACCCTGGGAAAATTACCAAGTTTATTTGGGAAATGTGTTGTTTTTAATTAAACAATACATCATTTTTAAAAAAGGGGATCAGAGGGTGTGTGCTAGGCATGGGCGGTATCATTTTTTTCATACCGTCATACCTTGCTGACATCATACCGTGGTATACGGTATATGACGGTATCAGTCCCAATTTAAGGGGTAATTTCTCCCCCCAAATTTTTTTTTAGTCACTATATCAACAGCCAGCCCCACCAAAAATATTTTCCACCAGCCGCCACGGACGGTATGACTTGGGTCGACTTGAGTGAGGTGGCGTTCGGCGGCAAATAGATGTTTCGAACGGTATATTATATGTTCGGTGTAAAATGCAGCCCGAGCCGGTAGACGCGCGCAAGTGCAAAACAAGGGCTGCATACATGACACATTGTGCAAATGGCACATTTTGAGATCGGAGACAGGACGCGTTTGTAGATGTCCGACGTTGTTTCCATAGTGAGCTAAGTTAACAATATATCATCATACATAAACATTTTCCGGGAGTAAATACTTGACTTATGTAAACTGTGTTCGTTATTCTCCCGTCCAGGAGAGAAGCTTTAAAAAGGAGACTAAATGTAGTCTCTGTGAAAGTTCAATTGGGTACTTTAATTAAAAAAGGCGCGGGTTGGTCACAAGCATGATATTGTTCAGTCAGACAAACAGCTGTGATCCGCTCCTCGTTAGGGAAGCCAAGAGTTGGATCTCTCCTCCGGTGCTGTTATATATCCTCTGCTTGCTCCTCCCCGCCTGCCGGCTCGCCTCGTCTCCAATGTCCGTTGTTGCATTTAAACAGAGGATTGGCTCCTTTCACATCCAATATATGCTCAACACGCCTTTTCTCCTCATATTCTCTTTCATCACTTTTCATTTAACACATTCTAAACGCTGTAATCAATACTCTAAAAAATACTTCTCGGCTCGTTTGGTTTCCGGTCATTCCGGATGTTGTCACATGCTACTCTCGTCTGTAAACAATAATGTATTCAAATAAACTGTACCTTCATTTAATATTCAGCATGGTAGTATCTCGACATCTATAGTTGTAGTGTTAAATCAGTAGGCTTCGGTTTGCACCACTCCATATCATTTCGCTACTAAATTCACCTCTTTAGGAAATCGTATATTAGCCACATGCTACATGCGTAGATGAAGGATTTTCAGAATAAAAGCTTAACTGCTTGTGCACAAGAATTTCTGGTTTTTCAGTATAAAAGAGCATTAAAACTGACGGCATGTTTAAACTACATTTCCCTATTAAAACATTGATTTTAATTTCTAACACTTATTGAATAAAGTTTGCTATATTCACTAACTAGTTTGGCAATATTATTCCGTGCATGTGTTAAAAACCTTATTTCCATTTGATTCATTGGATTACTCGCGTGAATGTTTAGCACGTAAATGCTTTCGTTTTTAAAACCGTCCGACCTCGACTACAAAACCATCAACCAGTTGCATAGGATTAAAAAATGTCAACACTCACTCACCCCGTTTTAAACATTCCCAAAGAAGTGCCTCCGTCTCTCGTTGTGCTGGATGAAGTCACTGGCGACGAGTAAACCCAAAATAGTCCCAAACAGGCGCAGACGCATTTTTCTTTTTTACTAGTTGTCCGAGTTCGGGGCCGGCAAATGCTGCCGCCATCTTGCTCAGCTCAGCTCTGTGCTGAGCTCTGAGAGCGAGAAAGACGGACTGCCCTCCCCTGCCCTCTGCTGGCGCGTGCTGTGCATTACAACCAATGTCGTCCCTGTCAAAACTCCGTGTCAGTGTAATAGAATGAAACGCATCTATGATTTGGCGCACAGTCTGTGACGTCACGGTATTGAAAATCATACCGACGGTATTTCGAAATACCCTGGTATACCGTAATACCGTCATACCGCCCAAGCCTAGTGTGTGCCAATTACAGAGGCATCACACTACTCAGCCTCCCCGGGAAAGTTTACTCTAAGGTTCTCGAAAGGAGGGTCAGGCCGATTGTCGAACCTCAGATTGAGGAGGAACAATGCGGATTCCGTCCTGGTCGTGGAACGACAGATCAGCTTTTTACTCTCGCAAGCATCCCGGAGGGGGCCTGGGAGTACGCTTATCCAGTCTACATGTGTTTTGTAGACTTGGAGAAGGCGTATGACCGGGTTCCCAGGGAGTCACTGTGGGAGGTGCTGCGGGAGTATGGGGTGAGGGGGTCTCTACTCAGGGCCATCCAATCTCTGTACTCCCAAAGCGAGAGCTGTGTCCGGGTCCTCGGCAGTAAGTCGGACCCATTTCAGGTGAGGGTTGGCCTCCGCCAAGGCTGCGCTTTGTCACCAATCCTGTTTGTAATATACATGGATCGGATTTCGAGGCGTAGTCGTGCGGGAGGGGTTCTGCAGTTCGGTGGACTAAGGATTGCACCACTGCTTTTTGCAGATGATGTGGTTCTAATGGCTTCATCGGTCTGCGACCTTCAGCACTCACTGGATCGGTTCGCAACCGAGTGTGAAGCGGCTGGGATGAGGATCAGCACCTCCAAATCCGAGGCCATGGTTCTCAGCAGGAAACCGATGGACTGTCCACTCCAAGTAGGTAATGAGTCCTTACCCCAAGTGAAGGAGTTCAAGTATCTCGGGGTCTTGTCCTCGAGTGAGGGAACAATGGAGCATGAGATGGGTCGGAGAATCGGAGCAGCGGGAGCGGTACTTTAGTCTCTTTACCGCACCGTTGTGACGAAAAGGGAGCTGAGCCAGAAGGCAAAGCTCTCTGTCTACCGGGCCATTTTTGTTCCGACCCTCACCTATGGTCATGAAGGATGGGTCATGACCGAAAGAACGAGATCGCGGGTACAAGCGGCCGAGATGGGTTTTCTCCGCAGGGTGGCTGGTGTCTCCCTTAGGGATAAGGTGAGAAGTTCAGTCATCCGGGAGAGACTCGGAGTTGAACCGCTCCTCCTTCGCGTCGAAAGGAGCCAGTTGAGGTGGTTCGGGCACCTAGTTAGGATGCCAACCGGGCGCCTCCCTAGGGAGGTGTTCCAGGCACGTCCAGCTGGGAAAAGACCAAGGGGTAGACCTAGGACCAGGTGGAGGGATTATATCTCTTCGCTGGCCTGGGAGCGCCTTGGGATCCCCCAGTCAGAGCTGGTTGATGTGGCCAGGGAAAAGAAAGTTTGGGGCTCTCTGCTGGAACTGCTACCCCCGCGACCCGACCACGGATAAGCGGGAGAAGAGGGATGGATGGATAATTTTCCTCTTGAAATTAGCCGTTATTTTGGTCTTAAGGGCCACCATACGTTAGCTTATGTTACATGAATGCTGTTTGAATTTGCCTTCATTAGCTAAGTGAGCTAACAACAGTAGGCCGAGTTCAATAAAGAGCACAGGTAAATTATCTCACTTTTAATCTTCTGTAAATGATACTATAACTTGTTGCTAAACATTTGTTTTGCAGAATACAAATTATAACTTTCCACAGAAAGTAAAACTTGATACTAGCTCGTTTTCAATAAGCTAATGTTAGCTTTCAGCAAGGAGAGTAATGGGGAAACTTGCATTAAAGGGAATGACACATTTTTTAGTCATGCTGTCTTGACATTGTTGAAATTGTAGACTCGGTAACATATCCCCACTTCTTAGTTAAACACAAGTATTGCTGAAGTGACACCGACTTCGTCACCCGGTGTAAAACCACATGCCATCCTATCCGTGCTCTCTCCTGCAGAGCGAATTTATCCGGGTAAACCGCGACCACCTCTGGTGCTTTCCCTTCAATTCAAATCACTGAGCGTTTCGGGTGGTAATTATTTGTTTCTCCCCGATACACATTTCCCCCCTCAGAACACTTTTATTCAAGGATAAACCAGCTGGAATCCGAAGAAACCGGAGTAGGCTAATTATCCCTGCATTGTTGTGGAGGCAGCTCGGAGGAGGGGATGGATGCGTGGAGCAGAGGCGGCTTTCTGACGGACCCTGCTCCTCTGTGATGCAGCTGTTTATGCTGGATGTGAAGAAAACGCGGACACCCTGACGACTGCTCTTAAAACGCTACCTGGCGAGAAATCAGCGGCTATTTGTTATTCTGCACGTGTTGGGATTGCATATGAAGAGCTGGGAAAGCCATGTAGCCAGTGCCGTGCACACAGAGGGAGAGAATACACCGCCGCTTTGATTTTCTTATTCACATTTTCCTCGCTAGGGTGATTCCACCGTTTGTTTTCTTCCTCCTAAACAGTTTTTTATTTAGCTACAGACCTGCCCAGTTGGTTTTTGAGTTTTGAGCGTGGAAATCAAATACCAACTCGGTAATATCACAGAAGTGTGCGAGGAGAGAGGACATCATTGGCATCTATCCATGCGCGCTCCACACCGGGCTATTTATTATGGAACTGTGACCCACGTCGAGGTACCTACTGCACACGTTTTTCTACATCTACACTTTCTCTAAGGATTTTCACCACGTAAGAACGGAGTATTTTGAGGGTGTCTTGGGTAAAATGCTCGGATGTTTTGCCGGCTGTCAGTGACGCAACATCTCAAACAGACTGCATGAGAAATACATGCGTAGAAGGGCGTGAACTTACAGACACTAACCTCCTTTCCCGTTTATAAAGCATCTGCTTATCTATAAAGCCAGTTTCCTCCGTGTGCAATCCTTTACCCTTCATTCATCCCAACTCATCCCGGGGCACTATGGATCTCAAAGCGGACTCTGAGGACATGGACTACAAGCGGCCGGCTCCCATTGAAGTTTTCGCCAGCAGGTCCACGCTGCATGGCATCTCGCACATGTTCACTTATGAGCGGATGTGTATCAAGCGCACACTGTGGATTTTGTTTTTCCTGAGCTCCGTGGGTGTGCTGGTGATGGTGTGCGTGGACCGGGTGCAGTTGTACTTCCAGTACCCTCACGTCACCAAGCTGGACGAGGTTTCGGCTCCGATGATGGTGTTCCCCTCTGTCACCTTCTGCAACCTCAACTCCTTCCGCTTCAGCAGGGTGACGCGCAACGACCTGTACCATGCTGGGGAGCTCCTTGCCTTGCTCAACGGCAGGTGTGTGTGTCTGGTTCCCATATATTAAAACCTGTGTGTTAAGGGCTGCCTGTAGCAGCTCTACCTGTTGTATGTTGTCAAGAGCCAACACTGGTTCCTCGTCTTTAAATTCATACCATTCAGGATTCCTCCTCGCATATAAAAGTCAGTTTCTTATAACATAGGTTTCAGTCTATGGTTTCAACAAGACAGTATTCAGTGCACAGACTAACAAACAAACAGCTTGGATGATATGGTTTTGCCTGAGGGACTATGTGAGGATTTAGTAGTTGTGGATTCAGGATTTTATTGTGTTAGCTGCACAGCGTGAGATAAAAGTCACAAGATGCAAACAGTTCGCTGGAAAGGTGCCTTTTAAGTTGGGCAATTCTACTGCAGTTGTCAAGAAAATGTATCCATTCTTGTAAAAAGAATTGAGAACCATTAAATCACAACAATTCTTAACCGACAGGCTATATATCACAACTCATTAGATATTTTGTAAAACTGGTTTAAATCTCCAAACAGTTGAATTCAGTTTAAATGTCCTTCAGTTTTCAATAGCCCTTTGGAAATGCAACGGTAGATTTAATTTCTTGTCTGTTTTGTCTCACATGAAATCGTAAGTGTCTCATGGAAGTGCAAAGCCGTGTTCTTACACCAGTCTCACTGGTTGTCTCTGTTAGGCCATCAGGAGATGTACAAACAACAAAAACATTGACAAAGCATGCAAATCCTTTCAAGGCTCTCAGTGAATATGAACTTAGACTGACCTCAGCTTGACAACATTTGTCAAGGAATTGATGAAATGTGTTTTCTAAAAAGCAAGCTTTATAGTTGATTATTTAATAATGTAGTGATATTACAGTTCATGTCAGCTGAACTCCACACTGCATGAAGGCTGCTGTATTTATGAAACCTCATGCGACAACATGAAATGTACCCCTCACATCAATCTGCTGGGATATCTTAATACAGTATTCGATTTAAAAAGAGGATAAGGAACACATTTTATCACAGATGTGAATCATGTGATTCCCCCAGGTAACAGATTATGGATGAGCTGTTTCTAAGTGGTTAATAGAAAATTATGAAGGAGAAAATGCCGCTGGTGCAATTCCTTGCCTCATCATTTTACAGTTCATGTGATAGGAATATCTCAATATTGGATAAGTAGACAAGTATATTTTTAAATCCCCTGCTGACAAAATGTTGAGAGACTTATGTGTGTGATTCACTACCGCCATCCCCTCCCTCTACACTTGTTGCCTTCTGCTCTGCTTTGATCATTTGAGTCTTTCGACTGCCATAACAAGCCCACCGTTGACTGTTGAATATTTTCACTTTAAATGTCTTCACTTTTAAATGTCTATTTCTCCATGCTTATTTGGATCACGTTAAACAGTAAAGTACACGTAACCGTCCTTGACACTATTCACAGCCTGGGCACTCAAATTGACACAAGCATAGCAGAAAAAAAGATGTACTACATACAAATACGTCTAAATACCATCTTGAACACATTATTCAGTGTATTTTTAGTTTATTGATTCACACAGCTCTGCTGCCAAAGGCACAGCTGGAGAGTACCTCTGTGGTACATGCTTGGATGGCATAAATCCAATGTCCATGTTTTCATACTGAATATCGTTGCTCTGTGACCTCTATATACTGTATATATATGCATTGATATTACTGGTGATAACCTTACAGGAAAGAAAAGCTTCCATTGCTCAGGGCTGCAGACCCAGTGCTTTGTGTGGTATGGATTTCAACTAGTGTGCCTACATCCTAAATGGATTTGTTACTCCATGCGTGTTCCGTCAGATGTAAAAGCAGACTATTAAAATATCAACAGAGGCTTTCATTTCTATTATTTGTCAGTGCAGGTTCAAACTGATTTCCTGTAAGATTCACACGAAGAAATAAGGCCAAAAACACAGAATAAACACCAGAGGAAACATACATTTAAAGCATTGACACAAGTGACATTGGAATAAGCTGACTTTAGATGGAGAGGGAGAACTGCAAGCAGAGGCAATTAACTTGTGTCTCGAAAGCTGTGTGATGAACAAGTCTTTATCCCTGTGTAATTAGTGCTGTTTGTTAAGCTACAGAGTTTCTCCGCTGATTACATATCTCGCACTGTCTCTTGCCCCCGTTGTTCAAGTTGGCATTGAGGGAGAGGTCCCCTTACTTTTCGCCCTCTCAGAGATTAATCCTTTATGTGATGTTTTTCTGAATATAAATGACAAGGTAATCTCATGTATTAGTTTAATTATGCAAAAACATTA
Source organism: Notothenia rossii (assembly GCF_949606895.1). NCBI lineage: Eukaryota > Metazoa > Chordata > Actinopteri > Perciformes > Nototheniidae > Notothenia > Notothenia rossii. The sequence goes on along the minus strand of NC_136903.1, from coordinate 67,957,251 downwards.
AAAACAATAATATTAAGTACAGGAAGAGGCAAACAACAGACTGGGCTTATTCACATAAATGAACCAGCATGAACATGATAATAGTGATGGCAAAAGTGTCCTGCAGCTGTGAGTCTGTCCATCGTAGTCTCAGGAGGAAGCAGCAGGCAGTATCCACCCTTTCAGTGATGACTGGCTGTCTTTCATATGAAGTTTGTTGCTGAGCTACTAGTAACTTCACCTTGACTTACTCTGCTGCAGGGTCTGTATAAAAAAATACTTTATCCTATAGTATTCTTGCAAGCTGAGGGCACACTCGGCAGTGCAGAACATCACAGGTAAATTGCACTATTTTATTTGTATTATGTTGCAAGGGCAATTATATGATAATTAACTATTTGAAAAAGGTGTTGGTTAAGCATGTAGGTGCCAAAAAGTGTTGGATCAGCTTTTGAAAGTCATAGAAGCGAGTCTTCGGCCTACACAGTTCTGTAGTTCATATGTTTCCTGAGCTTGCAAACATGATCTAAATTCACATGAGTGGTGTGTTAAGTGCCGCAAAATGTAACGCTCGATAACTTTGACCGCAGTATCCGTCTCAGCAAGATCACAGGCCCTAATCAGGATTTTAGTGCAAAAACAAAGTGCTTGGGAGGCAAGCTTATCATAATGAAAACACAAAACCACAGAACTGCTTCTAAAGCTGATTTTTCAAATGTCGGTCCATTAGCATTTATATTGTGATATTCTGAAAGGGGGAAGATTATCATTGTGGGAACAAAAGTAAGCAGTTGTGTCATTGCAAGGTGCACTGGATGTTTAATATATTTCAGCTCTTTGATTTGTTTTTTTTGATTTCTTAAAGGTGGGGTAGGTACTTTTGGAGAAACCAGCTCGAGTGCGCTAGAATCTGAAAATACACAGCCGGAAGAAATCTGCCACTTCCTTACAGAGCCCCTCCTCCAACACACACAAACGCGCACATGACCAATGAGGGCACGACATAAGTTTGTGCACAGATGGAAGGCTGACAGGCAGGCAGGCCATCCAGTTATTTTAGCCGGGCTGGCTAAAATGATTGGTCGTGCTTTTTACAGTACTACGGCTTCCACAGATGACATTTTTTTATGGATTTATTGTCAAAGCACTTCAGATATTCATTGCTATCGGGATTTTAAGAGCATTCCATGGAATATAACAACAAGTGTATCTCGAGCCGGTTTCTCAAACTTACCTTCCCCCACCTTTAATGATTAAACCGATTTGCTTAGGTTTGCTTCACCTCGGTGGCCCTAGTTTGCATTTCTATGATCCTGTCCAAATTGGCAAAACAGCTGTGACCCAGGTACACTGTCATTAAGATGTGATTATGAAATCTCTGCTTCCAGGAATCATTGCATTTATTCATGTTCAAGGACAAACAATTCCGCTCCTCTGTAGTGTATGGGTTCAATTAGCACTAAGTTGATAATTACCTGAGATAACATCAAGATGTGTTCATTGTTTTTTCACACGGCCTGTGGCAAACTGGGTACGATGACAGTATCAATGACATATATGAAGACTTCTTTGTGTAGTTTTCCATTAACTGAGGGTTTGAAGTCCTGAGTGAGGACAGTTTTTAAACACAGTCTCCCCGTCAAAGTTCACTCAGATGTTGCTAGTATTTACTTCTCTCAGTGAGGTGGCAAAGTGATGCAGACAATCCTGAATTCGTTTTACTCCCCACAAGAAAATTAAAGTGCTTGTGGCCAATAATCCAATTTAGTCACCCCCACCGCACAGTGAGTTTGCTGTGATTGCTTTAGGGAGCAGTGGCAGGGCAATATTACAAATCTACCCATATTATTGTGATTGTGTGCGCTTCAACTAAAGCCTCCTGACTCTGGAATCTGAGCACAGCATCTTAAGTGCTCTCCTGGCAGCTTTGTGTTGCTTATAAGACAGAGGCTCAGGATACAATTTAATTAAGTTGAGAATAAACCACAACAGGCTGTGTTTTCTTATTAGAACAAAGCGTGATAATGTAGTGATGTAGTCCGAGTGACAGAGCACGGACTGCTTTTTATCCAAAATGCACATGTTCACTCATTAAATGCTCCGTGTGATTTCACCTGCCATTTCCAGGTCCCAGATTATCTTTAATCCACTATTCTTGTCACTAGAAGTACATTAGTTGTGCTTAAAGGAATAATTGACTTACAAAGTGACTATTTGTATATCAATTACTCACCGTGTGTTAACTTGAATTCATGAAGTAAACTTTGTTTTTCTTGCATACCTGCATGGTTAATAAGATAAGTATAATAGACAGAAGATTCTCGATAAATAGAAGCATATATGGGCCATGTTCAACAACAGCAAAACTTTATCAAAACATTTGGTTACACACTTAACTTGTGATTGTAATCCAAGATTTATTCATCCAATCCATTTGACCTTACTGAAGTTTTACATTTTGCAAGGAAAAGAAAGTGTGCTTCAGGAACTCAATGTAGCGCGGTGGTGGGGAATAATAGGTATAGAATATATTTCATTAAAGGGCCCATGTCATGGCCATTTCTACTGATCATATTTCCATTGTTGAGGTCTACTAGAATAGATTTAAATTGTGCAATTTTCCAAACTCACATTTGTTTCTCATTCAGCATCTCTGTATACTAGTATGTGTATTCACCGGTATTCACTCTCTGTCCTAAACGGCTTGTTGGAGCTGCCCCCCCTCCCTGTGAGCCCAGTGTGCTCTGATTGGTCGGGACGTTGCGAGGCTCGCTGCTCAGTGAGCTGGCTTACTGGTATGATTTCCGGGTCGGCGATACAGCGAGACAGCGCGAAACTCATCCTGAGCACACACACACACACACACCCCCACACACTAACAGCCGAAGTAAAAACAATAAGTGTGGCTTGATATTGAGTAAGAAAAAGGTTTATAACGCTGTGAGAATAGGTCTGCGGAGAGCATTTCTCCGCGATCCCAACTCGTCTATTACCAGCGTTCAGGGAGCTCTATGCAAGTCAATGGGGACTCCTTGTTAGTTAGCCAAGGGATCCTGGTGTGTGACGTGCTCCGCGGATTGGTCCATTTGGGCCAATCCGGTCATTTGTTGTTGATTTGGGTGTTCACACGTCACTGTACCCAGGAAGAAAACAATGGAAAATGAGAAATCTCCAACGAGGCGTTCTGGGGCAGCATAGACAGGTCTTTTCTGTGTTAGAGTTTTACTCCCTACAGGGTGTGCTTTGAGGGTTTGTGACTCTGCCGACCATTTACAGGCATAAAAACCTTCATAACACACAAGGGGACGGGTAATAACCAGAAAAGCATGACATGGGCCCATTAAGTATTTGTTTAACTCGCTACAATCCATATTATATCCTTTCATGTACTTAGCTGATTCAAACATTATAACATTCACTTGCAACAACATCATTGTGGACAATCCAAACATTGCACAATCCATACATTATAACAAAGTTGAGTCTGTTTTATTTGTTAATGAAAGATCTAAATGAGCTCTATTAAAAGTAGCTGTCAAACCTCCTAAAACCCACACATCTCTCAGGACAATGGACTTTTTAGTAACAATTGAACCATTTTCTAAATCCAACCACTCATTTACAGTGCCTAATCTGATCACACATTCAAACACAACTGCAGTTTAGTATTAACCCTACATTCATATAACTTCAACAGCAGCTCCATTTTTTGAAGGGCAGCAATAATAAATACATGTAGTATTATCCATTTAAATTATCTATTTAATCTTTGAGTTAAGCTTTTTTGTCCTTTGTAGTTACTGCAGCTTTGGAATATTAATAATTATTGTGATCCTAACTATGAAAAATCTGTCATATTTTGCAAGCATTTGAACTTTTGTTCAGAGCTATAGTGCCAATATTCTGTCACAGCAAGTTTTAACCTCAAGCATCACAGATTTGTATCTCTCTTCAGTGTTTTGAGTAGAGAAAGCGCTCATTTTACATTTCTCACATGGTGAATATTTTTATTTCATTCTGTTTGTAGTTAGTAAACAACATTGTGGCTGCATGGAACATATTAAACTTCTTGCAATTTTTGTTGGGAGGCAAGTTAAGAAATACATCGCTAGTTGAATGTTAAGGCAGTGCTCACAAAATAAATATTGCAATATTTCATTTTTTATTCATGGATCAACTTATTATTCTCCTCATCAAGGGAACAGAATCTTGTTCATAAGTACCTCCTAAGTTTGACCTTGTGAGAATAAAAAAGAATTCCATTAAAATATACCACCAATTATGGTTTGAAATAGTGCCCGTGTCCATGAGAAACACCTCCGCTGTCAGCCACTACAAAGTCATTCACAGATTTATCACCGGGGAGGAGGGTACGTCTCTCTCTGTCTCTCATGGTTTACAACTCTGCTCTCTCTAGCGTCTGCTTATTCATGTTGCAAATGGAAATTGAGTTGTCCAACATTATTACAAAAACACGAACCTTATTATACAGTAAGATGGCTGCTGCTTTCTCACATTACACACAACTTCATATAAAATCTCCTAACCTTAATACTTGTTGCTCAGTTAATTAAAAAAACACAATGAATGAATTTACAGTGTTCACTCTGATGGGCTGTGTGTGTCCCAACTAATTATTCTCATAAGTATCTGTCAGTAGTGCTTAAACTTGGCACTCCATAATTTGGTATGCTTGTACCACTGATGGGCCATCGCTCAGCAGGGGTCATCAGCCTTTCCTCCAAGCAGGGCCACACCAGTTAATTGAGGTTAATTTATATCTCTGAATAACTGCGAGCAGGTGCTGGAGGTTGATGGTGGTTGTCTAATAGAAGCATGTCATAAAGGAATTTTCCAGTGTGTTTCTTTCTTTGAGTATGGCTTCAGTAGGTCATTTTGATCTTTGTTGACACGCGCACATCAATTATACTTTGTCATGTTTTTGATGTGTTTGTGTGGAGTAAAGAGACACAGAAAAAGAGTGAGTGTGTATGCTTCCCTTGTACACCTGATTACGTTTTGCCCTTAAAACATAACTGTAGAACATGTAGTGTTTGGATTCAAACGCTAAATAGTCTCTGTTTTACCAGTGTTCTGGATGTAAATTGCAGCATTATGAACACTTATGCGTATTACATGAAAACCACCACAGTTGATCCCAATTATTTGGAAAAATGGTCAGCATCATGGTGTGAAAATAAATTCTCCGGTCCTTTATATAATAAGCAATTATCCCCCACTCAGGTCCACCCATGTTTGTTGGCATGCCACAGCTAGGATGCCAGTTTCAGACACATCAGTGTACCCAGTGTTCAGTTAGAGGGGACTATGCTTGTTTTCCTTCTTCTATATTGATTTTAACATTGTTTATATAATATAAAGCTCTGCAGAAAATGATTGTCTGCCTGCCAAAAGCTTACATTTTTTTTTAAAAAACGGAATTGAAGTACGGCTTAAAGGTGGGTAGGTAATTTTGGAGAAACCAGCTTGAGTCCGCTAGAATTTGAAAATATACAGCCGGAAAAAATCTGCCACTTCCTTACAGAGCCCCTCCTCCAACACACACGAACGCGCACATGACCAATGAGGGCACGAGATCAGTTTGTGCACAGATGGAAGGCTGACAGGCAGGTAGGCCATCCAGTTACTTTAGCCGGGCCGGCTAAAATGATTGGTCGTGCTTTTTACAGTACTACGGCTTCCGCAGATGACATTTTTTTATGGATTTGTTGTCAAAGGATATTCATTGCTATCGTGATGTTAAGAGCATTCCATGAAATATAACAAAAAGTGTATCTCGAGCCGGTTTCTCAAAGTTACCTACCCCACCTTTAAACTGTGTGTTACTCTTTTCTCAATGGGAGTTCTTTGAAGTCGACTTATGGAGAAATAAAATGTGTCTTTGAAAATTAAATTAATGCCATGTTGTCGACTCTGTTGTTGCAGTCAAAACTATTCACTTTGAGTAAATCATTTGAAAAAATATCTAATCCAGCAAGTTATACAACATTGTCATTGTAAACTTGTTGGTTTTATTCCAAAATCAACTAACTAAATTGTGGTTAAATAGATCATGTGTTTGTATTCATCTTGCTTACTGAAGTTCACAAGAACTAAACACAAAACTTTGTATTTTTTATTTTCCAGATATGAGATCCGGGACCCACACATGGTGGAGGAACATGTCCTGCAGATCCTGAAGGAGAGGGCCAACTTTGACAACTACAAGCCACGCCCCTTCAACATGCGTGAATTCTACGACCGGACGGGCCACGACATCAAGGAGATGCTGCTCTCCTGCTCCTACCGAGGCGTCGAGTGCAGCGCCGACAACTTCAAAGTGGTGAGTCAGAATTATCAACAGTAAATACCCTCCAGCTGAGGCCTGCCAAGACAAGGGTCACTGAGCATGCTGGTAATACAAGGTCAGCATTGATGAGGTGTATACAAACATCTATATGATACAACCTCAGTTAAGAAATAATTCCTGAAGGGTCATTATGGGAAATGACAGGGCTGGACATATGTAACCGGCTGTGTCTGACTCTGCGTTGTGTTGTGTAGAAAGACGACGACCCAGACGTGTAGCTTCATTCAGGATGTACATTTATTTTCACTCCTGACGAAACAGCGACAGAAAGAAAACATTTCTCCAGTCAGTACTCTCTTTAACGTGCCCCTCTCCCACAGAGATCAGTATCAAAAGGGCATAACGTAAAAAGTAACACAACATACCTGACGAAACAGCGACAGAAAGAAAACATTTCTCCAGTCAGTACTCTCTTTAACGTGCCCCTATACAAATTAAACAACACAGAAATACATTGTGAACACCCGTGAGACACTACAACAAAAATAAGTAATAAAAAGTAACTTAAAGTGCATAAAGTCGACACTAAAACACGGAAATTGCTTCTGGCTGAAGAGCCGCCTACCTCTCCCACAGAGATCAGTATCAAAAGGGGAGAAAGATGCATGAACCCCGCGAAAAAAAGGGGAACAGTGTCACATACATAAGGAACGTAGGGGTACACGCTAAAATTATAGTTCCACATACTGATGTGAGTCCTACTGCGTCAGGTATTAACACAAGATGAAACAAGAATAAACACAGATTTTGTGTAATTATATAGACATATTTACATAATATATTATATACAAATGAGACATAACTGTCCCTGTTACACTCACCCCGCTAGAATTATGCAAAATTCTGGGTCGCAAAACAATCCACATATAAACACACTGGCCATTACAACAAGCAACAAAACCATATGAAACAGCAATAAGAGCTTCCTACCTAAAGGATAAGAGAATGAGGGACTCGCTTGGGCCCAGCAAGAACCCACAGTACTCTACAGACAAGGTGAGGTGCAGTTTACACCCCACACCCTGGCCAAACGATGTGGATGAGCGAAAAATAAAATAAAAAAAGGCTCAATACAGCAGTATATCACCAGAGCACAAATAATGGCTAACACGCCACATTTCACACATTAATAACAGCACGCGGCCTTATCTCAACCCTCAAGAAGGGACTCAAGTTGTGCCATGGACTCAATGAAGCGGCGCACAGGTCTAATGACTCTGCCGAATCGTGAGGTAACCTGGCCATCTACATGTGATGCTTGACGCTTATTGGCAGGGGGCCGTTGTGGCAGAGGAGCTGGGAAAGCCATTGGGGTCTCTACAGCAGTTGCAGGGTCACTAGAAACGGGGGTGACCAACACAGAAGGAGGTGGTGGGTGGTCTGGATGAACAGAGTCATCAAAAGGGGACTGCTCAAGGACCCATGAGGCGGTGCGGCCATCCTCCCCGTCAACATCCGAGAGGGAACCAGCTAGGGATGGCCCAGCTGTTGCAGCTGCTGTGTCTAACTCGGACACCTCTGTCCCATGCCAATCAGATGCCGGAGCGGTATCGGTCATGCTAGGGGTAGGTGCGGGCACAGGAGCATCATCTTCACCATCCGAGGCCTCCTCCAGCGGAAGGAAGTTGACTTGCAGCAGCAGGTTTCGGTGAACAACACGCTCATGTCCCTCTGGATCCCTGATCCGGTAGATATGGAGGGCTGGTTTTGAGGCCACCACAGTGTGCACAACAGGCATCCACTTGTCAGAAAGCTTGCATTTTCCCTTGGCGCCTTTGTTCGCCAGCAGCACCTGGTCACCGACAGACAGAGGTTGGCCCCTGACCCGTTTGTTATACTGGTCACTCTGATGTCTCTGCTCCGCTGTGCAGTTTTTCTGGGCCAGTGCCATGGCACAGTGCAGGTCTTCCAAGAGGGATTTCACGTAGGCATTGTAGTCACACACAGTCACATCATGAAGTACATTCCTGAACAGAAGGTCCACTGGCAGCCTTGGGATTCTCCCGAACATCAAATAGAAGGGCGCGAACCCAGTGGTCTCATGGACAGTGCAATTGTACACGAAAGTCATTGTCTGTATTATCTGCGGCCACTTCTGTTTGGAGCGAAGTGGTAGAGACCTCAACATGTTGCCCAGGGTGCGGTTGAACCTCTCTGTGCCGCCGTTCCCCATAGGGTGGTAAGGTGTGGTGTGGGACTTGTCAACCCCTGACAACTGCAAGAGCTCAGCAATCAGCTCACTTTCAAAGTTTGCTCCCTGGTCAGAATGAAGGCGCTGAGGGAAGCCATAAACACAGAAAAAGTTGTCCCACAGCTTCTTGGCTACTCTCTTAGCTGTCTGATCCTGGCAGGGGAAAGCATGTGCCAACTTTGTATAGTGATCGGTGATCACAAGAACATCCACAGACTTGTTGTGACGGTCTTCAGCTGACCAGAAGTCGATGCACACAAGCTCCAGAGGGGCAGAGGTCTTAATGCTCTCCAGTGGGGCTCTTGCGGAAGGTTCAGGAGTCTTGCTGAGAACACATCTGTGGCAGTGCTTCACATGATTGCGGACATCCTTCTCCATGTCGTACCAGAAGAAACGCTGGCGGGCCAGAGACAGTGTGCGGGGCTGACCTTGATGGCCAGCATGGTCGTGAACACCAGATAATGCATCTGCCTTTAGCGACTCCGGCACCACGAACTGGGACCTCTTCTGTCTAGTCAAGGGATCTTTCGTGACCCTGTAGAGGACGCCATTCAGAAGAGTCAGTTTATCCCACTGCTTCAAGACTCTCAGAGTCGGCTGACTCTCATTGTAGCGTTCCCGTCTGGAAGGCCTGCGCTTCCTGTCGACATAGAGAGCGACCCTGGAAATTACTGGGTCCTGTTGCTGGTGTGACTGCAGCTCAGAAAGAGATAGGGAATGCAACGTGTCCTGGCCAGGTGGTTCAAAGGTGGTGAGGTGATCAACCAGGGAGGCTGCACGCTCCCTAGGAGCAGAGTCCCACTCGTCCAAGGAGGAAAGAAGAGAAGAGACCTCATCCTCAGACATTGAACCTTCAATGGCGTCAGAGTGAGATGGACCCTCCAGTGACTGTGGTTGGCAGGTGAGGCGGAAGGCATCTTGCACAGACCCATCACTGACGTCACAGACCTGGTCCAGTAGCTCCAAGTAGGGTTCACGCAGCAACCGTTCCCTCAAAGGTTTCACGAAAGGGTCTCTGCTGAGGGCATCCGCCACCACGTTCAACCTGCCGGGAATATGTTTGATTTCGAAGGAATACGGAGCCAACTTAGCAACCCACCGCTGCTCACAGGCGTCAAGTTTCGGCTTGGTCATGATATATGTGAGAGGATTGTTATCTGACCAGACGGTGAATCTGTGACCCTTGAGCCAGTGGCTAAACTTCTCACAAACCGCCCACTTTAGAGCCAAGAACTCCAGTCTGTGTGCAGGATAATTGAGCTGGCTGCGACTGAGAGTTTTGCTTGCAAAGGCGATGGGTCTTGCCTTCTCCTCACCAGCAGAAATTTGGGACAGTACAGCACCCAGACCATCAAGGGAAGCATCGGTGGAGAGGATGAAAGGCCTATCAAAGTCTGGGTGTGCCAGCACCACGCTGTTGAGGAGTGCGTGTCTCAGATCATCAAATGCCTTCTCACAGGCAGGGGTCCAATCCTGAGGAGTCAGTTCTCGAAAGGTGCCAGCTCTTCTCCGACCGAAAGAGCCCTTGGCTTTCCTCTTCTGCCCTGCAGTTAAGGCGTAGAGTGGCTTTGCGATGGAAGAACAGCCAGGAATGAAGTGTTGATAATACAGCACCATCCCGAGGAAAGACCTGACCTTCCGCTGAGATGGGGTGCAACCGTCGTCGTTCATGAGATCCTCCTTCCCGAAAGCTGAGATGACCCTCACCTTCTCTTGGTCGACTGAGACGCCACTGCTGTCTATCACGTGACCCAGAAACCCCACAGTCCTGCGAAGGAAGTAGCACTTCTTCTGAGACAGCTTCAGGTTGTTGGCTCTGAGCCGCGAGAAGACAGTCTCCAGCCGTTTCAGGGCTTCCTCCTCGGATGGAGCAAAGACAAGCAGGTCGTCCAAATAACAGAGGAGGCTGGAGAAGTTCAAATCACCAAACACACTCATCATCATCCGCATAAAGGACGCGGGACTGTTGCAAAGACCTTGGGGAAGTCTGTTGTACTCATACAGGCCTAAGGGTGTTGTGAATGCCGAGTACTTCCTGTCAGACTCATGGAGGGGGATGTTGTAGAACCCCGATGTGAGATCCATGGTGCTGAAAAAGGCGTTTCCACCAAGGGCAGCAAGACAGTCGGCCTGGTGAGGCAGCGGGTGGGCGTCCTTGACGGTCTTGGCATTAAGCCAGCGAAAGTCAGTGCAGATCCTTAACTCTCCTGACTTCTTCCAGACAAGGACCAGCGGCGATGCATACTCACTGACTGATTTACTGATGATGCCTTTCAACTCCATCTCAGACAGCACCTCTCTCAGTTTGTGATAGTGTGCTGGAGGGACACGGCGATAGGGTAGCCTGAAGGGGTGATCATCAGTGAGATGAATCCGGTGGACGAACTCTTTCGCTTCCCCACAGTCCAGCTTGTCTTTGGAGAAGACATCCTGGTAAGTGAGCAACAGTTCAGAGAGTCTCTTTTTCCATTCATCTGACACCGCACAGCCTTCGAGGTCGATGTCTGCCAATCCACAGTCTTTAAGCTGCTGAGTGTGGGTAGAGCTGGCATCTGAGTTGGGAGGAGGGTCAGCTGCCTGACTGGTCTGTGGCCTATTCACACCCTGAGAGAGGGGAAGGTCTTCCATCGCGACACAAGTAAACACATCGGCCACTTTAGCATTGCGGCGTAGTGTCACGGGACTCTTGGTTGGGTTAAGGACCTTCATAGGGACCCAACGATCTCCCCACATGGGTGCCACAACCCGTCCCACAATAATGTCTTTGGGGGCTGAACGGGAGGAGGTGGGCTCCACAATGACAGTGCTCCCAGGGGACACAGGAACACTGCCAGGTAGCTTTCCCCACACCAGATACTCCTTCTGTGGTGCTAGAGTGATAGCTTGCCGTAGCTTGACCGTGCCAACCTTGTCAGGCAGTTCAGGACCAGACCAACGAGTGATGCAGCTGAGCAACTGAAGAAACTGCTCACAGTCGGGGTCTGAGGTGTTGGACTGGATGAGCTCCCAGTACTTCTCATCAGACTTCATCCTCTGTAATATGGGCCTGATGACGTTGCTACCAATAATGAGTTTGTCTCTCTGCCCTGGGACAAGGAAAGTTGGCACAATGAATTTAGAACCGTAAACCTCAATCTCCAGGTCATAGATACATCTGGGTTGTGTCATAAGGCCACCACAGCCAACTAGGACCACCTTCTCTGGCACAGGCTGAGGACAAGGGAGGACACCAGCAGCTCTAAGATTGGACTCTGCCTCTTCGCTGAGTGTGCATGACATGCTCCCTGAATCAAGCATCCCCCTTAAAGTTGACTGACCCCCTACTAACACTGGGGTATAAAACAAGTCATTGGCTCCTTCAACTCTATGTGAACCCACAGCAATCACAGTTTTGTCATCAGGAAGATTACTACAGCAGTTCACATATGTTGATCTTAAGTCATTTTCCTCACTGAGGGTGTCACTAGTGCCGCCCATGCTATCCCTCTCACTGCACGGGCGGGCTAGTTTAAACCAGCATTGGAGGGAGAAGGTGGCATGGCTGAGGAAGGAGAGGCCTGTGGGCACTGATTTCTTATGTGACCAGGACTGAAGCAGTTAAGGCATAATCTGTAAAGCCTGCAGTGTGCATGGGTTGAATGGTCCCTGGAGCCACAAACCTTGCATGGAAAGGACTCAGATGCCTGCTGGTAACGGGGTCGACCATTCTGACGGTGGACTTGTTGGTGGTTGCCTGGCTGACCATTCTGACGGTGGGCTTGTTGGTGGTTACCTGGCTGATGGTAGTCTGGCCTTTGACTGGTTGTAAGGGAAGCGTTGCACATAGCCAGAACTCTGTCAAACATTGCAACTACCTGTTGAACACCACCGTCGGTAGTAGGTGGGTTGACGGTGGTAGGGGCTGGGTCAGAGACAGCAGAGAGAGGCAGGGATAAGGGGGACACTTGGGGACTCACCCTAGCATCGTCTGGCTGAGGCTGACTGTAAGCAAGGGCAGTGGCCGGTAGAGAGTTGGGAGGGGGGTCTGGTTGGTGCGCTAATGAGGCCTGAGACATCCCCAGATTGACAGGGCGAAAAGAATCAGTCACAGGGCTCTGACTATAAACTGACAGACCCACCACATTATGAGACTGCGCTGCTGTTTTTCTCACATTTCTCATATGGGCGTCCAGACGCTCCTGAACCTCAGCCGTGGTCCACCGCTCAGGTGCCTTCAGTTGGAATGATATGGCGAGACTGGGGTCAGGACAGTGATTAATGAACATCAAGACCACTTCTGCACTGGGGTCATCTACACATTTACCTCGCCTCCGGAGGCACTCGTCCGCAGCATCTATTGACTTGTTAAGGCGTATCCAATAGTCCATAGCACTTTCACCAGCACGTGGAACAGTGCCGTAAAAATCTTTCATGGGCAAGTTAGAGTATGACAGCTCACTAAAGTTACCCTTTAATATGTCAAACACAGCTGTGGGCAGGTCGGTCGCACTCAAGTCAGGTCGGCTGCGGATTGACACTTTCACCACATCCCTGGCTTTACCTGTTAGTCTTGACATAATCAGATCAAACCTTTCTACGTGAGTGTCACATTTCACTCTATTCAGGTAACATCTCATCATGTCCTCCCATTCATGAATAGAAAATACATCAGCACGATCACCCCTGAAGTAAGGCGGAGCCTTGGTGTCTGACTGCACCACAACCTTCAATTGAGACAAATCAGCCTGGTGGGACGGGTGTGGATTGGTGGGAGACTGAGGCTGGGCAGCACTGGGCTGGTGCATGGTGCTTGATATGTTCTCACCTATCTGTTTAGCCAAACTTGTTATCATTTCCCCAAAAGCTTCAACAGATACTACTTGTGTAAGTTTACGGTCTGGCTGCATAATAGGTGTGGAGCTTGCAGCAGGTATTAATGTCGGGTTGAAATCACTAGCGAACCCAAATCTTTCACTACCTTTAAGTCGCTGGCCCCTCCCCAACCCAAATGTGACATCATGCCCACTAACATCCATATTGTTAATGACAACAACAAAAAAATCCCACAAAGCAATCAAAACACAGTTTAAAGCCACCCACAAGAGATAAAACACTAAAATAAAATAAAATGATAAAACACAGATAAACAGATATACTCAGTGATAAGTGTCCTCTCAGACTCAGTGCATCTCTCAATTTGAATATGTACACTGTCCCTTTAACGCACCTGCCGTCGCAGCAAGAGAGGGGGAAAAAAAAAAAAAGAGGAAAAAAAAAAAAACACACACTCCAGTCTTTCCTTCTTCCCGCCGGTGGGCAGCAGCTTTACCCCGGGGACCAGACGGCGCTGGTCGCGGATACAACGGGTCGTCACGGCACCAAGTGTAACCGGCTGTGTCTGACTCTGCGTTGTGTTGTGTAGAAAGACGACGACCCAGACGTGTAGCTTCATTCAGGATGTACATTTATTTTCACTCCTGACGAAACAGCGACAGAAAGAAAACATTTCTCCAGTCAGTACTCTCTTTAACGTGCCCCTCTCCCACAGAGATCAGTATCAAAAGGGCATAACGTAAAAAGTAACACAACATACCTGACGAAACAGCGACAGAAAGAAAACATTTCTCCAGTCAGTACTCTCTTTAACGTGCCCCTATACAAATTAAACAACACAGAAATACATTGTGAACACCCGTGAGACACTACAACAAAAATAAGTAATAAAAAGTAACTTAAAGTGCATAAAGTCGACACTAAAACACGGAAATTGCTTCTGGCTGAAGAGCCGCCTACCTCTCCCACAGAGATCAGTATCAAAAGGGGAGAAAGATGCATGAACCCCGCGAAAAAAAGGGGAACAGTGTCACATACATAAGGAACGTAGGGGTACACGCTAAAATTATAGTTCCACATACTGATGTGAGTCCTACTGCGTCAGGTATTAACACAAGATGAAACAAGAATAAACACAGATTTTGTGTAATTATATAGACATATTTACATAATATATTATATACAAATGAGACATAACTGTCCCTGTTACACATACAAGGGTTTGAATTGTATAGAATGATTTTCTTTTTCTTCGGTTCAATCTAAGAAGGTTTCATCAGTCCAGATCATTTTGTTCCCCCCAAGGATGAACTGCCCTACAGTGTACATCTTAGTATGTTGACACTCACCTGTTATATGTTTGCTACAAGGCCTTGCACACTGGCCTTAGCGTGCTAGTGCATTCTCTGAAAGGCTGAGCGATGCCCCATAACAACTTGAAACTTTTTCCTGAACCCTGGGTCACTGCTATAACACCTGCTTTATGAGTAAGAAGTTAAAACATTGGTCACTTTTCCTGGAAGTGTTTGTTTTTCTCATCTATTGGCATCCAGTTATTACCTTTTAACCTGTGTGAACTTAATATTTGTTGTACAGTACATGGATTCATCACAGCAGTAAAAACAAACACTAAGCTGTCTGAAGCACAATGGGTTTACCTTGTCCTGATAGTGTCTGTCTAATAACTGCAACAATACCTGTTCACATTTATTGAGACACTTCCTGCAGATAGACTTATTATGTAGGTGAACACTAAAACAATTAATATTACATAAATGTGTATTTTGATGACATAAGAACATTTACAAATGTCAACTTGTTGCAGAGATAAGTACAATTCTTTCTATTTTATAGTACGGTATGCAATTCAGAACATGAATTATTAATCGACTTGTGAATATTGTGTAGTCAGTTTGTGCTGTTTGGACTGTTAGCGGCTAGCGGCTAGCGTTTAGCTCAGCCTTCTCATGTTCAGAGTCGCTTGCGGGCCATTCTAGCCCAGATTGATTTTCATAGATATACAGTACTTGGGTTTGGTAAAGCGCTCTTTTTAATTTGCTTGATATTTGACTTTCTTTACCTTCCAAATGTGTCTGTCTGCGGTGAGTAGTAACTGTAATAATGACATTACCTTTTGCAGTAACATTTCTGCAATGTATTGCTCTTAAAGGCTTAAAAAGCCAATAGATAGGAACTATAAAAAAAATAATGTGTGTGGACAGAAGGCAACACCAACTCCAAATCTGAAATACAATGAAACAAATGCTAGCAAAAAGTGAGAGAAAGGCAGGAAGCCCTTTCTCCTTTCCTAAAAAATAAGACTGATGAGAAAAAACACTTTTACACATTTAAATGTCCTACATCGCAACTAGTGGCAGCCTGCTGTGGGAGCGGGAGCTAATCCAGAAACTCTCCAGCAGATGCTCATGCCAGAGCAGGTGGCAAGTGATGATGGCACTGTGCTGATAAGGTTGAAGTCTCTAAAGAATCCTGTGCTAATTGCAAACTACTACACATTTGTAGATGTCTGGTAAAGAGTCCAGTCGCCATATATCACTGATAATCTCTTCTTTGGTGCCTTTTATGAAGAGACACTCCTGCTTTTGAACTAAATAAATGCAGAGCCCCTGCACTATATTTAGTGATGTGTTCATCTTGTATTTCCTGTCACTTATAGAGGAAGTTATCCCTCCCATGGCCTTCCATGACATGAACTGCACACATTTCTGCACAAAACTGAGCCTCCAATAAATGCACATGCTTAAATAAAGAGGGTTACATTACAGGTGTTCTTCACATGACAAGCATTCACTCTTCCAGACCATTGCACCAGTTTGATATATGGCGTGCTTCTCTGTGGAAAGAAAATGTCTGAAAAACAGCCATACAATTATTAATAAATGTGGCCCTCTGTCTCATTCTTACACTCTGTGTCCTTCAGTGGTCCTCTGAGGTAGGATATGTCATGCTCTAAAAAATGTTTTTACCACCTCATATCCCATAAAACCATGTAGTACAGCAGAGGGCTGCAAACCGTCCCACATGGCGGTGCTGCTCTAATGTGCTGATGTGACCACATTTACCGTAGCTAGTTGTGCTTATGGCAGATGGTTCTTCGCAGGGCTCTACAGTAATGGTACAGTAGTGGACCCGGATAGCACAGCTCAGCAGAGAGCGCTAATGGTGTGGAAAGAATCCTCAGTGCAATAGAAAAAGGACGATGATCGCTCCCACCAGTCTCTGCTTCCTAACGCCAGAGCAAGGAAGCAGGAAAGCTGTGATTAACACTGTCGGCAGCTTCTGCTTGTTTACCCCCAGCATCGGCGGTGTGCATCGCTAGCTGCACCCTGGCTGTGGAAGATAGACAGGAACAAATGTCTCCATATGGCTTAAGGGAGCCCAGTCCCAAAGCCTCATTTAATCAGTACTCTGATACAAATGGAAAATAAGGCAGTCAGACCGTAATTTAATGCAGATAGTCTGAGATCCAGAGAGAATCCTTTAATACTGCCTAGACTTCTAATGGAAAAGATGATATACTGATTAAATTGGTTTCACATTGTTTTCGGGCTCACGTTCAGGTGTTGAGTCCACCATTATCCAATCAGAAGCGCAGAATTCCCTTGTCAGAGGCCAATGTAGCAGTCAATTAATAATCACTATACCCAGCCATAGTACCAATTTCCAGCCATTAAAGCCAGAAGAATTACAGATTAGTAACTCCCTCTCTCTTTGAGCAACTCAATTCCTCTCATTGTGTCCCTGCCATCTCTTTCTCCTTGGAAAGACTTTGATCATTACGAATTCAGAACATTACGTCTTTTAGCTCGGATGATATTAAAGAACAGCAGGGAGGAAAAATTACCCTCAATTAATATTAAAAGCTGGCCTTAGGCTTCTGAACCATAGCTGCAGGAGATAATAGGAGAACACTAAAAAGTGAGTGAAATAAAAAGCCATAATTAGATTTTTTATGACCTTGGGTTTAGTTAAAGAGACGCGTACGTTGACACATGGAGAAATCATGAATGTACAGAGTCAGTTTAAGAATCATTGGGTACAAAGTCTATCTGAGTGTATCCCTAAGGAACTCTGCAGATTAATATTTAATTTAAAGGTGACTGATGTCATGACATTTAAATTATTCCATTTTGAACACTTCAAGACACCCACGTCTGACAACAATCACCAGGGGAAACTATGACTGACTTTTAACTTTAAAAACTAAAGCAAAGGAGGGTTGGTGGAGAGGCAGAGGCATCACATGAGAGAGGGGATAAGAACAGGAGATAGAGGGACATAAAGAGACCCAGGTAACAACAAAGTCCCTGGGATGAAACTAAACATAATGGTCAAGTTCTGCAGAGTGACACAAAGACACATTGCAGGAGCAGCAATAGAAGTACTATCAGAAGAAAAACAGGTTTGGGCTCATTTAACCTCTCAGAGAATTCAGAGCTGCTCTGTATCTCCCTTTTCCAGCTGCCCAATTGTTTGCCCAAACACAATGAAGTATGGCAGCTCAAAAGGTTTCTCCTTTCCACTCTTATATTCTTTGTTGAAAGCAAAATGTCAGTTTCTATCCAAATGCATAAATGGAGTACACATATTATAGTTCGTAGTGGTATTTAGACAAGTTCTCAGGCTGTCTTTTTTTATTTGCCCTGACAATGACCTACAGCACTACTTTAATAGTTCATTCAATATTCAGTTTTAATTGTTAACAGCAAAATGTGTCTTGATATATTCACACGGATGAGCAGTCGCCAGCCAACTGAGAAAGTGGATTTGTAGATGATGACATCTTATGATAATACATTTTGTAAAGTGTCAAAGTTCAACTTTAGTAATTAACTTGAAACTGCAGTTGACATTTTAATACCTTTAAACTTAATTAAATTGAGAAACATTAATTGATACCACTGACTTTAAATGAGAACATATTGAAGCTAGAAGGGCTCTCAGAGAGTGCAGTGCTCGGCCAAGGACATTTACATAAGTGACAAATAATGCGTGTGGCCGGCCTCTGATTCGGATACACTCCAAAATGTAATGGGTTCTTCCTTGGCCCTGACTACATCCTTTCATCATGTTTCATTAAAAATGGGCCTCTAAGTTTTCACTAATGCAGTCGACAAACAGATAAACCAAACAAACCAATAAAAATTCCTCCTTGTCGAGGGTCAGTATCGAAAGTGTTTTGCATATTTGCAGAATTTACTGATCTTTGCATAAAAGCTTCCTGAAAAAAACCATGAAGATTCAACTCTTAAAGCATGAAGCTGTTGTGGGACAGTTCTTAATGTTAGCCATTAGCTTTATTGAGATAGTTGTGTGGTGATAACAGTTCAACATTTTTAGATAGGGATTATTTTCCTTAAATGATCCCAAGATAATTCAGCTTTTTCATTTATCTTTCATATTTCCCATTAGCCCATTTAGTCTCCCTGCCAAGTGTTTGACAAGCCCCCACTGCACCCCCTACCTTTGTGTAACCCAGACTCTTACGTAATTACCATGATCATGATTCTATTGAGCTATTGGCTCCATTTCAGCGTTGCATTGACCCTGAGAGTCCACCCTTGGTTATACAGAGAAGTGTCCTAATGAGATGTGATCAATAGAGGAAGCTTTCCAAAGACACCTGCCCATACAGTAGATCACATTTTATATAAAGCCCCGTAAATCAATATGAAGGATATGGTTGAGAGTCTTGGTTGAATACAATTCTCTTTTCACACAAGTGTTACTTTCATGCAATGATGGGTTTTTTTTTTTTACATCTTACAATTTTTACAAATTACATCTTTTGAGTTAACAGGGACTGTATTTCATTGCCGAGCCACCGTGGAAGGATACTATCAGTTGTGTGTAGGCTTCTGGGGCCAGCTTTAGGCATCTGATTTCTTAGCTTAATTCCTGATGTGATCTAATTTAATTATATTAGCTATTAATCGTAATGACTGTTGACACTGAGAGCCTGCCATTTGTGATATTGAATCTCCCATTCCTCATCAACTGTTTTTGACACAGCTCACTTTTGTTCCACCCTTTTTTATTCATTGATATTCAGGCCTCATTCATCAGCTCAAAGCCAATGATTCTCCCGTTCTTTTTGGCCAGACTATCCCCACCACTTTCCCTCCCGAGGATAAATCAATCAATTTTCTATTACTGCAGAACTCAAAGACATGGATCAATTAAGTTGTTGCTGAGTAATGCA
This sequence comes from Notothenia rossii, assembly GCF_949606895.1. Classification (NCBI taxonomy): domain Eukaryota; kingdom Metazoa; phylum Chordata; class Actinopteri; order Perciformes; family Nototheniidae; genus Notothenia; species Notothenia rossii. Next base: position 67,937,676 of record NC_136903.1, on the reverse strand, counting down.
TGCATCCCTAATGAAATTAAGCCCTTCTCTCTGAGTGTAAGGCCAGGGGCTTTCCCTGACAGTCCTGTCTTTTACTCGTACCTTCTGGTAAGTCAAGATAGAAATAACATTGGGATATAATAAGGATTTTGTAATGTGTCCTTTCAAACTACTGTTTCAACCAACTAAGATGCGGAATCAAACATTTTACATTAACAAACAACATCTTGTAATGATCTGTTTCTCAAACTTTCTATCTGATTACGCTCCACAAATCCATCAAACGAGTTCAGGAACTGTGTTTTTTATTCTTGTCAATGCTTTTATTATCTTTTTATTACATATCTAAAAGTAGTCATTGTTATCATGTTTTTTTTTCTCTACTAAGAAATAGTATTGCCTTGTCTTTTCCAGTAGATTTGGTTAAACTTACATTCAAATCATTCATCACTTGCCATGCTAAAACACTTTTATTCTGTATTTATTTAGTTTCACACACTGTAAAGTTTAGCATTTTTCCTAATTTAGGATTCGCTTAAAGTCATCTTTTAATAATGAGAACATACCAAATACACGTCAAAATCTTGTCACATATACTGTTTTTTTTCATTAATGAAATTATTTTTCAAGTTTGCATTTTGTGATAATTATGGCATGAGAGGTTGCCTGGGAAATTTGAACGTAAATTGCTCCAAAGAGAAAGAAGGATTGATACTGGGACTAGTTTTCCTGGCTTTAATAAACATTTTTTAAAAAGCATTTCCTTTTCCGCCACTACACAAATACACAAACTAACACCTTTTCCTGACCTCATTGTTGCTTTTTTAAAAGCAGAATGATTCGACACGGTAATTTCCTGAAATGTGAGGTTGAGGGGGGAAACACGAGAAGGGATTGGAAGCACAGATGAAGGCAAATTCAGAAAAGATCTGAGAATCCATTGGTTCCATGTGACCCTCTCAATGCTTCCACCATAACCATTTTTTCTCATGATGAATTGAGTGGAGGATAAACACAACGAGGGTTGAGGAAGAAAGAGAGGGAGAGAACTTGTCCCTTCAATAATCAATTATAAACACTTTGGTAGAGATCAGAGGCAGCGGATGGCTGCGCAGGGCTTTGGAGTGAGAGGGAGAGGAGGAGAAAGTGGAGGGGGCAGGAACCGCTCTGGGGGGCTCTGCTTGGCTCTGGGTTAGTGGTGCCAGTGGGAACAGGGGGAAGGAGGAAAGAGGTGGGGATGAGAGACACTGAGAGACCAGGGAGGCCACCAGCTGAATGAGAAGCAGGGTGCTGTGAGTGCTCAGGTCCTCCCTGCATTCACACCGTGTGTAAAGCTCTCAGCTCCCACTCCACTGCACAAACAACGCATGTACGCTTTATATTCTGCAGACAGTCGTGGTGATCCTTCACATGCTACTGGCAGGTGGCACACTGCTGAATTAGTCGGCTAATTACCAACCAGTATCACATTACGATGGCTGACTTTCTTCCCTTTATTCCCTTTTCCATCTTTTTTGTGATTTCGTTATTTTAAACGCAAACCTGTTCTGTATATATTCTTCCCTTTTCTTCCTGAGCAACTTTGGATTCATTAAAGATACATTACTGGGAAATATGATTAATGGCTTTGGCTTTAAAAGTTCTGATAATTACAGAAGCTGATTGATGACTGCAAGCGAGATTATTTGATGTTTCCAGAGATTGCATGATTTTGTAACGTTTTGCCTTAACTGTATTATTAAATATGACACTTGTGAAGGCGAGCGACAGACGGCTCAAAAGGATGTTTCTTGGTTTCACAGAGGACAGGGCACAGATGCTGTCATCTTGTATTTCAGCAGCTGGGGATAGATAGAGAGAGAGAGAGAAAAGCTCTTGAACTAAGAGGGGCCCATGGGAAGGTGTGTTTTCATCTTCATCCAACCATTGTCTCTAATGTTTCTCTCTTTGTACTGTATCATAGGCACATCCAATAACTTAAAATATCCCTGTCAACCTCCTTTTGACTTTGTTCCTTCAATCAAAGACTATTTGAAGTGAGAAACACATATTCATAATTGCTTGTGTTCTTGTTACAGATTAGAAATACTAATCAAATCTTTATTCCTAATGCATTGATGTGCTGAAGCATGTACAGTAGGTAGTTTCTTGTGAAGCTCAGGGTATGGTGTGCTTTGGTGAAGAAATCCTGGGTGTTTCTCAACACGAGTACGAGTACGCTTGCTTGGGAGCACATGTCTTCCGAGCGTCTTGCTTCAGAAGCAAGAATACTTCCTGGCATTCGGAAAACAAAGAGTGAAACAGGCTAGCAAGTGTGCAGGTGTGCTTCATACTGTATGAGAGGCCCCGCCTTACATTTTCCGCCACAGATTTGAGGAAATTGGTCCGTGCGCAAAGCATTGTGGGGATTTTAAGACCGTGGAGTCTACACATGTGCAGCCTCGAAATGTCTCCAAATGAAGTACGCCGGGCTCGGTAGAATTCCAAGTATGCTGGACATTGGAACATTCCTTCGGCGGCACTCGATGACATAGTATGCGTGAAATAGTGGCTCTGGAGCAGCTTTACTCGAGATTGAGAAACACCCCCTGGATAGCTACAGAGTTGTGAGCTTGGATAATGACCGCTTCTTCTAAAATAGTGACACAATATAGTAATGTGATTAAAGAGAAAACACATCATTTATCAGACTCTTGGGTCTTACGGGTGATGAAATGAAAGTAAAGAATTCATGATTACATTACATTTCATTTGACTCACGCTTTTATCCAAAGGGACTTAAGTGCAAGAACCAAAGAGATTCAGACTCCGAACAACATGGTCTCTTGAACTTATAATACATAAGAGTGTTGGGCGTCTTGAGGAATAAACAAATATAAGTGGCATATTAAGGTCTGCATCAAAGCATTGCTTTATAATAAACTGTGACTAGAAAAAAGACAGTGAAGGCGATGGAGCAGCCATGGATAAGACCTTCTCTTTGTTTATTTTCTATACCTTTTGGTGAATTCATCTGTCAATGTCTGTCAATGTCAGTCCTCCAGTCAGTCATTCAGTCAGTATACAGTTTTAAATGAATAAAAGATGCTTTGAGTTTCTAACTGGTGAAAGTAGAGATGTGTCACTCGAGGCTCTGACTCTGTGTATCCTTGTTATCATCTGTTCACCCACCACCGCCGTAAGGCAACAGCTCATCCAAGCTTCATTGCCTTTGTTTTCACTACTTTGATATTGTTTGTGTTGCAAACATGAGAAAAGGTGCCATTATTGAAATGTGGGCGGCTTATTCATCAAAAAGAGCTTCAAGAAGACCAGATTCAGACATGTGCTACAAGTAGGACAGAAAAAGTGGTTTGATATATTGTTGTCACAAGAAACATTACATTATCAATGGATGCCATATTTTTGAAAATGTGACATGCTTTTTTTTTCTACATCACCTCTTATCTCACCATTAGTGTTTCTAGAGGAAGAGCCCTTTTCTTTCTTGATAAAGCTATATTGAGAATGACAAATATGTGTTGAAATTAGTTTAGCTAGTCTTTGTTATCTTTTAGTTGTTCTGGTATTGTGATATCCCTGTTTCATAATCTCCAAAGCATCCATTTAAATAACCTGAATCTCCTTGACTTGATGTTAGAAAGCATGAATTGAAGTGCTTTTCTCAAAATCATAATGGTCACTGATGGCTGTTTTTATCAACACTTATCTCTTGTATTTAAAAGTGTATTCATATGTACTCCTCGCCGACACAAAGTAAAATAATCTAAATGCCATTGTTTAAAAATGACTCTGCATTTAACAATAATAAAACAAGTTTTTGAATGTTAGACTCAGACAGAGTGGAGCTCCTACAGTACCACTGTGTGTTGAGGCGCAGAAAGGTGGCTGCAGGACCAAGTGTTCAAATGGAGAAAATACTTCTATAATTGGAACAGTTTCCCTGTCCAGAGTGTCCTGCAAAGACACTGACTCAGTGCTTCAGTGAGCGTTTCAACATTCAGACTCTGCCTGCAGGATCCTAAGCCGTACTCTCTCTCTCATCCTCATCCGTGAGCTGTCTGGATGTCACCTTCTGATGTTTAATTAACAATATGCTGTAAGAGATGAAATATATATATAAACATTCATTCTAACCTCTGTCACCCTGGTGCTGTATCCTACACTTTTCCTTCTTAACCTTTCCTCTTTGCTGAAGACAACCGTCAGTCATTATCTGTTAATCGTTCCTCCTCAGCTCCCAGTCTTTTTATCTCTTTATTCCCTTGCCACAGATCTTTTTCTTCCCAGCAGCGGGGGTTGGTGAGGGAATTTAAAAGCATCAGAAATCATTTACAGATTGCTGAGTGTACAGTTCACACTGGCCCAGTTCACTGTGCAGAACTCAGAAAGGTGCAGGCAGCATATTCACACAGTCCATCTAATTTATTGCTCTATTCAGTATTACAAGTGTGTGTGTGTGTGTGTGTGTGTGTGTGTGTGTGTGTGTGTGTGTGTGTGTGTGTGTGTGTGTGTGTGTGTGTGTGTGTGTGTGTGTGTGTGTGTGTGTGTGTGTGTGTGTGTGTGTGTGTGTGTGTGTGTGTGTGTGTGTGTGTGTGTGTGTGTGTGTGTGTGTGTGTGTGTGTGTGTGTGTGTGTGCAAATAGGTCACACATAGTAAGGGCTTCAAATTAAATGTCCAGATTCAAGAGCTTACAGTAACATGCTGACCTGCAACTTTGGTGGATAAACCTCCCAACAGCAGAGCGAAGTTATCTGACATTTTGTATCTCTTTTTGCTGTACAGTTATCTAAAAAGCTTCCTAGGTTGTAATTTACTAAACTGGGGCAGACCTGCCTTTCCTGCTGTTTCCCTAGCAATTTAATATGTTTCGGTGTACAGCACATCCATCTGTTTTTCATTACCTTATATATTATTTAGTTCTCTCATTGTCCTAAACACTAAGATGCTTCAAGTTGTACGTTTGCCATATAGGCGTTTATTGAATGCTGCAACTTTCGCCGCTGCAGCATTCCTCTTTTTAATATGCAAAAGTAATTTTGTGTTAATGTCTAACTGACAGTTACAATGGATGTGCCAGGCCTCGGTTACAAATCAGTAGATTGGAGGTGGCAGTAGAGTGGACGCGACTAAAATACAGCCGCTGCACCCTTATTCTGTCACTGGGTTTATGTTCCTGCTCGCCAGGCGCCAACAGCTGAGAGATAAGTGCAGAGATTATTGGAAGGCAGTAGCTCAGTTCATTTGTCCATATTTACAGGTCCTGTTTGTGCATGTGTGTGTGTGTGTGTGTGTGTGTGTGTGTGTGTGTGTGTGTGTGTGTGTGTGTGTGTGTCTGTGTGTGTGTGTGTGTGTGTGTGTGTGGTGTGTGCGTGCGTGCGTGCGTGCGTGCGTGCGTGCGTGCGTGTTTGTTTCGGGGTTATGTGTAATTGTAAAATAACACAGAGTGAAAAACTTACATTTCCCCTCTGGGATTGATCAAAGTTAATCTTCATTGTAATGTTTGAATGAATGGAGTTCAACGCTCCCGATACATTAAAGTGGACCTATCATACTATATTTGAATAATATAATGTAGGACCATACCTATATAAGGCATATTTATACTTTTTATTTTTCAAAATACCAAACAGATCATGCATTTTAGCCATGCCTCATTTTGCTCAATTTAACACTGTCTTTTCATGGGCTGATTCTGTGAGAACAGCACCATCTACAGGCCTGGCATATGTACTACAGCGTCTCCTGCGCTTTCGGACGGCAATGTCCGTGGCTGTCTCCTCCTGATTGGTGGAGTTGGCCCAATAGCCGTAGCGCCACTTCTGTGATGTCAAAGAAGTGTTCAAATCTGGATCAGTCTGTATCAGATCCGTTGCAGCCCCTTTTTAAGGGATTTGGGTATGGAGGAAAATAGAGAGGGTTGTGTTTTCTGACACTTGGTGAGTTCCCTGACACACCGGGGACACATATTCATGTATAAAAGATGTACAAAAGTGCATTTTGCATTATAGGTCCCCTTTAAAGAAACATTGACTGGATCCGACAACAGTCCACTTTATTTTGGCTTAAACAGAGACGACGTTGCCAGATGATTTAACCTGTGTCTTAGTTCACATAAAATGCCAAATAACTTACAGCAATTGCCTCATTTTCAAGTGCCCTCTTCTTGGTTTTCTTACCCTTATAGATATTTGTTTTACTGCCAACATCCTTCATTTTTGATCACCTGTATCACATCAACTATCCATATTCTTGCCAGACTTTTCCAGCAAGTAGTGCACACTCAAAGTACGTTTTCCAGCATTTGGTATTTCGGTTAAATTCAAGTGATTGGACAGGTAATGTCACCATAATGAAAGGTCTCGACCTTCAATTTGGAAAGTCCACATTGCTATTCCGCCATTTGGTGAGCAAATGGAAGACAAATAATGCATGTTCTTAAAATGCAGTCATTGGTGTCTGCTGGATTTTAGCACGCCTCAGAATAGTGACACACAGAAAAATAACATTTTAAAAGCTTTTATGTTGCCGGTTACATGAACTTCTCACTTAACTGATTACTGGAAATCTGTTTAATGGTTTATTGCCAAAAGCTAAAGCAGCTCTCATAAAATACAATATTATTGATTATTATCACTTTTATTGACATTTAAAAATCAAAATTTAGGGAATTTATTATTCAGAGCCCTTCTTAGGTAATCAAAATAATATATGTTGAAGATAATAAATTATTATTGATCTCCTAAAACACCTTAGGCTCAGTTTGATTTCAGCAACACTTCATTCATGGGATATTGGCTCAATTACTCACTTTAAAGATTCACAACACAACCATTTTTATTTGAAACACCATAGGAGAAAAATTTAGTTTCATTGTATGTAAAAAATAATCTGTATATTATGTCCCAAGTAGATACACAAAGCTAGTAGTGTCTCATTATGTGTCATGACTGATTAATGCATTGCTTTTACTTAATGGGTAGTGGCTTCATAAAATCCTGATCGACAGTATATCGCGCCGTAACCCCTGGACACACCCCAAAATAGCAGCTCATTCTGTATTATTAAAAATCAACATGTCAGTGTATGTCAGCTAAAAAGAGAATCGAACTCATTTGGGTGAAAAAATAGCCTGATTTAAGAGAAAAAAAGCTTTTCTCTGTTCAATAATCCCCTATCAATGTAAACTATGTTTCTTTACTGGTCCTTGTTTATGCAACATTTCCTAGACAGTTATAGGCCTGAGGTTCTCACAACCTGGCTGTCTTTTGATGTTAGTTTCAACACTTAGCCTTTACTACACTGACACAAAAGCTTCCATATTCTACTTCAAGGCACTGCACAGAGTCGCAGCTAGAATAATCTCTTTGTCCAGGAGGCTATAAGAAGTGGATGAGAAAGCGAAGACCCACTTTTTATTTATTTCTTGATAGTCCTGCTCTGGGTCTCACAGTGTCTTTTCCTTGAGATGTAAAATAGAGACGGCCTTGGTTTTCTGGTTCAAAGCCTAGTTTAGTCGGGTAGCAGAGAGTCACTTCATGTGTCAAAGAAATAAAAGGCTCCACTTAACACTGTTGTGCATGACTTCCTCCTGAGATTATGCTCAACCGACTGTAAGGTTGGTGCGTCGGAGAGAAGGGCGGACGCTGAGATCATGGGAGTTTGTTTCTGGGTCTGTATGTGTCTGGTAACTCTTCCCTCAGTGTGTAAGTGCCACTCCTTTCATACACAGGCTTCGTTGTGATGCACATAAAAGGTGTGTGATAGGATGGTTTTAAAACAAAGAATACATCTTGTTTTTTGGAAAGCAAAGTTGTATCATGCTTCAATTTGCAAATTCTAACATCAGATTGCAATCATTTTTACAATTTAAACCATGCCTTTAGTTGCTTTCTCTTTGTGTGTTTACAGATATGATGCCAGTGTCATACAGTGTGCAGTAACTAAAGGGCTAGTGCTATATCAAAACAGACTTTATGCAATATGTAGCATTTCTGAACAACCCTATTTGAAGGTGTGTTAATAAAAGATGGACAACATTAAATACTAAAATAGTTTTGGAAGAGTATTTCTTGGAACACTCAATTAGGTGTAATATAGTTTGGCCAAAAATAAAATATATGCTTAATATCATTTCCACAGGCCTGGTCAATACTTGCTTAACATGTTTGACTGTGGTCAGATACGGTTGGACTAACTGATAGGCAGTTTACTTCAAACTGATGCCTTTGGTGTTATTTTCTTGAACCCCTTTAACTTCACAACTTAGCAGTTTATTCTCTAGTTGGTCTGAATTATTAAAGTATGTAAAACACATTGGAGGCGATAAGTAAGAACAAGCTAACGCGGCTGCGTCTGATAGTGCTACGGCCACTTCCCTGAGAATACCAAAGCTTGTCATATTTAAATCCTATTTATCAAATCATAATGAGTCTGACATAAAATACCAGAGCATTCAGAATGTTAGTTTCACTTCAAAAAGCTTACAAAAAGAAATGTGCACATGAGAGCAAGAAGGAGGGTGCATATGGCTATTTTATGTATGAAGAAAAGTATACATTTAAAAACATTTGGTTATAAAAAGACACTGTCATCTAAAACGACTCAAACATTACCATTTCCTATTTTGAACAAATATATTATAATCTTTTTCAATAAGTTGGATTCAGGTCATGACCATCTAAAAACAGTTTGTAATATAAAATTCTGTTATACAAAGTAGTTTAGCCTTTTTGGTCTCTTGGTTATTTTCTCAACCTGAATTATTTAGTTTATTTATCTCGAACTGTTGGTCCGATTGGTTGTAAATAGCACGAACCGAGTGCCATAGACGTACCACTTTGGTTTTTCTTTTTAATGACATGCAAATAACTGTTAAAAACACAAAAAGCTAAGTTGTGATCCAAGACTTGTCGTAATCCTTGCTGTGATATTAATGCCATATCGCCCTCCCATATCGTGTGCATGCTTGATCTTAGTGTGAGAGTGTGAATGTACAATATGTGTGCGCTCGTATGCATGATTACATGTATGCATAGTTTTCAGTCAGGTCATTGCACTCTAACCTGAATTCGCCTCAGATTTTCTACAACAGACAAGACCTCACACATCTAGCCAGAGTGAAGAGAGCAGCAGTAAACAGCTATTACTATGCACCGACACAGTCAGGACCCACATTACAACAAGTGGATCTGCTTGCCCATTAGTGGCATATATTAAAATGTGGGTTACCAAAAAGGCACTGTTTCTTCTGCAGTTAAACAGATCTTAATGAACCTTTTGGGTAATGAGGCATTTATCCATGAGGCACAGAGGAACAATGGCAAACATGGCAACAAAATGGTGAGTCCACTGTGTTATCAACTTGCCCATCATAGGAATACTTAGGCTCTATTTCCTGGTATCATCCCTCTGTTCACTCACATCAATGTTGCATAGGGTGACCACAAGTACCACCAGCATATGGGGTTTCGTCTGCTAAAAGTCAAAAACGTCATTAAGCAGTATGAAGGAGTACATTATTCGCCATTCTTTGTGCGCGTCGTGGTTTTCCATTTCCTGTCGTGTGCTATATATTGGGCATGTTAATGGTCTGCAAAGGCTAAAATCCCAAATTCCCTCCGCTTCTAATGGTTAGCTCTCCACCACATCGTTTGTAAAAGTCTAAGGGGCAGGACAACTCTAAGCAGTTGACAAATCACAACAGAGCCGACCAGCTAACCAATCAGAACAGACTGGGGCGCCTTTACAGGTGGAGTCTGTGATTCTAATACAACACCATTTTTCACATGTCATACGCTGTGAATATCTGGTCACAGTCCACTAATTGTCAGTCCTTTTTCTGCTGAACAGAATCTGGTGTTCAAACACAGCCCTGGACCTCATAATGATTTGTTTTCATTTATTTTACATTCAAAGCTTTCATCGAGATGTGTCCCTCCCTTTGTGTGTTGTGGAAAAATGGCCACGGGAGAGCAAACTGTGTTTTTTTATTTTAAAGCAGTGAAGATATTGATCTTGAAAAGCAAAACAGAAACACATATTTATTGAAGCTGAATGTTTTGTTAGATAAAATAATTACTGGAAATGATTGCATCTATTTTTTTGTATTTAAATGTTGAATTTGGACTGTCAAATAAATAACTTTATGAAGTCTTCAGATTTTCGGCACCAACACTGAGCAATATAGCCTTTAAACCTCACTATTTGCTTCATGTTGGCTGCTCTGTCTTAGTGAGGCATTAGCAGTTGAAGGTTAAAGAAGGAGGATAGAGAAAGTGAAGAAGGTGAAACAAGCACTGCTTTAAGTGCCCTTGAGCAAGACAGTAAATCTTAAACACGCTCAGTGGCCAAAAATATGAGTACAGAGGAAAATGGAAATGAGAGGAAGAGACAAACTGATGGATAGAAAATGACGAAAAGGTTTTATCATCAGTGATGACAGGATGTCATCATCACCCTCACACCATTTAAAGCGAATATATTCTCCTCAAGTCAGGGTTCAAATGAAAATGTAATTTTCGATGAAAGCAATGGATATTTGAATTTAAATAAGACACTGTCTGTTTCCTTCACATTGCTGGAATAAGTTATTGTTTAGAGCTACATGACATGCATGAATGTTTGCATCTTTGCGTGTTTTCATGTATGTTCAAAACACACTCTTTGTTCACAACTTAACCAATTTAACACCAACCAGCTTTCAGTTGACCTCAAGACTTATTAGCTTGTTTACTCTAAATGATAAAGCCAACTTGATAATGCTACCAGGACAAGGCTTGAAACTGTAGTCTAAGAATAGTCTCAGATTTTCAAACCCAAAGAATTACACACTTGTATTAATGCATTTGTAAAATGAATAGACCCGCGGCACTTCTCATCTGGATGACTTTGTCAATATATAATCACCTCTGTGGCTATGAGCAGCGAAGTGAAGAAAATGCAAATGCTACGTTAATCAATGTCTTATCCTTGGCATTTTTCCAAAAGCTTGTTCCACACTTAGTATACTAGACATCTCCAGACTTAATCTCGCCGTTATCTTGCACAGCATAGGCTATAAAATCCTTATGATTAATTTGTAATACCTGACAAGTATTAAGTCGGAGAGAGTCATTCAAACACAATCCTCTGTGGAGTTGACACAAGGACGTGCACGATACTCCAATCCGTCCCTTGAGCTTCTTTGTGAATGGAAAGACAAATCTTTCATGTGCAATCGCCAGAAAGTCTTTCTTAAATCTGTAGGGGCACATTACACATGGCAATGCAAGTTTCCATGTGTAGCTCCTTTCAACAACAAGGCAGTTCAAAGTGTTTTACATGAGACAGAAGGGCATCAAGAAAATATATATAATAAATTCAAGGCAACGGAGCTGACGTGTCCTGTCCTCTGTTCACAGATTCTGTGTAATGAATGACTTTACAAGTTGGTAACTGCTGTAACCTCAGCTGTTGTACACCCATAAAAACAATGCAGGCGTTCCCATTTCATTTGATAAACAACATCGGTGTACTCCAGCTCATCTTTGATCTGACTTTGAAGGGAGAGTATAATTTAAAGAAGATATAAACAATGGCAGAGAGGGAGGAAACACCTCTTCTGAAGAGATGACACAATATCTGACATGACACAGGGGTGGAGAACAAAGAATAAGCAGGCAATCACATGGGACGGGCGGAGGAGCACCGGTGAAATGAAAGAGGAGAGGAAATGAAGACGTTTGAAAAGAGGATGTGGTTGTGCTTTCAAAAAAGTAGCCGAAGTCCAGAGTCTGCAGCAATGCCTGTTAAAGAGACACATTGTTGCGTTTATGTTCGCTGACATACCTATGTTTCACAGTGTGATCATCAGGTAAATTGGCGTTCTTGCGTTAGAGGTACATGTAGGAGTTCAGGGTCATGAAAAAAAAAACTGGGGTTTGCATTACATGTCCCAGGTATGGTTTATGTGATAAGCAATTGTAATTGAGATAATTAATGATTAACCATTGAGAAGTTTAGGGTAAGCTATAACAACAAATATGACATAGAGGTTTTTCAAACTAGGCAAGAAAAGGCAAAAATATTTTAAAGCTTTTATTCTTTATGTAGATAGATAGATAGATAGATCTTTAATTTGTCATTGTACAGGTACAAATAAAATTACAATGAACTCAAGTAGAATAACACAGAACACCGCAGAACAAACAATACAAACAATACAAATATGAAACCTGCATTTGAGTGCTCCTTTAAAGTTTAGAAGGTACACTTTGGTTGATTCTGTATACTGTATGTTCTTTGAGTTGCCTATGCATTACAATAAGCACTGTAACAAAGCAGATATAGAGCAGATATTGTAGGAAGTGAAAAGGGTTTTGCACGAAATACATTGCACAACATGTGATTACCTTTACCTTTACAAAACATACTGCAAATAGCTGCTGTAATACAAAAAGTTGTATTTTGTTCTTTTGCTCTTATTATTGCTTGAGCTTCTGGCAATGATTCCTGTGAGCATAATTGTTGCAACATTAGTAATGCTCTGTGAGTAATAGGCAGCGTTGGTGGGACACTGAAAACTAAATGGGCTAATGGAATATATCTGTCTGACAGCTGGGAGAAATCTGATTGAATGTTTCTCTTTGGCTGACGCTGATATGCGGGACTATTGGATTGTGTTCCCTTGTTTGTGATCCAACACTTAATTACGGTACTTCAGTAGAAGTAGATATTTTTTCCGCCTTAATACTTTGGCTGTCCACCAGATAAACCTCTAAAGCAGCAGCACTGAGTACTGGAGTTGTCTCTTTAACTACTTTGTTCAATTTAAACCTTCTTCCAACATTTGCTGTCGTTCTGGAACAAATCTAGAATACTTTACCTCAATTATGCTGAGACAGACCTTAAAAGTATGCATATCTGCTCCACTGGTCCCATTGTCCTGACTAAGGCATGTGTTAAACAGCATGGCACACATTGGTGTCATAATATCTTCTCACTGTCTGCTGGAGATATTGAGCGTCAGGTCGGGAAAACGTGATCCAGCACTCTCACAACCAACGCTACATCAATATCACTTCACCCAATACACTTGGGGAAATATGAGTCCCCCTTTCTCTGCCTAGACACCATAATAGGCAATTAAACAGCTCATGTGGTGGAAGCACAACACAGTTGATGAAAAGGAAAGGAGCATTTAGAGGGTGACTAATTAACAATAGATCTGGATTGGAGCCGATTACATATTTCTGTTTCCTGTGTATTGAACTCTGGCAGCTGATAAGTGGGTATATGGATGGCAAATTGCACCTGTGAAAAAGCAGCTTGTATTACATTTCATTGAACCGTCTTTCACTATTGTTGTTAATCTTGTTTTGTGTGTTCAGGTAATTAAGTTTCCGGGGCTGAAGAGTGAACTCATCCATCCTAATAATAACGATCCTGGTGTGCTTTACATGTTATTGTCTCTCACTTATCTGAGGGAAATATGTTTCCCAATAGGTCAGTGTACACAAGCTGACGGGCAGACACATTAGAAACCCTGTTTGTGTTTGTGTCTGTGTCTGCATCGCTTAATTTAAAAAGGATCCGTGCATATGACAGGATAATTAATGGGATTTATTTATGAATGAAAAAAATATATATATATACAAAAAATATACACTAATAATGATAGTAAAAAGCACCTCAGATTATGACCCAACCAATATGTTTACAAAACATTTTTTTGTATTATATGTCCGGCATAACTTCAACAACATAACTACATGGTTCAGCCCAAATCTTAACAATACGTATACATTTTATAATCCATAAGCAAAACGTATGCTTGTATTAGCTCATGTAACTCAATACTAGCTCTCCTAATAAAATAAGGTATTGCTCCGTTTTTTACGGCATGCAGCTGCCATACATTTTCTATTGATGGTTTATACTGTGCAACCCTAGCCCAGATATCCCTCCTGGATTTCTAAGCTAG
>NC_136903.1:67849943-67923534 GCF_949606895.1 Notothenia rossii | reverse complement strand
GGCAATAAATTGCTAAAAGAATACATATATTTTTCCATTTTGCCATGTCAAAGAACTTTCCTTAACCCTTAAACAAATATTTACAAGTAGGATACAGGGCCAAACATACAATCACAATCTCCTTTTAATACTTATTTGTACTTTAACATCCAGAAAAGACTGAATGGAAACTAAAATTAGAATTGAACAGAAATCCTTCCTATCTTTGTATAGGAGCCTTTTTTTTATTTTTTATCTGTTATTCACGGAAACACAACATTTAAAAAAAGAAGATAGTTCTCTACAGTTCTCCCGTATTGATCACTTTGAGTGTTCTCAGCATTTGTCCTTTAAAATGACCTATGTTTATGTTTTATAGAATGCGACCTCTTGAGACCCGTATGAAATGTCTCAATAACGGATTACGGGAGTATTGCAACAAGGTTATAGCGGCTAAATAAACACCCATCAGGGATGAGGTTGAGTTCAATGGTTATGCTTTGATCTGACTATCAGATGGATGTTCATGAGTCAGCGCTGGTTAATTTAATCTGTGACTAGAAACTTACCCTAACCGTAACCTGTGCCTAAACTTTACCAAGTCTCAAGGCTCTCATCCGAAGAAATATTTGAAGGACAATGTGTAACAGTTGGAAGGCACTGACAGAAGAATTTGCATTTCAAGGTTTTGAAAAAAAATGACAGCATGTGTCCTTTAAAATGACCTATGTTTATTATTTACAGATATGCAACCTCTTGGGGTCATTATGAAATGTGTTGGAAATGTGATGATGGAAGTATTGCAACAAGGATATTGCGGTGATAAACACCTCAGGGAGGAGGTCGAGGTCAATGGCCATGCGTACGACATGTCTGACTGTCCGATGGATGTTCACGTCAACAGTCAGCGTTCTCTTCAACCTATGACCCCACACTTTCCCTTTATCATAACCAAACGTTTTTGTTATTGCCTCAATCTAACCACGTCTCAGGAGGCTAATTCGAAGGTGTACATAAAGGCAATTTACTGTCATTTTGGAAGGCACTGAAAAACAATGTTGATCTTCCGATTGGAGGACCTCCAATCATACGTTTTGTTTTGAGGTAATTTGAGTATTTGAGGCTAATGCTAACGCAAAACTAGCATCTTGAATAGAAGCAGCTGCTCAGTTGACCCAGGCTCGGAGCTGAGTGCCAGACAGCGGGACACTAATTACAAAAGCTTTCAACAAAATCAACAGAACAGTGATGAACTGTATGGGGGACACTCCCTGGCTCTGAGCATTTTAGTGATTGCATTTAATGGAGAGATAAAGTCAGGGTGGCAGTATTGTTCGTTCCAGGGACATCGGTCCAGTTGAGCAGCTGTTTCCAGCAGCTGCACAAACATTAGATACAATTAAAAACACATCACATTGTGTGGATCAGGTAAGCGTATTGTTTTATATAAAGCCAGTTAGACTGCGGGAAGAACCTTTACATTAAATCAATAATGTCACGCATTATTCACTGTTGAAGGGTACAGTCATTCTGATTTAAATGGTAATTAATTTTGATATATGTCAGACACATGTAGTCTGATTAAATAATGTACTCAAATAAAGCCACAAAGTGCGCAGCTGTTCGCTCTGTGTAATACTTTGTATTGTGCCAGTTAGCTTAGCGTTGACTTGATCTATCAACTTTAATACATTTTATTATACTCAAATACACGATTGATTGTTAAAGTGGGTTGAGGTTTTTTGGGTTTAAGAAATGTCTTAACATTTGGATCCAAATCATTTTTAGTCATTTAGTTTATAAGACGTGTTCTTATCTCCAGAAATAAACCATCATCAGTTTTCTCAATATTTAAGGCCATGCAGACCGGGGAAGACATTTCGTTTTATTTTTTTTAAGTGTTACACTCTTATTATAATCTTTCCTCTTGCTCTTGTTAGCATTCATAAGGGTAAGCGTTCTCTGGCCTGGAGAGAAACTTTAACCAGGGCAAAATAAATCAGAGAGGAGTGAGAAAGAAAAAAGACGAATATATTTGGGGAGGCTTTTAGACAAGGAGAAATTGTCAGACAACCCAGCCACTCAGACAAAGTTATCAGTATTAACGTGTCCATTTTATTTTCCCCTTGAATGTCCGGCAGTACACAGACAGAACACCTCACTTAACCTCGAGGACGGCAAATTGATGCTAGGCAAATAAACAAAGACATAATTGTACCAGATGGGATTGCAGACGCTTGCTCACAGAAAACAGAGGATTCCTTTTCTTTAAAATAGATGCATCACAATGAGGAAACAATGGTCCACTATGTTTTACTGCAGGGAGCTTAATTTCAATGTTCGCCTTGTGTGAAAAGCCGCCTTCTGCATCCTTGGAAATGTCTTTCCGACAACCCAATACATAATGAATATGTTATTATAAACTGAATGTCCCAGTTAGGTTTGTGTCAGTTTAATTCATCAATAATTCCGACCTTGTTTACCTTTTTACCCCTACTCTCCTTACAGAACCTCTCTGTCCTCTCCCATCTGATTCTAATCCTCAGGAACTTCAGAAAAAGTTATTTCTCTCCACTGAAAACAACATATTCCTGTTTAGCTTTGCTCTGAACCTCAATCGTTCTTTGTGTCATTAATATCCTCCAGATGTTGCCTTGCGCAAGTTGTTTTTCTCTGTGGGGAACTTGCTCTTTTGAAGCCTGTCTCTGTGACCACAGGCTTTGACCCAGCGCCAAACCTACACTCTAAAAACAAATGAAGGCGTCCTTTCACCATCACTTAATTAAATGCATAGTTGCAGGATAAAAATGTGAGTTAATTGATTTAGATAAACATTTTAAGTTGCACACATTAATTTATAAGTTGTGTTGACGTAATAATGTTGGTAATTACATCAACTTAATATTGTGTGTAATTTGAACTCTGATTTCTGCGTTAATTATCTTAAAACAAAATTCAAGTTGTAGTAAGTAATGCAATTGGCTTGATAACTTAATTGTTCTACACCTTGAGTTAAGGACTTCAAGTAGGCCTACACTCCCAATTAACATGCCTGGACAAGTTCCGACAGTTAAGACAAATAGAAATATACAAAGGATATTTTAATTTGAGTGTCATCTTTTGTCATTCAAATACAGTAGATGGCCTTGTAGTTGCACTGTAGGCAAATTGCTGTTTGACCAAAATGAGCAGCCTTTGAACTGTGAATAGTTGTGTGAGAGGGTCCAAAGTAGTAGAGGCTACTGTGAGAGTAAAAATACTTTGGTTACTATTGTGATATCGCTTTTTATTAAAAATGAATCTCGGTGAAGCAGATCAAGGACATGCTTCTTGAGGTAGGATCGTTATTTAGAGTTGTCATTGAAATGCAAGTTGTTGGCAGTCACCCATTCAGAATATATTCATTTAGGTAATTTCTCTTTTTTTCCCTTTTTCAAAAATAGCACAATACAATTGAAGTATGCAGAGAACTATAGCCATCCGCTGCCTTGTCGTGTGCCTTGGAGAAAAGGAAGAGGACCTTTTCAAGGAGTTTAGCGACGTAATTCAAAATCTTGAAATAAAATAAAATCCACGGGCACAGTGTAAAAACACAGCACAAAAGCACTGCTCTCTGTCAATTACATTTTGAAGCATATTGCACTTTTGGCCACACCCCAATCAATAATATCTTAGCAACGTTCAGGAGATAGGGGTTAACAGCAATGGCATGGGAAAAGGATTGTGTACAATTTGAAAAGTGGCTTCTGCTCTTCACTTAACCAGTTCACATATTGTATGGAACCTGCAAAAAAGATGACAAGATACACTAAAACTTGCACGATTGTGATTGACAAAATCTGTCCACATACATTTAAACACGAGGCAAAGTACTCAAAGCCACCTCTGTGTGTCTTCAGGACCACATTGCCATGGTGACACACACATGCAGACTCAATAGGCGAAAACAATACCAGCGTTGCTTTAGCAGCTGGTAATAATGGCTCTGAATTAGCTAAGAGTGACAGTTTAAAAAGTATGCAATTACCTAATTCATTATCTCTAATGCGCTAACCTATTATTTAATGTGCTTCAAAAGGACATGAATATCGCCTTCATCAGTGACCGGTCCACCCCAGGATCTGACCATACGATGGCAACCATCGTGGTCGAGGGAAACAAATGAATGAGCAAGCATTCTGCGTTAAATGTGTTCATACTGTTTGAAATAATGACTGTCTGCAGTGTAAACATCTTTGTTACATCTTTTTTTAAATTGATGTGTGTGATCTACAGATTGGTGACCATTGAGAGTTTGTTACTGTAGTTTTACAAAAACTTTACAGATTTTACATATTTGGCACTGGTTTTAAATATGCAAAGGCCTCTAACTTCGATGTGATGGCAGCATTTATTTGCTGTGTCCCCATTTCCCATGGTAATATGGCTAATGTGTTTATTTATTATTTGTGGGGCAATTTAAACTTGTGTTATTTATCTTTTTTTTCAAGATTTAAATGAAGCTCAGCGCAAGTTCTTTCAGGAGGACTGGGTGTATATACATTCAATCCGCAGTTGCATATAATCAGCTCATCACAGGCGTTCTCTTTAACCCATTACATTTCACCTCATTCTCCAGCAGCCAATCAACGTGCTGCAGCCAAACTATAAAATGGTTCTCCTCTTTCCTGCAGTCAGCTGTGATTTCAGGTGTTCATGCACCTTATCATATGGCATGTGTCAATAAATGTAATAAAGGCTTCATCTCGCCATCACTACCTGCTTGCCACCTAAGACGCACTTAGAGACCAGTACTGCTACTGAGCCGGGAGGAGAAGTAGCTTCGATGAGATGTAGCTTGAGCCCTGCCTGCCTGCAAGAGGGGTTGTGGTTGAAGCCGGAAGTGGGTGAAGCTTCGCAAGCGATGAGGGCCCGTTCCGCGTGAAGGCCGGAAGCGCCGCATTTGAGCGGCCCTGATGCCAGTGATGCCCTCTCGAGAGACTGAAGGCGTGTGTCAATTGTTTGCCTGAAGTAGCCCATTTCCATTAAGCCGGAGGAACTTCCGTGGAGCTCAGTATCCTTGTCTTTTTCTTCCGCATCCGGGTTTGCGGGGTGGCCGGCTAGAACCGCTAGCCAACTGGGGAACGCCCCCTGTAGCTTAATCCGCAAGACTGCGGAGCTGATGAATTAATACCCGGAGCTGGGACGAAGCCCTGCTGCTGCTTGCGCGTTGACACCTGGAAGACAGCTGATGGAAAAGGGGAGAGCATATATACAGGGATTAACAGGTGCGATGATTAGGCTTGTGAATGGAGGGAAGTGATAGGTTAGCTGAGGAGTGGGGAGTGGCGCTCCCTATCCTTTAGTGAAGGGAGCGAGTATTGCCATGACGCGCAATACGAAGTGATAGGTCTTCCTGCCTGAACTTGCGCTGAGCTTCATAAGCTTGTATAAGATAATTTCTGGTGAGCACCACCTCTGCTTCTCAGTGTAAAGAGTTGTACTCGATACAGAGGGCTGTGTTATGCTGTGTCGGCCAATCAGTCAGACAGACTAATAAAGGGCCTCCTGGTTTAGTAAGGAGGGAATAGTGACCCACAGGTTACTTCACCTTCTTGCTCCTCACCTCCTCT
This sequence comes from Notothenia rossii, assembly GCF_949606895.1. NCBI lineage: Eukaryota > Metazoa > Chordata > Actinopteri > Perciformes > Nototheniidae > Notothenia > Notothenia rossii. Next base: position 67,917,943 of record NC_136903.1, on the reverse strand, counting down.
CTCGCTCCCTCAATCTTTAAACAGTTATCCCATTATGGTTGGCTTCTGTGTCCAATTTAATCTTGGCTGCCCTGCCACCAGTTTTCACGCCTGGTGGAGTGAACACCAAGTCCTTGGAGAGCGAAGTCGATTGTATAGCTGTAAAAAAAAAACAAAGTGTGAGAAACAGTGGGTAGTATATAGTCTTTGTGCTATTGGCCCAGCAGGGCTTGTAATAGACAGCCTATCGCAGTTGCACTAAAATGAGAAAAAATGCTCTCAGTGCTTGTGTGTGTGTCTGGCTTTATGATATTGTGAGTGTCAGACGGTGAAAATAACTTATATTATTTCAAAACTTTTCTTCTGTAATTCCCTTTGCCTTATCTTTCCAGCTCTTTAAATGCTCCTCCTTTTCTGCTGCTTCTCATGGCCTCTCTCTCTCTCTCTCTCTCTCTCTCTCTCTCTCTCTCTCTCTCTCTCTCTCTCTCTCTCTCTCTCTCTCTCTCTCTCTCTCTCTCTCTCTCTCTCTCTCTCTCTCTCTCTCTCTCTCTCTCTCTCTCTCTCTCTCTCTCTCTCTCTCTCTCTCTCTCTGATCACCGTTGGTTCTGATGTGTCATGTAAAGGACACACAGTCCTTTAAAGCTCCAGGGATGGTGTTGAGACCCCTGGCCTCCCTTGAGAGGTGGACAACGAAAAATAGAAAATCGACCTTTGAACATTTATTATTTAGACTCAGTGGTCCCTTTATGAGGTGGACACCTGCTCCTCCCAGCCAATCACGAGGCAGCAACTCGGTGCAAAGTATGCAGACATGGTGAAGAAGTCCAGTTGTTGTTCAAAACAAACATCGGAATGGCAAATAATTGTGATGTTAGTGATTTTGTTGTTTGGGGCCAGATTAGGTCTGGGGGATATTTACTTTCACGCCCAGCTTGTTGTGTGCAGTTCAAACAAACACTTGGGTATTAGCTGCTTTTGTTTAATTTGTTTAGCCCGGTGTGAAAACCGTGAACTGAACTTTGCTAGTCAAAGAAAACGGGAAACTACCACAGGATGGTGCAATTGGATTTTGAATACAGAGATAAACTACTAATTGCATCCGCTGATTGTCCATTGACCCTCCACTAGGTCCCTGGCCAATGATAGCGTAGCATCTGCTAGGTCCAGCCAGTGTTCGACTAATACAGGGGTCTGCTCCATAGACTCTTCATGATCAAAATGGACCAGAATCTCCAGCAACTGTTGAATACCACACATAATTCAGGTTTTCCTGTCTATAATAGTTCCCTGTCTCAGACTAGAAAGGTTTACTCAGGTGGCCACTGAATATATACAAATAAACAAGTAAAAGATAATATTAAATCTTTAGTGGATAATAAAACTGAAAACTTTAACCTACACAACATCTAGTAATTGCAGTCTTCAAATGTCCGCTGTTAGTCATCACAGTGCTATAGATAGTCTTCTCTTTGTCAGACGATGCACATTTCTACACATAGTGGGGATGTACTGTGTGGCATTATTACGGTGAATAAGAGGTGCAATCGACAATTACAAAGTGTGAAACGCTTTAAAAAGCTTGAGACAAATTTACATTTTATAAAACAAATTTACAGAAGCAAAAACGATTGAACATTAACAAAAACAAATTAACAAGATGCAAAACACTTTTACAAAGCTAGAGACACATTTATTGAAGCACTTTAACATTTCCCGAAACACTTTAACATTTCCCGAAACACTTTAACATTTCCCGAAACACTTTAGCATTTCCCGAAACACTTTAGCATTTCCCGGAACACTTTAACATTTGCCGAAACAATTTAACATGTCCTGAAACATTTTAACATTTGCCGAAACACTTTAACATTTGCCAAAACAAACTAGAGAATCTTAAACTTAAGTTTGTTTTGGCGGAGAGACCGCCGGTACCTATGGACGGTACGAGTGTGTTTATGGTCGTTAAACATGTTTTGCCGTTCTATCGAAACCACCTGGGCCAAGTGACATGGTTTTGCTCATCACGATATACTTTCTGCCTGCAGGCTCTCTTTAGCTGTCTGTCTAATGAAGGTAAACACAGCGAAGGCTGTGTGTAAAGGCACGGACACACCAGGCCGATTATCGGCGTCGGTGGGCGTCAGGCCGGCGATGAGATGAGACCTACGATGAGATTTACATGCCCTACTCAGATTGGTGTGTACCGCACCGTCGGGTCTTTTCAGCCGGGCCGACGCCTTTTCGGCCGAAAACCCGCCGATTCAACAGTTGACCAAAGGCAGTCAGCAAAAGAAATCACTCTGATTGGCTGTTCAGCTAGCGAATGAAGCGAAACGGAAGTGAGGGACCCAAACAAACTATTTAGAAGGCAAATCTGAGATTTCATTGAGCTCTAGCTCTCGACACAGGTTCGGGAAAGCCCCATGAGCTTCTCGCTGTAGAGTGAAAAAAGAACGCACACGCTATTTGTTGTTTGTTTATATCACGCTGTCTGTTCTTCTTCTCTCGGTTATCACGCAGTCTGTCTTCCGGTTGTTGCCTCTTTTGAATGACGAAAACACACTACCGCCGCCTGCTGGTAAGGACAGTTATTGCCACTCACGCATGCGCAGTTCCTACGTGCGTCTTGGCCGTCGGCTGAAGTCTTTGCAGTGTGTTCCAGTGTGACACATGGCCAAAACGCAGAGACGCGAGGCGACGCAACTGTCGAGGTCCGTCTGTGTCAGTTATTTGTTGTCAGATTGGTGTGTCCGGCCCTTAAAAGGTACAGCTCCACTTCCTACTTGGCGAACCTGTAACTTTCTCGTGTGTAAGAGTACGTATCTCTTGCGCAAGAGAAAGTATATTGTGATGAGCAAAACCATGTCACTTGGCCCAGGTGGTTTCGACAGAACGGCAAAACATGTTTAACGACCATAAACACACTCGTACCATCCATAGGTACCGGCGGTCTATCCGCCAAAACAAACTTAAGTTTGTGTCAATCACTTGCACATCACTTCTGGTATGATGGGCATTCCCTTTCCGGTTTGATTCTCTAGTTTGTTAAAGTGTTTCGGCAAATGTTAAAGTTTTTCTGGAAATGTTAAAGTGTTTCGGGAAATGTTAAAGTGTTTTGACAAATTTGTCTCTAGCTTTGTAAAAGTGTTTTGCATCTTGTTAATTTGTTTTTGTTAATGTTAAATGTTTTTTTTTTTCTTTGGTAAAAGTGTTTAATAAAATGTAAATTTGTCTCAAGCTTTGTTAAAGTGTTTCACACTTTGTAATTGTTGATTGCACCTCTCAGCTACCGTACATTATAGGTAATCATCAGGTTTTTTTTGAAAAGGAGAAGTAATGTTGTTTCCTTTAGCAGAGAGAATATTTGGTCCTTTAGTTGCAGGTTTAGAGTGATTTCCCATTAGGGCCCTCACTTTGATGTACTGCTGTAAGATACTCTGTAAGCCTCATCTCCATATGCACTCAGCAAGCCGAAGCCTGCTCTTTTCTGTCGTTTAATCAAGCAATACGGGAGATGTTTTGCAAAATCTGTGCCAGAATGGACTGGTTAGTATTAAGAGATACATGTTGAATCTAAGCTTATGTGTATGGTTTGCCTTATATATAACCTTCAGAGCGGTGGAGAGACAAAATTACAGGTGTTCTGCCACGACTTGTGATTCCAAAGCTGTGGTAAGCTTATAAGACTTTACTGACACCGGCATCAACAAGCTGACCCCCATCTCTCATTCACTGTCACAGAAACAACTGAGGTGAAAGACAGCAGGGAGAGAGCAAGATAAAGATGGAAGGAACGGAGAAGAAAGAAGACGAAATTATGTGGACAGGGCAGAGATTAAATGAAATTACAAGGGATAGATGGAAGAAAGAGAACAGGAGGAGAGAATGAAAGAAAGCAAGACAGCACAGCGAAGAAATGAGAACTTGACAAACAAGGGAAAGACAACATCAAGATGAAGAAGAGAAAGCCAGGAGGTTCTGTGGGAGGTTATCGTTTCTCAGTCCGACTTTGAATGTTGCTTGTCATTGCAGGCTGACAACCTGACCTGCATACCGAGTGTCAGGCGGAATGGCTAAAGTTACACCCACACATCTGAAACAAAAGACAACAAAGACAGAGTTAATGCATGCCCAAATATGCTGTGTTCATACCTGCCATGACATAATGTCCATTCAGTATGTAATACAGATTGATTAATTCAATACATTCCTAATTAATGGTGAGAAATTGTGTCCCCAAAAGTGTAAGATATGAAAATAAATGGCGCCTCTGTTTCATATTAGCATATAAAAGAGGCTTGCAAGCAGTGTTTCCGCCAGACCAGGGGTGAGAGGGCGTCCACGTCCACCCGAGAGCGGAAAGGGGTGGCGTTTTGAATTTTGTCTTGAGCCGTCCCTTATCTACTGTCTTTTTACGTTAATGAGCCGGATCATTTCGCTCGGCCCCTGTGGCGATTCTAGACCAATTTGACTGGGGGGGCCACTGGGGGGCCAGTTATTTTCTGAGGGGGGCACAATAAATGCAGGACGAAAAAGAGAACTAGACAGTATGAAGTAATTGTGCATAAGAAAACAATGCAATACAGTTATTGGTATTTGTTTCAGTACACTTATTTATTTCAGATATATCTTATAGTTATTAGCTTCAGCTTAAGTTATAGTACAATTTTTGCACTAACACCATATCCTATTTATATAAAAAATAAAGGCAATGAACAGTTACATCTCTACTTTACATCTACAATTACACGGATACAATAGTTTAACTCACCTTCAATTATCGTGGTAGTCTCTTGAAACGTAGGTTTCAATCAGTCTTTCTTGGATGCAACAGTCTCTGATGATCCGGGATGAAAAGTGTTTGTTTTTCGTGAGCTTCAGCCGGACAGTGAAAGTGAGCACACCGCTCTAATGGGTCCCGAGTGCACCGCTCTAATGGGTCCGAGTAGAATGACGAAGAACATTAGTTCCGCCTATTCCGTCATTCAATAAATCGTGTAATAAACCATACATTTTTCATTTTTTTCACTTTTTTCACTTTTCATTTTTAGGGGGGCCACAGGGGGGTCAGAGGTCAGTGTTAGGGGGGCACTGCCCCCCCCCCTAGAACCGCCCCCTGCTCGGCTCTCTTAAAGCGCCGGCTGTTTCGGCTCCCAAACGGCTCTTCATGTTACCACAGTTTACCACGGAGCCTCAGTTTCGCCGCTGCGAGTCTCTGGTGCTCGCAGCTCACGCGCGTGCTCCACTAAAATCCCCCTCGCTCCACTAAAACCCCCCCGCTCATCGCGTCCAAATTGCGCACGTCCCGTGTTGTCCTGTTATGTGGCAGGCACCGCCAATGTCGGGGAAACGATCTTCAATACTCCGAAAAGAATCCCACCAGACTCCTTTGCCCCTCCAACAGAGGGATGTCCTTGTCCTTTTTCCTTTTCGTCATTTCAAGCGATACAAACTCTCGATCTTCTCTCAAATTATTAATATTTTTGGACGCCCTCGGCTAGTGTTCAGGGCGTCCCGAGCTGAATAAGGGCGTCAAATGAAATGACGGCAAGACGCCCCCCTGGCGGAAACGCTGCTTCCAAGTCATATCGTTTTAGTCAGATTCATCCTTAATATATTTAGTTTATTTCCTAACTATAAAAATGCAACAATGCTTTCATCCTATCATTTAAGTGTTTCATGGCTGTTGACATTTAGCTTATTTTTAGTTGTTTTCCCTTAATAATTCAGTCTTGGTTTACTCGTGAATACATTTAGAGACAAAACCTTATCTAATAGTTACGCAGGTCCCGACGGGTCACGGTGGGAATGTGCTCCCTGAACTACTTTAGTGTTTCCAGTATGCTTTGCGTACCCTAATTACGTTTTGAGTTCCCTTCCAATATTTTTGCTTTACCTCGTTTGGCCTTATCCATGATCCATAGAGAAATGCTGAGCTGTATTATAATGAAGTTTCATGTATTATGTAGTAGAACAGTGCTCTGGCTGAGACAAACATCTGTATCATTTCAGCTGGATAGATACAAATGGATATAGTTCATGCAGCTAGTGAACACAGCTCTGTACAGAGTGATGTCACCTCCTGTTAAGGCTTTAGTGGATTGGTAACACATCCATCTTACCTGAGAAAAGCATGGCAGGTTCAACAATAGTTTCCTTGCTTATCTTGATTAAGAGCACTAAAGAGTAGCCACATTACAGCTACAGTTTCCTTGTTCATAACAGCACGAGTACAACCAAAACACAGCCACAGTCCAAACAATAACCATAGCTCCATACACCAGCAGCAGGCTGAGGAGCTGCAGCTGTGCTCAGCATGTGGCTTTATACTGTTGGAGCTCAACTTTTTGCAACGAGTAATAGGCCTTAAATGCAAAATGTGAAGCAGCGTATCTGCAGAGAGGTACATTATATGTGATTTCTGTGTTCTTTTGAGAATGCTGTTTTTGCACTGAGGGTGTCTTGTCACCTCTGAAAGGAATTACACATATTAAAGTACTAAATAGAGACATCAAAACTTATCTGATTGGCTGTTTTTAGATGAAACCATTTTCATCCTTAAAGCCAACTGGGCACATTTACATGTTGAAGACTGACTGTCTGGCTCAACACAACTGTACACTGGCTAAAGCAACATATCTGTATGAATGATATTGAGCACTGGATGATTTCGTAAGCAGCTCTTTATATATATCATTTTTTGAATCAGTCGTTAATCTCCTCGAAAACTATAACCAATGTTATCATTTTTTTTACATTGCATTTAGCTGACGCTTTTATCCAAAGTGACTTACAATAAGACATTTTCAAAATGCGGTTGTTTTTAGCAGCCTTATGGCATCCACAACATTTATCAGTTTGTGTCTGAGGCATGGAACATTTTCTTGCACTGTTGTTTTAAAAAGTATTGCAGGCCATTTGTCGGCAGCAAAAAGTCTGACAGAAACCATCTGGGTTTGTAGCCCTGGTAACAATAACAATCGAATATGACTTTGAAAGTGTATACAAGTTTTTTTAGGCACAAATCAAGCCAGCACTACTGCTTAACAGTAGCTCTAGTGCCTTTGATGTGACACACATGAAACAGAGATATCACCTCTCCCCCAGAATCTGTGTGTGTGTGTGTGTGTGTGTGTGTGTCCTTCTGTCCCTCTAATACACAAGCTTTTAAGTCTGATGATGAAGCAGATTAATTTTGAAGGAAAAACACGTCGGAGGTCTAATAGCCTTGCGAACAACTGGGGGCAGTGTGTGAGCAAAAGGCAAGCTGGCAGACAAAAATGAGCTATTTAGCCAGAAGGATAAACAGACAAAGACATAAGAAAGTATGGGGAAGAAACAACTACTAATGACTGCAGGGAGACAGGCAGAGATAGAAAAGTTAGATTTGATGCAACAGACATATGGAAGGAAACACACATTCAATCTGTCGTCCTGTGGACTCTTTTGTCATGCATCTCAATTAGGGTCTTCTCCCAACAATTGATTTTTATACACAATTTTAAATAGGCCTCTTGAAGCCGTTCAGTCAAAAAATATCAGCAAAAGGGATGGGATCATGTCAGCTGATAAAAACAGCAAACCGCTGGGACAGTTTTTTCTGAGCATAGAGAGAGCTTGTGAAAAAGCAGACAGGTGTAAAGCCAGATTTAGAAGTAGACGGTGAAGGGGGGGGGGAGAAGAAGGATGTATCAAGAGGGGTTGAAAGAAATCAGATAAGAAAGTAAGACAGACACGAGGCAGACAGAGAAAATCAGATTGGCTGGGACCAGACAGGAGACTATGGAGTCATGGGGGGGAGTACCACCTGCCGTGGTCCTACGTGAAGGACATGTCCTCTCTCTCTGTGTGTGCGTGGGTATGTGTGTGGGTGTTGGTATTGATGTAATGTATCTTGTTTGGATGCGTCCCCTGTTGTGTTTGTGTTCTGATGTTTGTTTATCTGTGCTTGTGTTGTTGCTCTGAGTAGTGTGTGTGTGTGTGTGTGTGTGTGTGTGTGTGTGTGTGTGTGTGTGTGTGTGTGTGTGTGTGTGTGTGTGTGTGTGTGTGTGTGTGTGTGTGTGTGTGTGTGTGTGTGTGTGTGTGTGTGTGTGTGTGTGTGTGTGTGTGTGTGTGTGTGTGTGTGTGTGTGTGTGTGTGTGTGTGTGTGTGTGTGTGTGTGTGTGTGTGTGTTTGTACCTGCTTATCTGTGCAGCGTGAACGGGAATATGTGCAGACCAGATGCCAAACATACTATGTGATAAGAAAACAGCTACGCTAAGACAGAAAATATTCAAAGGTGCTTATAGTTACATCTGTTACACTCACTGTGACAACCAGTGCAAATGTTTACTCTCAGTTTTATAATTCAACATTTGCTCTTTTCTTTTTTTCTTCCCCAAAAAGAAAATACGAGACAATGTGCAGTGATAAAGCTGGCATAGCTTGCAGAGTTAACTATACTTTCTTTTTTGGGGAACAAACTTTCAAATCATTTAATGTATTAACACTTAATTAGACACATTTTCTCACAGAGAAAGACTCATTTCAAACACCTTCATTTGCTCTTCTTAGATTAAAAACTCCTCTTCATTTCCATTTTGCTCCATTACTCTTTCACTGATTTGCATTCGGGAGGCACTCATCATTCTTGATCTCTGATATCGATTTTGATTAAAAAACGTAAGGTACTTGCCGATACTTAATATCAATGTTATAGTTTGCCTTTATTTAGTTATTTTTCTTATCTGCATATTGCATGATGTAATTCTGAATTGGGACATTCGTCAATATGTTCTAAGTAGAAATGTTCAAACACCATGTACTTGGTGACATTGCTCATCATCATTTAGCATACAGTTTGCTTTCCTGTCGTCCACTGTCAGCGTCCATTATTATCGCAAAAGGGTTTGTGAAGTCTACTTGCTACACTTTTATTACGACTTTAGAAACAAATGAAATGCATTCAATTGGAATGCTTTTTTACAGCTGGCTATTCAAACTGTGCTGTAAGGTCAATATTGGCACAGCATTTGGATGAGTGCGTCATTTGAATGTAGTTGCATTGTAACAGTGATATATCAGTATCCAAAAGCTTCCATTTTTTCCATCACTGGTACACCACTCAGAGTCATGCTTTGACTGTAGTTCATCAAGTTGAAAAAAGAAAAATCCAAGGAATTGCACTTCTGGAATATGAGACAGTTTCCTGTAAACGTGCAGTAAGTCTATCGACGATCCACCCGTGTGTTATTGTGAAACACCAACCATGTCCTCAGACTGTGTTAGCGCTGGAGTAATATGTCAGGCTGCTAGAGGCTCTGCTTAAGAAATCCTCCAAGGAGGGTCTTTATTGACTCACAAGGAAGAGTAGAACATTTGGACTTGAGAGGCGTAGCACGCCCACACACGTTTGTGGAGTTATTGTGACTGATTAGACCTCAGGTTGATGTTGGGTGGATTCAAACTGAGAATTACCTGAGTCAACAAAACCCATGAAATACAAAAGAATGATAAAGGTAAAAGGTGTCTCGGCCTGACAGGTGCTGAGAGTCTGTAAGATGTCAGCAAGAGAAGTTTTACTGAATATATGAACAAAGTGAAACAGAAATCTGCTTTTTTTCTCTTCCGCAAAGTGTAGCTTTTTGAATAACTGTAGACTCTCCTTCAGAGTATACGTATGTGTTTTCTTAATTAAAATATGTGCACTGCTGAGAGAGTGCCTATCTCCTTAAGCAAACAGAGAACATGCTGAAAATGTTGACAGTAGTTTATTTATAGAGAACGTTTCAACAACCAGGCAATTTAATATATGATTTACTTAAAATATTCAACACATTGAGACAAATTGCTAAATAAACATTTAAATAGAGTTTAAAGCGGTTAATAAAGAGCTAGAAGAAGAAATTACGTGATGTGATCCACGTTCTTAATTTGAGTAAGGACGTGAGCAGGAGCTTTCTGAATCAGCTTCAGATGTCCAATCGATTTTGTTAAAAATGTGTTCAAGTTCAGCTATTTTGTGTATAATTTCTTTGTATAAAAATGGTTATATTTAATCGGGTGCAAATCAAAAACAGCAACAAAACCTCAGCATTATAAATTGGTGACGAACTAATCTATTTTTACAATTCGCTAAAAGCAATCCAACTAATAATACAAAAAATCAGGTAGTTATTTTTCTTTCCTACTTTGATACTTAGCCTTGCGATAACCCATCGACTTTCCCGCTGACTACCTTAGGCTGGTGCTACAATAACATCATGACGGGAAAACGTTTTATTCAAATGAAAACAGAAAAAACACAGCAGGCATCTGGTGTTGAAGCTGCCATAACCAAGAGCTTTGATAATGCTCGGTCATGAAATGACCCCAAAGTGAGACACTGCCAGTCCTCAACCGTCTCTCTCTCACTGCCAAATTACTATTTGATGATGAAACCCTGCTACAGAAACCCTCATCCACGCCTTCATCACCTCCCGTCTGGACTACTGCAACAGCCCGTCTACTCACCCACACCCGAATCCGTGAACACATCACCCCGTCCTCATCAAGCTCCACTGGCTCCCCATCCCCCAGATAATTCAGTACAAGATCCTCCTGATGACATAACCTGGCCCCATCCTACCTGACTGACCTCCTCCACAGACACACTCCCACCCGCTCCCTCCGCTCTGCTGCTGCCAACCTCCTGTCCCCCCACCCAACCGAACCAACCTCAAGTCCTGGGGCGACAGAGCCTTCTCCGTTGCTGCACCCACCCTCTGGAACTCACTACCCCAACCCATCAGAGACTCTTCCTCCCTCACCACATTCAAAACATCACTCAAAAACAACACTGCATTCAACACTGCATTCACCCCTCTTTTCTGTTTAAGTTTGTCTCTTTTTATATTTTTCTTTGTTTCTTTGTTGTTTTTATTCTCTGTCAAAGCGTCTTTGAGTTTTTAGAAAAGCGCTATATAAGTCTCATGTATTATTATTATTATATATTAATAATAATAATGCATTACATTTTTTTATTAGAGCGCTTTTACAGGTGCTCAAAGCGCTTTACAATTACACATTACAAATATTAGACATGTAAGAGTCATTACTGTGGACATTACCCACAGGAGCAAATGCGGGTAAAGTGTCTTGCCCAAGGACACAACGGCCTGACGCAGTGGCGGCCGAGGCGGGATTCGAACTGGAGTTTACTCACGCCCCTTGACCAACGCTCTAACCACTGCGCCAAAACCACCCCAATATTAAGAAAAAAGTTTAATAATTTGAAATAAAGATTTTTCCCTGACAGACATGATAACTATAAACTATTTCTACTGTATCGACCTCTCCCATTAAAGACCCGTATTGATCACTTCTGAAATCCTAACTGTACTGCTGTTAATAGAAGGGGAAGAAATTGTACACTGTGTTCACAAGCAGCAAAAGATATCCTCAAATTGGAATGAAAAGGAGAGAAAGTATTTACATTCCTATTTACAGCTCTATTCCATGATGACATTTAGCTTAAGAGATCCACTACCAGAAAATATCTACCATTGTTTGTCTATAGTCGTGTAGATTTAATTTATAGTTTGAAGCTGTTTCTTTTCACACAGAAGTATAGTAAAATAGGTCTTACCAAAAGGTTATTTCATAAATTGTATTACAACAATATTTTATTAAATTACCCCCAAAGTTATGTATGTAGACTCAACAAGCAGCAAACATGTTAAAATCGAGTTAAATAATTGTTTCTGTTTGTATGGTTGGCATTAAAAGCCCTTTATTCACAATCTTACGTCACTAATTTCTTAGCTAACGATGCTTCCAAAATCTGTGATCATATCTGAAAGACTGACCAAACAGTTAGTGCTGAATGCACTGTGGTCTTCCTGCCAGGGATCTACTTTACTCACTGTTTGGTCTTGCCACTAACGCAGTGGAACATCCTCATAAACAACATAAAGTCCACTGGCCGCCCCGAGCTGGCCTCGGTATACAGGCCCACTGCTGAGTATTCTCTCCATCACTGCCGTATATGCCGCAGGGCAGGGCCATCTCTGGGCTCTTCGTCATCTCCTTCCTTTCACATATCTTCTCCTTCTCTTTCTTTGTCTATTTCACACTCTCTGTGTCTATCTCTGTCTGACACACATACATATACAAACAATGCCAGTTGACAACTCACTCAGCAGTCCTCAGCAATCTGTGTCTCTACCTTTTTCGTATTCTCTGACAACAGCACACAGTACAGTTGTTCCTCTTATGGCGCTTTTCCACTGCAGCACGTAGCACGGTTTAAGCTTTTTTTTGCTTTTCCACTAGGGGTAGTTCCGGCTCAGGGCTACCTTTTCACCTTTTTTCTGGCCCTACAAAATCGAGGTTCTTACCGGGCTAATAACCGGACTGAATATGCTAATCTAGTGACGTAAACACTCTCGACTGCTAAATGGTCAGAGAGAATCGCTGGCAAGGGGGCTACAACTACAACAAAATGAACATATTTTACCGTGATTTAATTGCATTACACGTTTCAAAATGATGCCGAAGTAACGACATACTGATACCGGCCTGCAGACAAGACGGCAGGCGAAAAACCTTTTAAAATGCGTGATTTCTGAATGGAGATTGGAGGCCTGTACTACGAATCCAGTTCAAAAGACCCTGGATATATTTGAGTTATCTGGCTTAACTAAGCCAAAACAAACGCCATCTCGCTAAGCGGTCCTACGACGCTGGTTATCAACTCGGTAACTCAAGCCAGGGTTTCTCTGTCTGGCTGAGTGTGCGTTCACATGAAAGGGGCGGGGTTAGCCACATTTGACCAATCAAAAACATGGACAAGTGTACGCAGGGTCATACTTCCAGAATGAAAAGTAAACTATTATATTAGACATATGAAGAAGTTAAACTTTAAACATCCATGACTTAAACACTTTATCCAGGATAAAAGACACATAGTTGCACCTGCAAGGTGAATACAGCTGGTAAAAGAAAAAGTGTTTGAATGCGTACATTAACAGGTTTATGATATCCCTGCCCCGTCTAAGACACGAGTGGATCGGACTTTAATTACATTTGACTCAAATGTTTCGTCAACTTAATGTGTTGCTTAAGATAATACTTCTGCATACAGTATGTGACACTGTGAGTGTTGCATGGCCAGATACGGCTCAAGAAGCTGACACAGATAAGGAAATATATGAAACATTATGATGTGGTATGATGTGATATGAATGATAATGGGAAACATCGACATCTGCACTCACAGTGCCGCAGACTGTACGTAAACAACACATTAAGTTGACGAAACACTTGAGTCAAATGTAATTAAAGTCAGATCCACTCGTGTCTTAGACAGGGCAGTGACATCATAAACCTGTGTCACTTTTTCTTTTACCAGCTGTATTCACCTTGCAGGTGCAACTATTTGCTTTTATCCTGGATAAAGTGTTTAAGCCATGGATTTGTCTAATATTATAGTTATATTTTCATTCAGGAAGTATGACGCTGCGCTCTCAGTACGCTTGTCCATGTTTGTGATTGGTCAAATGTTGCTAACTCCGCCCCTTTCATGGTAACGCACACTCAGCCGGACAGAGAAACCCTGGCTTGAGTTACCGAGTTGATAACCAGCGTCGTAGGACCGCTTAGCGAGATCGTGTTTGTTTTGGGTTAGTTAATCCAGATAACTCAAACATATCTAGGGTCTGTTGAACTGGATTCGTAGTACAGGCCTCTGGTAAGAAGTGAACCAGCGTCGTAGGACCGGAAACCCAGAGTTTACCCTGAAGTTACCTCGCTAAGCAAAAATCCGGCTTCGTAGTACAGGCCTCTGATCGATCAGGCTAAGCTAACGTTGTATATGCTCTGTCCACACTCACAACAACGGCCTACAGACATAAATAAACCAATGACTGTATTCGCCATGACACAGACAGCTTGTGGTTTGTACTTGTTTAACTTTTGTCTAGTTTCTGAACATATATGAGGAGCTGTGATCTCTGAGTGATAACAGCTAACGGCTGATGTTTTGGTTTTGTGGTTCGCATTGAAGATGACGTCACAGCAGTTTTACGCAGCGTCGCTCCGCCCGCCGAACAGCCGATCGCCCCGCATACACTGCGTTTCTATAGTTACTACCCCAGTTCCCAAACTGTAATGGAAACGCAGCATAAAGTGAGCCTGGCCTACCAAGGCCTAACCATATCGTACTAAGCCGTGCTAGGTCCTGCAGTGGAAAAGCGCCATTCGACATCATCCCTCATGATGGGGAAAATGCATTAAGCAGGGTCTATTTTGATTCTTTCTTTGAAAGCTAATGTGTTATGCATTTTCACAACACTTATCTTATTATCGCAATATGAGGGATAACACAGATGTTTGTTCCTACAGGCACGCTGTTAAAGGAGAAAGCTTTTTCCTATGTGCCAGGTGCTGTAAACAATCCTCTCTGCACTTAATGTGTATTCATCCACAGAAAATAATAAAATAAAGTACCCATCAAATGCACTATGTTTGCTAAAATTACAGGCACTACAGGTCTAAGGAAATTACTTTAAAATGAAACTACTCTATTTATTCTTTAACATTTATGTAAAGTTTCAGATGGAACCAATATTTTTAGGCTGAGTGCAAGGGAAGTCAGAAATTGAGATTGTGGTCGTTTCTCAATGTTGAGTATAGCTGCTGCAGAGCCACTATTTCAAGAATACTACGTCATCGAGTGGCACCGAATGCTGGGCATTTAACATGCAACAGTCCTTCGGCGCCACTCAATGACGTAGTATACTTGAAATAGTGGCTCTGCTGCAGGTTTACTCAACATTGAGAAACGGCCACAGCCTAATGGTTGGTTTTGGCTTTTCGTTGGATTCATTTTTTGCCTTTACAATTTGGTACTATTACTTGAAATAGAGAGAGAGGCTCAATGCGTATTGGACTCTCTGGTATCACCTGGGTGCCAGGTGAATTATTTGAGTGTTGCCTTAAAGGGGCCTTATTATTCTGGTTTTCAGATACATATTTTATTTTGTACCTTTTACTGGCAAATGTTTACATGCTTTTATGATCAAGTGCTATACAGTATTTTAGCTGCAGCACCTCTTTTCACCCTCTGTCTGAAACCAGAGCCCAGTCTGCTCTGATTGGTTAGCTGGCCGGCTCTGTTGTGATTTGTCAACTCCTTAAAGATGTCCGGCCCCTATTACGCATAATGTGTTGGAGCGCCAACACATACAAGTGCAAGTGTTACAGAGTGATGTCACTATGTTACTGTAGAAAACAAAGGATTCCTATCGAGTGTGTGGGAGAGGAACTCCCTCTGGAGGGAACTTTGGGATTTTAGCCTTTGCAGATTATTTACAGGCCAAATATCTAAATAACGCACTACAGGAAAGGGGAAACCCCCAAAAGCATAAAAGGGAACCTTTTTTTATATGAGGGAAATCACATAATAACTACAACAAATATAAAATAATAAATAAAAAATAACACTTTACTTTGTACCGGACAACACTGCCATGAAGTGCAAAGTATGTGCAGTTATTTAATAGTGGCCTTATATGGATTTGCAACACACTGTCAGTGTCACTGGACAGTATACTGTAAACTCATTCCCTTCTCATTATTATGTTGTTCTTTGTAAATCATGAAAATACTTATTTGAATTCAGATGATTGTTTGGCAGTCAGTCAGTCAATGTCTGCTGGCTGTTCTTTATGTTCTTGGAAACCTTCTGGGATGTGTTGTCGAATATGCCTGAGACATAATGCTTCAGCCGCTCTGTGTCTCTTAGTGTGGGTGTGTGTGTGTTTTGATATCTTTGTCTGAAATGTGCGTGTGTATATGTGCGTGTGTGTGTTCTGGTAGGACCATGTCACAGGCCGTGTGATTGATGTGCTACCTGTCTCTGATTAATTACAGTCCAGGTCGATGTCAGGGCGGCATACTCCAGCAGAATACATATATATGCACACATACAGACACATGACAATTCACCCACAG
This sequence comes from Notothenia rossii, assembly GCF_949606895.1. NCBI lineage: Eukaryota > Metazoa > Chordata > Actinopteri > Perciformes > Nototheniidae > Notothenia > Notothenia rossii. The sequence goes on along the minus strand of NC_136903.1, from coordinate 67,901,992 downwards.
GCTCAAAGACATACGATGTAGACATAGAACACGCTTACTCCGCAACGGCTAACATATGTATTACAAACACTAACACATGGCGTTTACTAATACATGTTACCTTCTATGTTCAGAATGATTCATTCCTCCAGACCAGGGGTGTCCAAACCTTTTTTTACCGAGGGCCACATATATACGAAGGACTGGGCCGCTCACTAGAGGTTTATTGCCTCATGAATTATAAGTTAGAAAAATCAATCAAATTTAGTTAAATTATGGTTGATATTGATGAAAAACACACAGCTATCCGTAGGGTTTCATTCATTGTGTTGGCAGCTCATTCCTTAAAACAGGGGGCTCAGATTGCTTATAATAAGAGAAAATATGAAGAGTATATTTCAAGGTTGTCATGTAAATGTATTATTGGAACTAAGATTTGTTAGAAAATGTTTTCAACTTTAATTGACTACATTTATTTGAAAATTGGGTTTATTAACCTGTTAAGCCCTGAGCCTGTTGTTCAGGTCTCAGGCTCGAAAATGACTTTCCCAGAACAAATGAACTTCACTTCTAAAAGGGGTAAATTAATTGTCTTTTTTCTCAAAGCAATGATAAACCTGTGAGTTGGATGTAGAACAGTCAGAATCAATATAGATTTTTTTTTATTTTAAAGTAAATTCAGATTGAACATAGTAAAAAAAAAAAAATTATAGTGTCCGTCCAAAACCACCCTTGAATGATGAGATAGTAGACTAAAAGCATTAGGAATCCAAACTATAACATATAATAAGTACCCTGTATCAAGATTGATGCAAAACAAGAGACATTTGACCTTTTTAGAGAGGTTTAGCAAAAATAAACTCTTCTGGGGTCATTTGGGTGCATTTTCCATATCTATGGCCCCCCTCGGTCGATTTTGATGATTGACACCTCTTTCTAACCGTTAGAGCCAATGTAATCGAGGGGAAGTTCCTAAAAATCCATCTAAACATTACCAATTGGTGAATAGAGTGATGCGTCGCCAGAATGCCGAAAACCGGAAGCTGCCATACACTCTGGTAGCTCTCATAGCAACCATACAGTAAATGAAAACTCCGTTATTGACATAAATATGAAGATGGATTATCAGTAATCATTTCAGACACATTGGATTAACCTATGGATTAACCTTCAGCAGCGTCTTTATCGTTTTAATGCCATTGAACACAACTTTTGATCAGAACAACAGCTAAGGTAAGACAATGTCCCGTTTTTGCTCCGTAAAGCTCTGTGTTGTGATGTCTGTGTTTGCTTCCCCTGCTGCGAGTTCTGATCGCTGAATCTCAGTTTGCTAATCCATATATTGTTTGTGCTGATATCCGATATGTAATAAGTTCTGTGCTAAGTGTGTTAGCATTTTTTCGCTCAGGGCTCATTTAGACTCTTCTTGTGAGACTTGTGTTTTGTTTCGGTAAAAATGGTCCATATCGCCAGTTGAGCTGAGTTTCTTCCCGTTAAGTGGGTATGACACATTCATAGGTTTTTAAATGTTAAGAAGCCCTGAGACACAGTTTCGTGAAAGAAAAAAAAAGGCGGACGGGGCCCTCCAGGTTGAACAGGTTAACACATGAATACTGTGTTATATATTTGAACATATATATTTAAGAAGTACAATAGCAGATGTTTAATTTGTGGGCCATATTTCATTATACTTTTTGAATTTGCTGAGGGCCGATTCAAAATGGTCCGCAGGCCGCATTTGGCCCCCGGGTCGTAGTTTCGACACCCCTGCTCCAGACGAACAAAAAACAAATGCATTCAGTGTTGTTATTTGTATTTCTATCTTTAGTGCCGTAAAGGTTGAGTCCTGAAATGCATCATTCTATTTTTTGTGGTCTGTGTTTTTAAAGGGGCCCTATTATGATTGTTTGGGTTTTTTCTTTCCTGTAGTGTATTATTTAGGTTTGTGTGCATGTAAATGGTCTGCAAAGGCTAAAATCCCAATGTGTGGAGTTTCTCTTCCACAGCAAGAGCAACAACTTATGCAACATAGTGACATCACTGTGTAACACTCACGCTTCTTTTGGCTAGCGCTCCTACACATTGTACGTGATAAGCTTAGGGTAGGGACCTCTCTAAGCAGTAGACCAATCACAACAGAGCCGTCCAGCTAACCAATCAGAGCAGACTGGGCTCTGGTTTCAGACAGAGGTTGAAAAGTGGTGCTGCAGCACAGGCAGGATGACAAAAATAAATACCTTTTTGAACATTAAAAGCATGTAAACTGCAGTAGAGGCACTTCATACAATTATAAACCCTAAAACGAGCATCATAGGGCCCCTTTAAATACCAAAAGAGAAAATGTTTAAGTCCAGCCCAACAACTTACTCACATTCTTTTTTTTTGTGCATAACCATAGAATAATCACATAGTATTTACCCTCATTGATTAAACAACTTTAATTATTAAAAGCTTTGCTCATAATCACAGCAATTAAACATTATTATATCTTCCACCTTTATTTTATTCAGCTTTGCTTTCACCTCAGTTTGCTTCACTCCAGCTCTCCTTCTCATCCCCAGCTCTGGCTCCAGCTATCCTACATAGACTTCAATTAAGGCCCTGCTTTGTAGACTGCAATGTGTCATCTGTGCCTTAACATTTATTCAATAAGGATTCAGCAGTGAGCAAGAGAGAGGGAGGAAAGACAAATGGAGCCTAAGGTTCCCAGGTCATGTTCCTCTTCTATCTGGGAAAGAGCTCCCCGCTGATTATTGCATCGGCGTCGCTATGGTGGTTTTAGCATCGCTGTTGTATTCATCAAAACGGGCTTGAAGGCAGCTCAGTGTTATTAGGTTATTTCTTGGATAACTAATGATTTTTATTCTTTATGACAGGAGATTCACTGTGTGTCTGTGTTTGCTCAGTAAACAACCTCAGGCTCGGCACATTTTGATAGTTTATTGTGTTTTGGTGCTTATTGACGGGAAAAAGAAAATTGCTAAATGTAACCTGAAATTAGATGTCTTTTTTCTCAAAGGAACTTAAATTAAGTATTTAAGGAAGATTATTTACAAAGATTTGTTTGTTTATTTTGCCTCTAAGAGGAAGGTTGTGTTGATGATGGATGCAGAGCTGAGGAGAGGGTTACCTGTCTCCGCTTTGCACTTAAAATGCTCATTACTGTGACTTGGTGCAAAGCAACGCAGGTCACCTTGGAGTGAATTGCTTTTCTGTTACATTTGATTAAGGACCCACTATGTCTTGTGCCGTTTTGAATCCCATGAAACTCTGTATAAACCAAGCCCAAACTGACATTTCCAGAGAAAAGGCGCTGTCATACTTTGATGGCAGTGTAAATCCTGAAAGAGACAGGAGGGGGGGAAAGAGGTGGCAATTAGTTTTTTTACAAGTTTTATGAGAGTCTTCATGGTGACCGCATCATCTCTGTCCATCTGCCTTCAGCTTAAAATGATCTCAAGTTTAAGTGGAATGAGCATCAAGGGAAATGTGATTCAGATTAGATCATTCAGGCTGATTTTATGGCATGTTTATGTGTCTGTAAGCATGTCAGTGATTATGTATTTTGATGAAAGCATTGGTAGATTGTTTCTTGCCATACTAATGAATGATCTGTTCTCTGTTGAAAACGTATAAGGAGACAAAGGGAGGAAGGGGAGGTTAAGAAGGATCAGGTAGTACAAAGAAAAGTTAGATCGGTAAGGAAGTGTGGTGTTGAATTAAGAAGAAAAGATGGTGGGAAACAGAGAAGAGAGTTTAGTAGAGGAGATAGAGGGGTTGAACTAAATGAGGATCTTACCGATGTTACCCATTGTTCTCAGAAGTTGGGGGAGATCTGCAAGATTTATAAGGATTGATAGGAGGGTTTTGAAAGCTCTGTGGTGGTGTATTTGTGTGAGTCTGCATAGACACAATCTTGAAATATTATGTAGCTCGAGTTCCCCCTGCCCATCTGTTCTCAGCATGTTCAACTTGCATCTCAGCTTGGCTTGTTTTTGGTTTCACGTCCCCCCCGCAGGCAGTCATTTAAAGACATGCATCCATGTGTCTCTGGCTCACCTCTGCAGGATTCACTCAGGTTGGTTCAGCCCTGTAAGTGAATTGACCTGTGAGCCCCCTCTGTGTGGGCGTATTTCCCAGAATGCTAGGTTTGGAGGCTGTGTTCACTGGGCGCCTCATTATGTTGGAAGAGGGGGCTCAAGGGAGGAAGACAGGTTTTTGGGAGCAACATCCCTTCTGGCGGTGCTTCATAGCATTTTCTTGGCAGATACATTTGTGTTTTTCCTCTCCCCTCACTCTAGATTGCATTGTTCCATTACAATGAATGAAACCATTGTGCTGAATACAAATGCAGCCTTTAAATCGAGGCTTGTTCCTCAAAGGTACAACTCACCTGATTTAAACTGTTTTTAAGGCAACCGGGAGGTCTCTGCTAAATGTGAATTATCTGCGATTATCAATCAATTTAACACAAGCTCCTCTGGTGTATGTGTAGAAGAGGGCCGAGTAAGAATAAGGCTTGAAAAAGGTAGACTGTTTTGGGGATGCTTTGTATACAAAACACTTTTAACTAAACTGGGAAGACATATTTGAAATAGAAGTCACCGGCCACAGAGATGTTTATGTAGCTGCAGTTGTTAAAATGTCAAAATTAGGTTCATTTTCGACAAATAGCCCAATAAATGCTGGAGTTTGTAAGGCTAAAGTGTCTTGCTTAAGGGTTCTTAACACGGCTTCTAATTAATTTACAGGTTGTTTATGTGTTTTTCTTACTTGACTATATCATCTATAAACAAGGCCTACTTGTCTTCAGCTACATTTCAATGTGATTACTGTTGTTTAATAGTGCAGAGACCACATACGAGCAGTAGACAATACACACACACACACACACACACTTAGAATTGTTTCTGGCTATAAAATAAACTCCATTTCGCAGACACTGCAGTTTGCTGTTTAATTAGAGTAAACCGGTTGAGCTTGTCAAGATGGACGCTGTTTATGAGTTCTACACAGAGAGAATTTAATTTGTCAAAGGCTACGTCTAGTCTTGCTCAAGGAATAAACAAATCCACAGAAGCATTACAAGGTAACCTTAAGTTCTGTAAAGGCAGGGTACCTGTTGCCAGTTTTTCATGCCTTCCTATTTCCTATTTTCACTCTAGTTCCTCTTTAGCTACCATTTACTGGTTAAAATAAAATCAAACTGTTTTTATAGCACATTGTTAAAGCTCTCAGGATGTTATCTCAGAGGCAGGAATAGCAATCTTATTTCTATTAGAGATAAGGTTGTGTCTAAATGATATTAAGAAGAGACAGCATTAAATAGAATTTGCCTTGAAGATACACACACATGTGCTGGTCGGATGTGGTGGTTATAACCAAGGAAAAGACAGAGTGGTCCGTCCATAGTGATGTATGGTGTCTTGGTTATTCATACAATCATTGCTGTTTGGCCTTTATGATGAACGGTGACAGAGGCCAGGGAGACCCATCCTGCTGAGACCTGATTCATCACAACCTTTACCCACAATCCCTTGTCTGAAGTGGAAGGCCCCAGTTAGCATCTGACCAAAGCACATGTGTCACTGAGAGGCAAACCCAAGATAAAAAACATCATCATACATTTAAAAAAAGGAGGAAATATGCAACACTTCCAGGCCCATTTCCGCTTCACAATTGCTTTTTTTAATATAGTTTAGTCAATGTGGCTGTGTGTAAGACATCTATTTTCCCCAGAGAGACAAAGAAAATCAGATAAAAATGTCTAATCATCAGCACAACCATTAGTTTTGGCTTCATTTCAGCATAACTTGAATTTCAATTTGTTAAAAGTTACCAAAAAAAAAACAAGACTGTATACTGGCAAACCCTAACTTGTGTGTGTGTGTGTGTGTGTGTGTGTGTGTGTGTGTGTGTGTGTGTGTGTGTGTGTGTGTGTGTGTGTGTGTGTGTGTGTGTGTGTGTGTGTGTGTGTGTGTGTGTGTGTGTGTGTGTGTGTGTGTGTGTGTGTGTGTGTGTGTGTGTGTGTGTGTGTGTGTGTGTGTGTGTGTGTGTGTGTGTGTGTGTGTGTGTGTGTGTGTGTGTGTGTGTGTGTGTGTGTGTGTGCGGTGTGTGTTAGCACGCTCCATTGATCATGGCAGTGTGCTGCTGTTTCAGGCATTCTGCTCCAATTCTACCCAAATTCGTTTGTGACCTTTTACACTTCCAAGCCTCCCTCCGGCAGTCCTTCCTGACCTCAGCAACCTGACAGACCTATCAGCCGTAAGCTAAGCTGTGGGCTTTTGGTTACGCAGGACCTGACAATGCTTGTGTACATTTCCACAACAACTAAATCAGTGATTACTCGCTTGCTTGCTTGTTATTTTCAGGTCGTTGACTGCATAATATTTGTGGGCAGAAAAGGTTTTTTTTCTTTTTTGTTGACACTTAATACATCTTGGGTTAAAATGTGGGTTGTACGTTTTCTAATAGAGTGGAGTCCAGTCCTTAAACAGCTTGAGAATACCATGTTGAATAGCTGATTTTATTTCTCAAATGACTATTGTAATGTGCGTTTATTCATCCTTTGTTTAGGATAAACTGACACCGACTAGTTTGAACAGCAGACTACAAAACTAACACTGACTTTAGTTTGCTGCTGAATTTAATGGGTTTATTATGCACTCATTGATGAGTAGCTTGGTTGGTAGAAATTCTGCTGCCGTATTAATCAAGGCAATGGTTGATGGCTCAGTTAGCAATTGCAGTTGCTAGAAACGGTTCACTGAAAATGTTGTCAAATAAATCACAGAAATCTGTTCATTTGAAAATTATTTCTTTATTCTAATTGTAATTACCTGTATAACGGATGATCTCAACCACCCCTTATCAATTTCATTTAAATAAAATATGATTTTGACACATGACAATAATGTCCTTATTCTTATCTTTGCCTACTAATGCTGATTACAGTATACCTTGAATAACTGAGAAAACTCTGTAATAATTCTAGCCTGTAACGGCAACATGATGAAAAGTGTAGAATGTAGTCGCCCCTCTGACTTGTGAGATATAGTAAATAACAGGTTTCAGCTCTCCCTTGAGATGTAACAACCACATTTAGCTCCATTGTGACCATAGTCACTATCATGTCAGCTTTTAGCAGCTTGTAGCATTGGTGCTATGGCAACAGAGATCAGGAGGCTGGGGAGCCAAATAGACAGAATGAGTAGCACTGAAACAACAATGATATATATTTGAACAATTGCTGAATATTGGTGGGGAATTAGCTGCAACATATCATAGAAACAATTATATGAAAGGGTCATACTTTCTCTTGTCTTCAAATGTAGGAAAATGTATGTAGTATATTTGTTGAATTTGAATTTTTAGCCATGCGGATCGCGACGTTGGTTTGTCACTTTTTCAATATTTTAACAAATAATGGATGGATTGACATGAGATTTTGGGTAGATATTTACAATCCCCAGTGGTTGAACACTCATACCTTTACTGCCCCTATAGGGGTAACATTCGTGATTAAAAGTAAAACAGCATAAACATGACAATTTGAGTTCCCATGAAATGTGCTACAGCTATTAAAGACACCTTAAAGGGATTGGCACCACATTTGTAAAGATATTGATGATTCCCTGAGAGCGTTTTCTGGTGAAGTTGTTGATTCCCACCTTACTTGACTTCTAGCTTGACTTCACAAGGTTGGCATTTTAGGTTTTTATGTGAGCTTAACAACCATTTGTTGGATTGATCAGAAATTTGGTGCACCGGTTTATGGTCACTATGGACTTAATTGTCGACTTTTAATTCATCATTTGTATCTCAAAAGATATCTGTCCGCGGCTAATGTGACTAACCTTTTTACCAGTCTCAAATCTTGTACATTAACTTGAATATTTGTAAGTCTAGACATTTCAACAAATTAAGATTATACAAGTATCCTCATTTTCCGTTTCTCTTGATGTAGCAAACGTTCAGTCTTCAAGAACAGACACCTTTGAAAACATGTATTTTGCATTCTTAAAATAATCCAAGGTCTTCTATGTTCACAATTACACCCAGTAAAATGTATATCCAAATATTTTTGAGCATTCAGGGATGTGGATCAAAGGTAACTTTGGATTTAAATCAAACAAGCAGTTTCAGAAAACTAAGTCCTTTCATCAAAGGAAAAAATAAATATCCCTTTACTGTAACATGCTCTTAGCTCAAAAAAGTCTTTACTCAGCAAAGCTGTCATACACTTTTTGCTCATTGTCCTGGCATCACATCCTAACTCACGTATTAGTATGTGTGTGCATGTATGTAGATCATTTACAGAAATGGTGCTCAGTTTTATTTTTGGATTCACCTGAAAACACTCTGACTCTTACTCTCCGAGAGGTTGAACATCACTTTAAGCCATCGAGCTGTATTTATGACTGTATTTATTAGTCTCTCTATTCATGTTACAGCTCTCATTCCCTCATCCACCTTCACTCGTTGCACTTATTCTAATTGAAATGCCATCATGAATAATGCCAAATGGCTGTGGTGGAGGCACATTTGGCTCACATGAATGTCCTCAAATGAATGACTGGCATCTAGGTGGACCATGGTCATTTATAGGATGTGTGCGGCAAAGTATCTATTGCCATGAGAAAGGCAGTCCTGGCAACACCTCTGGAAGAAGGTCTGTGGCATGTTTGGAGCTGCAATGACTGTGAGAGTGATGGAGGGCGAGAGCAAAGTGCTGCTGGATAGTTCCCACTTCAGACTGCCTCCTCAATGCAATTTATTTCAGAGTTTGATTCAGTCTAACGGGATCCAGGAAGGCCATTTACCCCGATACACATTCCCTTGGCCTTAACTCTGCCCATTCATCTAGATTTCTCTGGAATTTATTTGTTGGTTTTCCAATGTTTAGAGACCACTTGTTAACGAGCCTTCTTCCCTTGGAGGAAAATAGCCATGCCATGGAAGGCTTTCTCATGTGAGGAAATGAGGAAAAACACGCTCCGTTTTATCTCACAAACACAGATGCATGCTGACTCTTATCGCAGCATCACTTCACACTTTGGCACTTCAGATCAGCACAGCTTAGCAGGGCTTTTCTTATTACTCTGATTTCATCTGTAAAGCGATGCAGCCAGGCACTACTGCCAGACGTCAGAGAGGGCCATTTTGGCAAGCTACTTTCTTGCCATCAAGTAAGTCAGGTTTCTGAAACAGACAGTCAACCAGTCATACTAACGACTGTCTGATTTTCTGAGAACAGAAGTTCGGCCATGTGTTATTAAGGCTGTCGCTTTTTTTAAAGAATCGAGGTTGAAAACTAACAAGTCATTTGTTCAATTTATTTCCATCTCAACATCACATCCCAAAATAATTTTAGAACTCAATTTTTTTTTTATTCATCCAATCACGGCGCCTCTGCTGCCTGCATAAGTGACAGGCTAACAGTTGAATCCAGATTTGTTTACATGGGAAAAATGTGGAAGGCAGTCATGGTTTTAAAATGCAACAAGAAGCCAAACCTTTAGTAAAACATTTTCAGCTAAGGTATCTATACTAAAACACTTCAACAGATAATGATATTTGCATTAAATAACTTAAGCATCTCTAAATGTGTCATTTATTGTATGTATAGGTTATAGGTGTTTGATCTGGTATTCAACCTAAACACAGGTATTCCCAGCTAGATAATTTCTCCAATAATTTATCATGAATGTATTGTGTAATGTGACTTACTTAATAGAGGGTTTTTCACAGTATACATTTTTGTCAGTGGATAGAAAATAAATCCGGAGGTACAGATGGGGAAGAAAGATGATTCCTGTGCTTCCTCTGGATATACCATCCCCCCTCACAGTCATGAGAAACTCACACAAGTAGTCATGCAAGGACATACATGTACGTGATGCATTAGACAATGCCATTAGACACGCGCGCACACTTTCACACGCAGGCCTTCATTAGCTGTTCTCTCATCATTGTTTACTCTGTGCAGAGGCGTGGATGCTCTGCTGCTTTTCACATCAATCTGCCACAGCAGTCGGAGCACACTCCCTGCCCCTTCTCCAATTCACTCCCCCCCCCCCCCCTTCCTCTCTCTTTCTCCCACACAGGGAAATATAGTCTAACACACACTTTTATACACTGTCTTTGCGTGTTGCATCATCCTAAACTCCCTCTCTTGTCCCAGCTGGAAAGCACATACAGTACCTAAACACAAACAAGTTTCCTGAAGCAACTCTGCATCCGTTTCCTTCCTCACAGCAGAGGTGGCCTTGCACACCAACAACACACCGACACACACACACTCGAGCAAATTGCCCTCAGTCCTGCCAGCCTGTCTGTGGCAGATGGTGGTGGAGCCACAGCTTCTGGCACTGCTCTGATCTTGCTGGGAGGAAAGAACCAGATAAATGAACAGGTGAACCTTCGAGGAGAAAGAACAAGTCTCTACGAACAATCATTTAAATATCCGCCCACACAACAGGAGCCTTAAATGTGGAAGAAGTGATTTTAAAGAACTCATTAAAAATGAAGCATCATTCTATTCAAAATCATCGTTCTAGGTCAAAATCACCTAGTTAGGGAAACAGAAACTATAGGTTACTTACGTAACCCCAGTTCTCAGAGTAACATGAAGTGAGATGTCTCACTATGGAATGCGCCTCAACGCGTATGCAAACAGAAGCATCAATCTCATTACGCCAATCCTGATTGGCTGGTGATCTTGACGTCTTACGTCAGGGAATCCACCCACCCTATAAGTAGCTTGCGCTATGACGCAGCATCATTCAAAAATAAGCACCTCTTCTCGCTTCGCCTTAGCAAGGAGGGCCGTCTTGTGAGACATCTCACTTCATGTTACTCTGAGAACTGGGGTTACGTAAGTAACCTATAGTTCTCATTCATAACACTCCGTTCGATGTCTCACTATGGGATATTGAAACTCCCGTATTGCTAGACATGCTTATCTCGAAAATCACCAAAACAACCAGAACTTAACAGGTAGAGCTCTGACTCAACACGGGGCCCAGCACTGCGCGGGCCACACTTGGAGCAGAGACATCTAGCCTGTAAAAGCGGACAAAAGTGAGCGGTGAGGACCAGCTCGATGCTGCACAAATGTCTCGGATGGAAACATCCTTGAACAAAGCCCCGGATGTAGCCAGTCCACGAGTAGAATGAGCATGCAGGCCCATTGGTGCCTGCAAACCCTGACTCGTATAAGCCAGAGCAATCGCTTCCACAATCCAGTGGGAGAGCCATTGCCTGGTAACGGGCTTGCCCTTCTGAGGGTTAGCCCAGGATATAAAGAGTTGGTCATTGCAACAAAACTCTTTTGACCTGTCCATATAGGTGCGTAAAGCACGAACTGGACACAGCGGCGGAGGAAATGCCACAATGTCAATGGGGGTACATGAGCCAACCACCTTAGGTATAAAGGCAGGGTTGGGCTTCAGCAACACTCTCGTTTGCCCCGGATCAAACTGAGTGCATGAAGATGTACAGAGAGCGTGTGAATGTCACTGACTCGCTTGGCAGATGCCAGAGCCAGTAACAGCACTGTCTTCAGTGACAGGTGTTTCATGTCAGCTTCTTCCAGGGGTTCAAATGGAGGTCGAGTGAGCCCATCTAAAACCACTGCCAGGTCCCATAAGGGCACCAGTGACCTTGAAACAGGGAGGAGCCTGCGAGCCCCTTTCATAAAACGGCAGACCAAAGGATGTTGGCTAGCCGTCTTTCCCTCAAAGCCCACATGCCATGCTGCAATAGCGGCTAGGTACACTTTGATCGTAGAGAAAGCTCTGTGTTTATCAATCAGGTGCTGAAATGATAGAATCACCCCGACAAGACATTGAAAAGAGATGTGTCCTTTTTGAAGGCACCACTCCTCAAACACCCTCCACTTACAGTCATAGAGAGACCTGGTGGAGGAAGCTCTCGCACTCTGAATAGTGTTTATCACTTTCTGAGGGAGCCCCACTGTATTCAGATTGTACCACTCACGGGCCAGGCCCATAGTGCCAAGCGCTCTGGGTGTGGGTGAAAGATCGTCTCCCCGCCTGAGACAGTATGTCCCTGCGTAGTGGGAGCTGCCACGGCTGCCCGCACAGCAGCTGATATATCTCCGCCAGCCGGTACATTGCAGGCCAGTGCGGAGCTATCAGTGTGTGGCGTTGTTCTCTCACTCTGGCCAGAGTTGGGGGTATCAAAGCCAGGGGTGGGAACGTGTACAGAAGGACCGGAGACCAAACGTGCGCGAGCACGTCCACGACTAACGGTGCGTTTAAATCGTGCATTGAAAAGAACAGCTGACATTGAGCATTTTCTTTTGATGCGAACAGATCTACCGCGGCTCGGCCGTAACGCACCCACAGCTGACTCGCAACCATTGGATGTAGAGTCCAGTCTGCATATAGTGGTACACCTCTGGACAGGAGGTCTGCCCCGAGGTTCATCACTCCTGGTACGTGCGTCGCTCTCAGAGAGAGGAGACGTCCGCAGCTCAATAAGATCAGTTTGTGTGCCAGCATGTGTAACTGGAGAGAATGCAAACCCCCTTGGCGGTTTATATACGATATTGTGGTCGTGTTGTCTGTCCTCACGAGGACATGGTGTCCTCTGAGAAAAAGCAGAAAGCGTTTCAGGGTGAGGAACACCGCTAAAAGCTCCAGGTAATTTATGTGTGACCGTTGGAGGTCTCTGCTCCAGAGACCCCTCACAGGTCGACCTTCGTATATACCCCCCCAGCCTGTCAGACATGCGTCGGTGGTGACCACCTTCCGCGATAGGACAGCACCCATAGGCACGCCCCGTACTAGAAAAGTCGGGTGTAGCCAGTGGCGCAGTGCCATTACGCATTTCATAGTGATCATCACTCTCCGCGCGCCATGACGCGCGGGGTCCAGTCTGAGGGCAGCTACCCAGCGCTGAAACTCCCTCATGTGTAAGCGTCCCAGTCGTACCACCAGGATGGCTGACGCCATGAGCCCCAGTAACCGCAGACATTATCTGAAGAGAACATATTTGCGTAGCCGGAAATGAGCGAGGCAAGCTCTGAAGGCTTTCACTCTTTCCGCTGACAGGCGGGCTGTAAAGGGCACCGAATTCAGGTGTAGGCCCAGGAAGAGTACAGTCTGGGCTGGGGACAACATGCTCTTTTCTGTGTTTATTACGAAACCCAGATCGAGCAGGTGTTTTACGAGGACATTCATCTGCGTAATAGCCTCTTGCTCCGACTGTGCGAGAAGCAGCCAGTCGTCCAGATAAGTTGCCAGGCGAATACCCTGTTGTCTTAACGGGGCTATCGCGGCTTCCGTACACCGTACAAGCACTCGTGGGCTGAGAGACAGACCGAAGGGAAGTACTCTGTACTCGTAACAGACACCCTGAAAGGCGAACCTCAGATATTTCCTGTGTGGGTAATATACTGGGATGTGGAAATATGCATCTTTCAGGTCGACTGATTTGAACCAGTCGTTTTGGTGCACAAGACGCAACAGAGATGTGTGAGTGAGCATTCTGAATTTGTATCTTTTGAGATATTTGTTCAGAGCTCTCAAATCTAGTATAGGCCGAATTCCGTTCCCTCCCCGTTTGGGAACGAGGAAATACTTGGAATAAAAGCCGCTCTGACTCTGTTCTGCGGGTATTATAGATATAGCCTTCTTTTCTAGTAGCGAGAGAATCTCTTGCTCCAGAATATAGGCCGACTCTCCCCGGGCTTGTGAATACAGAATGCCCGAGAAGTGAGGGGGGGTGACAGCGAATTGGAGCCTGTAGCCCCGTGTTACTGTCTTGAAAACCCAAGCAGAATCTGTGAGCATGTTCCACTTTATTTATTTGTTGTGTTATGGGGCCCTCTAGTGTCTGAACACGGTGGTACCCCAGGTTGACAACCCTGGTCGACACTGTGCATGCGCGTGGCGGTGGTGCCTTCACAATCCCGTCTATTGTCCGCCTTTTGAGAGAGGCCCTAGCCGCTCTCAAAAAAGGGGTAGACGACTGACTGTTTATTGGTTTTATTGTTTTTCTTTTCATTTTTATTGACTGCGCCCTTGGCTTCAAGCCTGGAAACGACAGTGGAAAATGATTTATTAGGAAACAATAATGATTACATGTGTTTGTGTGACTTAAACAGGCAGCGGAACTTGCTGTCTTTGATGTTAAGTCCATTTCCCTTATGGTGCGAACTTGAGGATGACGTTCTGGCATCACGGTGGCACCCCGAAAACACATGAGCATCTAACACTGGAACGTGTTCTGGAGCTGGGGAACAGGGAACTTCCAGCTCTTTTGTCGAGGAGAGGAGAGGAGGCTGTCAAGCCGCCCGCTTCTTCTTCCTCGTCTGATGGCTGAAAACCTGGATTGGCTGTCCCTGAGCGCCAGCTGCCGGAACCGGAGATTTTCTTAGCCAGCTCATCCTCGCCTCGTGCCTGGGCTGGGGACCCGGGACAGGCTGTGGTCTCTGCTGCTTCGGTATCTTGAACCGGGCAGGACTTGAGGCAGCTTGAGTGAAGGCCTGCCGCGGGACCGTTGAAGGCGGCGGATGGACCCTTCGGGGGAGACAGAGCTGGAGAGCTTCGACTTCCTTCTTTTTTGATTCGCATCTTAGCTGCATCGAAGCTAGAGCGGAGCCAAATATGCCCTCGGGAACAATAGGCATGTCCAGAACATCCTCTTTTTCCCGGTGTGGAGGAAAGAAAAGCTAGCAACAGGTATGTTACTAGCTTGAAGAAAAAATCAAACCTTAGCGTAATTTCGACAGAAAGAAACGGCGAGGCAGATTACAATATTAACTGGTGTGTTAATATTGTTCAGTCTTCTTGCAAAGCAAAAAAAGTAACGGCTAGCGCCCGTCGACCGAATGTTAGCTTTGGGTTCAGTCTGTGGGCCGTTAAGCTAGCCCGGCTACTGATAATTCGAGATGTGCTCTGAAGCGAGAAGAGGTGTTTGAATGACGCTGCGTCGTAGTGCAAGCTACTTATAGGGTGGGTGGATTCCCTGACGTAAGACGTCAAGATCACCAGCCAATCAGGATTGGCGTAATGAGATTGATGCTTCTGTTTGCATATGCGTTGAGGCGCATCCCATAGTGAGACATCGAACGGAGTGTTATGAATAAGAACAGCATGTTACTTGAGAGGGTACAGTAGTCATACATTATACTTTCCTCTAAAAATCCCATTATGATTTGTTTATATTCTCTTCCAAGCCCACACATGATACAACTCATGTACAGTATAGCAAACTCAACAAAACAAGGAAAACATGCTATCTATTGTGTTTCTAAAATGTTTTATGAATTTATGTGATAGTTTAGGTGAAGATATTTAATCAACTCTTTGAAAGAAGAACAGTATATTGATTTTAAACAAACACAAAATCACATTGATGCTTGTAGGCATATGATGTTAATATCTATGATTTTCCTAATAATATGCTCAAAAATAGTCTGTGTTCAAAAGTTTGGTTTAAAGCAATTCTCCTGGCTCTCCCTTAAAGTGACAAATAAGGCAAGGCCTATAATAAATGTTGACTGTGGTACTGTTGCCACTGCAGTATAAAAAAAGCAGACCGATGGCTAGATGTAGACACACTTTTTGCCTCTTGTACATAATTGCTGCTCCAGCATTAGCAATCTCTCAAAGCGCCGATGGAAAAACAACATTGTATATAAACGAGATGTACTTCCCTACAGTTGCAGTAAACCCAACACATGGGCCTGCCGATAACTGTGCTTTATTCAGAGAGTAACACCATATTTAGGGCTGAATTACAGTAATGTTAACTGCGATAAACGGCATAGCTAGTTCTATGTGCTGACAGAGACACTGGATAGACTGCCAGAGATGCTAACCTTTCTACAGCACAGGTACCAACACAGTACATCCCCCTAACCTTCAACAGGCTCCCTGTCTGTACATTGTTTAAATACATATCTGGTGCTACAGGGTACATGGAATTCAAGAAATAAAGCAGAGACATATTCATGTTTTATATTATATTACATCAAAAGATTTGCTGAAATGTATACAAAGCCCCGCTCCCTGTGACTCACATATCTGGAAGATGTTATGCTGTTGAGGGGAATCACTCCCTTTTGAATTTATAGTGCGTTAATGTGAAGTGGCACACATTTGAAAGCCAAGCCAATGTTGACCTTATGAAATTGAGTCGTTGATGGGAACAGATGATCTTTATTTGTATGTGAAAAGGCCAGCCAGAAAGCAATAATAATAGCTCTTCTGTATTTTCAATAATGATATAACTGCACATCTGTAAAAGTCAGGACACTGTGTTCCTCTATGTTTCTTTGAGGAAAATAATTGGCAAGCTTGTGAAGCAAGACAAACATGCACGTTTCATATATGATAGCAGATAGCAATGTATTGAATTGCTTTTAAATGTCATAACCATTACACCAACATTATTTTCAGTATAGAGAACAAATACAAAGGCATAGCTGTTTGTAGGTTCAGTAAATGTTTCTGGATGTCGCATGGTTTGAATGCCTGGACTGCAAGCAAAACCTGGACAGGAAATGTGAGGGGACTAATGCTCTCTCCTCCGAAAGCAATCAGTGCACAGTAGCCCTTTAGCAAGGCAATAAGCTCTAACTTTCCTCAGTGGAGGAGATTACAGTTCATAGCCTACAGTAGACACGAGTGTTTGGAACTTGTTAAATGTAAACTAAAAAGTAAGTTGGCAAGTAAACAAATATTTTTTTCACAAACAGGTTAAGAATAAAAGATTGATATTAGGTAAGAAATGTACCTACAGTGTAAAGTACAATTAGATTTTTTAAAACCCCAAGAAAAATAGCTTTAAAGGTCACCTATTATGCAAAATACACTTTTTCATGTCTTTTATACATAAACATGTGTCGCCTCTGTGTAAAGAGATTCTGAAAGTTTCAGGAAGAAAGATTCTCTCTCTTTTTGTTCTGATCCATTTATATAAAAACCTGTCTGAAAATGAGCTGATCAGATTTTGTCCACTTTATGATGTCATAAAGATTTTTTCGCTTGTGTAACCATTAGCCAATAACCAACCAAGGTAACCCTTTGTCACGGTTTGTGAAACAAGCAGGACCCAAATGCAGATATAAACTGAAACTTCCTTTATTTCAAGGCTATGATATATATGTACAATGACAAAACAGAACACTCACCGCAGAACTAGTCAGGGAACAAGACGAACCGACCAAGACAGACAGACAACCCAGAACTTAAATACACACAAGACTCAATCACACAACAAGACACAGGTGAGGAGGGAGGAGAAAACACAGGGGCCCAGGTGAACATAATCAGACAATTAGACACACCAGGGAAACTAATGACAAGACAATAACCCAAAGGAAAACATGACATGGAAAACAGCAAAAACACCCAAACCTACAAAACTATAAACGTGACATAACATGAGAATCGTGACACCCTTTTTAACCAAATATCTCTCAGAGGGGCGTGGGGAGTGGCTCCATATTTTCATCTTAAGTAACAGACAGAGAATCAGCACTTTTGGAACAGGGCTGAAACAGAGGGGATTATGGGATACTACAATGATCTGTTTGGTATTTCAAGCCAAGCACTTCAGAGACATGTGTGTGTATATATCTGAGACCTATAATATATTGATAAAAAAACAGTATAATATTGGACCTTTAATTGGTGACTTCTAAAGAAAGGCTCTGATTTAGCTTCTTCCAGAGGAAAAAACAGTCAAAAGCTCATCTGAAGCTCTCATTAACTCTACTCCTAACAGGCACACAATTTACAAATGTGTTATCTTGTCTCCGCTATAGTAATTGAGGTATAAATACATATCCAGAGCTGCTGTTTGTAGGCTCTTTTTTCATTATACCAACAATCTCTGTGCATTCACCTATTGAACACCCTGAGAAGATTCAGAAAGACAGTAGTGCTGAGCTAAGTTATTCATAACATGGATTTGGGCAGTTTGCCATAAATTAATTAGTGGAATAAGCAGTGGTGTTTCTTTTTCCTTTTTCAAATCTACAATATGCAACCTACATTTGGAAAGTAACACCATTAGCCATGCTGTTGGAGGCACCTCTCTTTGATGCTCTGGCATTTTGTCCTTGTACCAAGCATGATGATACTTTGCATCAAAGAATAAATAATTGCCATGACTGATGGACAAAACTTTGAAGCATGGAGGTGGGCGAATGTTGGCTTTGGGGGGAAATATTAAAACCAAAGAGCACAAGTTATTTAAACTAAAGTTATGTCATTGTAAAAGGGCTGTTAATGTGTCCATTTGCCATTCCTATGACTCTCTGCCTTCACCTTTTTATTATTATGATTCACGAAGCACAGTTGTTTTGAGACCACAATGTCCCGTTGTCAGTGTCACGCCTTGTCACTCCACTCTGCACTCAGTATGGCTTTTATTTCAGTACTTAGTGCAGGAGGCGCTGCCATCCAGCCAATCAGTCAGAAAGCCCTGCTGCTGTGGTGGTGCTCTGACATGTTGTGCTCTGACATGTTGTACTCTGACCCTTCACTCTGGCTGACCCAGCTTAGCCCTCATATATCACTGATCCTGCGCCAATACAGCTGGACACAGGGACTCGGCAGTGGATCACAGTGGGCTGAGACTCTGCCCTGACAGGGGCTGAGTGGATGGTTTATCTGACTCCCTCTTTACGCTACATGCCGCACCGTAGCTACGTTTTTATTTTTTTGCATAGCTTTTTCCAAGTTCAGTTTTTCTAAATGACTGCATCTTTTTTCCTTTACACATACACAGTCGTTGCTGTCAATGGAAATTGCTGCTGGAATATGAAACCTGTTGAGTGGTTTTTGTATTTATCATGACCATGTTTATTTATGAGGGCTAGTAGAGAGGCCAACAATTCCCTTTAAAACATATATATTAGCTGGTAAACAAGTCTCCAAACTCACTTTTTTAAACACCACGCCTAAATCAATTTAAACCGTCAGGAAGTTAAGCCTTTTACATGGTTATTTTCATCATTAGTAATTATAAGAATAAATCACACAATTCAAATGATGAAATAAAACTAATTTATTTTGTATTAATTATTTGCTGAGTTAAAAAAAAGGGCATTAGTATTTTTAATTATAAGCAGCTTAGAAGTAGTGTTAAGGAGCTAAACATGTCATAATTACCTTTATATTGTCTATTTTATATTTCTGTGAATACATCCCCTTCCATGGTGGTGTTGTTGAACAATGCTGTTCAGAATTGGCTCAAACTTGAATGCAAGGAAAGACGTAGCAAAGGGCAATGTGAATTAAGATCACATCTGTCTAAAGTTATACATTTAATCCCATTTTAATTAAAGTGGATTACCAATAACTATCAATCAATGCCAATAAGCAGTACCAGTGTGAGCAAATCTAAACAAACCCCCAATAAACCTAAACCTTTTAGAATCTGCGATATGATTGGAGGATGTTCTGAATAGCGTGCATGATATCTAATCTTTATCCGTGGGTATACTGAAGTGGTGAAACTTCCTGCCTGCTATGACAGTTTCCCGCCCATAACAGCAGTCTCTGGGAACATGCCAAAAACTCCCCCTCTCAAATGGATAGGAAGCTGCTTGTTTCATTATGCATTTCCTTTAGAACATCGTAATACTATACTTTAAGCTGTGTAATCCCTATTTCTGAATGTCTCTCCCCCTGTTATTCATGTTCCTTCGATACAGACAGCAGTTGACAGCCCACTCCCTTTGTAAATGTCCTCGACAATTACTAACTTCAATGTGAGCGTACTTCAGGTAACAGAGATGTAAGTAAGATTGACAATGTAGCACATCGCGGCTTTGAACTAAAACAATATCTTGTCACACACCTTGCAGTTTCAGCAGTAAAACAGACACCAGAGAACTAACCACACTCACACTCGCAGTCGCTGAGCTTAAAATAAAAAAGAGAAGCTCTCAGCATGGGGTCTTCTCCCTACTGGCTATGCTAGTGATGATGGGAGATGAGAGCCTTTGTTCTAGTGCTTTAGCTCATGCACTGTTACTGAAGTTTCTTATTTTTATACCACAAACTGTGAGGCTGTGGTTATTTCACAGGGTCACCGCATGGGTGTAGGTGTAATGTAGTTAACCTTTGGGAAGGTCAAAGAACTGCCTTTTTTATTATATGTAAGATTATATAATGTTTTTTAAATTACTGAGTAAAACATAATGTTATGTAATCATATTTTTGTTACTAGGAACTGCAATGTCGGCAGGTCAGTCTCCACTGAAATATATGAACAACTATGGATTGCCCTTGTGTTCAATCAGATATTTGTTATCCCTGAAAGATAATCAATAATTTATTTTGCTGATCCGCTGACTATTCATTAAGCGACAGCAACAGGCAAAGGTTTTTCATACCAAACCAATTATTTATATGAATGCGTACATTGAAAACATTTCTTGAGGATGAACCGGATGAATGCTCATCTCATGACCTTTGTTCTGTCTTTTGGTTATCATCATCTTTTTTAACAAATTATTGAATTTCCGGAAGTGTGTTTTATAGGTTTGTATAAATGGTCTTCAAAGGCCGAAATCCAAGATATTTCTTTAGAGGGAGTTTCTCTCACACAAACTCCCCCCCCCCCCCCCCCCCCTGTCTGAAACACCTCAATTGCAGTCCTTTGTTTATTTGTGTGCAGTGACATTACTATGTAACACTCCAACACATCGTACCTGGTAAGCTTACAGTTGGGACATCTCTATGTGGTTGACCAATCACTACAGAGCCGACCAGCTAACCAATTAGAGCAGACTGGGCTCTGGTTTCAGACAGAGGGTGAAAAGAGGAGGCAGTATGAGAAAAATAAACACCTCTTTGAACATTAAAGCATAGACACATGTCACAGTAGAGGCACAAAATCCAAATTTGAAAGCAAAAAATGTGCATAATATTTCACCATTTCATAATTTTCACCATTTCCTCTAAAAAGTATTGTTTCTTGGAGGTGGTTTGTATTATAGTTTATCCACACTTCATGTCAGTGTGATTTTTCTATATTGGAACAAACAGTCCCTGCTGAATCAGTACAATGATTTTCAGTACAGTTCAAGCAATGAACTGATTAAATTCATCTTAATTCCTCAAATAAACCCCCTACTGCGTGATGAAAAACAGGTTTGTCATTCCTCCCAAAACTGGGATTAAATGAATAGTGTCACCTCGGATGATGAATGACACATTCTGTTTGCCAAGATAACTGAACATTGAAAAGAGACCCAGGTGTTGCATGACCATGCATGAACAGGATTTATATATATCTTAATTTTAATGTAATAGCCAGTGAGTAAGACCCTTTTATTTGTTGCACCAGCTTACCTTAAGATAAATGTAATTACTTGACTTGAGCATTTTTTTTGCAAGGGATTTTGGTTTGCCTCAATACATAAGGTAATCTTTCACCTTATGAAAAGATATAGTGTTGTTAGCTCACAAGGACTGTATTAATTCTTGCTTAATGGCCTGGAGATTTATAAAAAAATCAAGTACTTTGCGTGGATTAAAGATTGCTTTAAAGGTTAACATCATATAACCAAATATATATTACCCAAGGTTAAAAGGGAGAAAGGAATACAATTGTACACTAAATCATTAATGACACTAACTTTTAAGTTGCTATGACCCCGGTTTTAAGTGCAGATACTGTACACATAGGAATCAGTGTAAGCAGGCCACAAAGACTTGTTTTAATTTTGAAGATTTTCATTTTAATACATTTAAGTGAAGTCATAATTTAGATCAAAATCAGGCACCACAGTGGTGAGCGAGCATATGGCCAACTTATGAAAGCCCTTGCATTTGTAGTATTACAAACTGGGTGTCTCTCTGTCTCAACATTTCCAAAGATCTCTGTGAGTGGGATCAGAAAACGCACCTTTAGTAAACATGTACTGCCATTAGTACGACCAACTATATATATTTAAGCAATAGCTCACGACAGGCCGTGGTATATGCTCATTATATCACAGCTAAGGGGCGTGGTTCGGCCCGACGCGAAGCGGAGGGTCGACAAAAAAAAAAGCAAACTGCCTGCCCAAGGGTATACTGTTTTTCTCAGACGCGGAGGGATACTGACTTGTTGTGAAAAGTAACTTACAATTCTACCCGTGGTATACGCTCAGTATATCACGGCTAAGAACCAATCAGATTGCTTGATTTGACTTGTCCGTTTTATAAATATATATATATATCTATATCTTTGATATTGTGATGTTTAAAAGAGTTTCAGTATTATCAAATACATTTAAAGTTCATATTTGTATGTTGTTCCAATACTATGACATGTTTACATGCCATTAATGTTCAAAAAGTGCTTTATTTTTTCTCCGGCTCCGATCAGATAGTGCTAGTTTTAATGAGTTGCTCGCTGCTTCTACTTTGCTCAGTGCCTCACGTTTTGGCTGAACTTACATAGACCCCCCCTCCCATTGTTTACAGCAGAAATGGTGTCTGTTGCTATATGGCTTTTATGACAAAGTGCTATGGTTTAGGCTAAGTTGTTTTTTATCAATTCGAACTGTACTTTGAACTTTTTGGTAACAAACATTACATGAAATGTTTTGAGCTAACATCAGCTTTCATCAGGTGGTCGCCTAGCAACAATATTTTCTTCAATATAGCACTGTCCCTTTCACTCTCCCTTTCACACCCAAACTAAATTCTGTTGTACTGCCATGTCACAGCAGCAAGATGACAAGTTGTACAACTAGAAGCCAGCAGGAGTTTTGCTGGTTTTAAATAACTTGAAAGTCATAACATCGCTTTATCACCTGCAGCATTTCCAGAATAGAAAAAGTCTACTTATGTTGTCTGTGTTTTGGCCTGCTTCACTCTAACTTGTGCCAGTATTTGTAAATGTCTGAACAGATTCAAAGTGGTTACGTCCCCCCTGACCTCTTCCTGCCACCAATCAACTTATCTGTCACTCCATTTTAATAGACGGAAGCAGAAAACACCTTTCCATAATGTCGGTGTACTTGCTGTAAATGTCTAGCTGTCTAGTATGCATGGACTGGTTTCACTTTTGTCTCTGTGGCTAACAACTAGAAGCATTAACAGATTACCTCAGCATTAAGTAATTTTACTAGAATGTCATAGGTTCTACAAATTGTTTAGCTTTTAATATAAAAAATAAATAAGTATTTGGCATGACTAGCTGAATGTCAATGCGAGTATAATGCTGTACAGACAGTTGGTGTATACCAGGGGTGTCCAAACTTTTTTCACCGAGGGCCACATACAGAAAAATATAAGAAGGGCTTGGCCACTCGCTAGAGGTTTATTACCTCATAAGTTCTGTTATGAGTTGAAAAAATCTATCCAATGTAGGTACATTATTCTTGATACTTGGTACTACTAAATGCTTTAAGAAAAAAACAGCTCACAGCTCTCCAGAGGGTTTCATTTATTGTTTTGGCAGCTCATTCCTTAAAACAGAAGCTTCAGATTGCTTATAATAAGAGGAAACATGAAGTGTTTATTTCAAGGTTGTTATGTACATTTGTTATTGGGCTTTTTCCGTATCAACTGAGATTGGTTAGAACATGTTTTCAACTTTAATTGACTGAATTTATTTGGGCCTATTAACACATAAATACTGTTACATATATATGTAAGAAGTACAATATAAGACAAGTTGGTTATACTTAAGTAATTATCCTTTTTTAATTTGCTGAGTGAGGGCCGATTCAAAATGGTCCGCAGGCCGCATTTGGCCCCCGGGCCGTAGTTTTGACACCCCTGGTGTATACAGTACATTAACAAATAACAGAAATCAAGAATACATTCAATAGGTTTTTCACACAGCAAATTCGATGCTCAGGATTTGTATAAAATAAACTCAAGTTATATATAATACTCGGAGAGCTGGCGTCACAATGACCTGCTACGAAGAAGCAACTAAAGATCAAGATTATGATATGAGTGATTGTGATGAGGCGATATGATCATGACTAATGTGCAACTGATGGATACAGTTCCCAAGATGATAATATTTTCAACAGCTCAATTCGTGGATTTCTACTCTGTAATAAACCCTTCATGTGCTCCACCATTAGATCCCTTTCATCTGACATGAAATAAGCAAATATTTCCCGTATTTCGATGGTCCATAAATGAATTTGATGAACTCAATTACAATTACCCTCAATGATGTGCTCACATGCAGTATTGCAATAAATCACAGAGCATAGGTGGTCCAATTTTTGATATTTGAGGTAGGGAGGCGTATGGCGCAGTGGATAGAGCCTTGGTGTTGGGACTAGGGGGTCACAGGTTCAAACCCCACTGTAGTCAGCTTGTCGTTGTGTCCCTGAGACACTTCACCCCAAATTGCTCCTGTGGGGATTGCCCAAAGTATTGAGTATGTAAGTCGCTTTGGATAAAAGTGTCTAACAAGTAACATGTAATGTAATGAGGTAAATGCATGAGATGAGATTACTTGGACATGTCCACTTCGTGATGGTGTGCGCAAAATGTACAATTAGTTTAATCAAATGCTCTAAAAGCATGACTTCGGTGTTTGTGTTGTGATAAACCACTGCACATGTTCCGTATTATAAAAAAGAAACATGAAGGACACGTTGTAGTCCCGCTAACGCTGCTGCAGTTGCTCCTCGTTTATCTTTTAAATGTCAAGATAACAGGTTTTATCTGATATCTGTGCTATCATTCCCTGTAACAGTCAGGGGGATTATTTGGAAGTTTGTGAATGCGAAGTGTTCAAGTAAATGTTTGCTACAATATGATTTAAAACTTAACCTCTGTTTAAAATTTAAATTTCGAGGCTAAAAAAGAGTATGGCTTTTACCGCCACAATTAGTGCACCAAATAAGGGAAAAGTGAAATATTTCTAGACCTGGTGGACAGAGCCAGTAATACAAGTAAAGTCAAAACCCACTCAAAACTGATATATTGCATTAGTTCTTAAAATATAGCGCCCCCCTATATTATTATATACATTATAAATAATACAATTCAGTCACACACTAGTGTTCAAATTTAGAACTATTATATTTAGCACATATTTGTATATTTAAAGCATTACACATAAATAATTGTTATTAGAAGTACAAAAGGGATTAGTAATCAACCCATAATAATTTCTAGTATTCATCGGTGACGTCATCACTTCGGAGTGACGTCACAACGTGATCATGCTCCGCAAGGTATCAAAGCTGCCGATCAGCTTTTTTACACAGGGCAAGCACTTGGTAGTCTTTTGCTTGGTGGAGTTCACTATTTGAGTTCTATTTGTTAACTTTCAGGAGAGGCTCTGTGATGTCACTGATGATGTCACTACATCCTGCATGACGTCACCTATGATGTCATCGCACTCCGCATCAGTGATGACATCTTCAGTCAATTATAAAGTAAATACAAATAAAAACTGAATTTCTTGCACTATTTCAATTTGATTTGTATTTACTAAATGTATTCAAAGAATACCGAAGGGAGAAAATAATTCAGATTTCTATCTCACAATTCGACCTTTTTTTGTGACCAACTTTTTATTGTTGTTTTTTTTTTTTTTTTTTTTTTGCCCTCACAAAAGTGACTTATACAGATACAAATTATATAGACAATATAGAGAAACTAAGTCAGATTTTGATCTCGAAATTCCGAGGATGAAAGGATTTGTGACTTTAATTTCTGAATTTAGATTTATTTCTGAGATTTTAAAATATGAATTGTGAGGGGACAAAACATTTTTTTCTTAATATTGATCTCAAAACTCAGATTTTAAACTCCAAATTCTGACTTTATTTTCCCGATGCGGAAATTGTTTTTGCATAAATTCAAAGCTAAAAAACATTTTCCACATGTTACCCTATCCTCTTCCCTATCCATCACTTCCATAGGTCAATATTTAGGGCTTTTTCTTTTTTTTCTTAATAAAGTTCTGTTATTCTTTCTTGCAACACATTGCTAGAAGAACAAAAAACATGTATACTAAGAGATAATAATTCATTATACTGTTTTGACCATTGATGGTTCTGTTTTATATTGAACATAATTGAACCTGCTGGCATTCTCAAAAGTACAAATCCACAAAATATGACTAAAAGTCAGAAATGGTCATTTTCATCGAAGCTCCTGATGTAGCACAATTTAAAGTGCGCAATGCCCCTTTAAGTGACTCAGAAAAATATTGAACAATTGTTAGTAATCATTTCTGAATCATCTATGTAATTTATCAGATTTTAGTTTAAAGACTTGCTGGGATTGTTTGCAGCGTAACATTCCAACAACATTTCACTGGAGCTCCGCGGGCGGCAGATCCATCCAAAGACAGGTTTCTTCCACAGTGCCTTGTTGTAATTTCTGTACACTTCATTTGTTTTACATGCATGGTTTCCCTTTTTTTTGGTATATTGTGCAATGTTCTATACACATTATATAATCGCGTAGCTGTACATTTTATACTCTTTGCCTTGTTTTTTTCTCCTGATCATCACTTCATGGCCATTTTCTTAAGATTAAATCTTGTTGTATTTTTCTCTACGCAACCATGCAACTGACAGGTGATCTTTGACACATTTATGGTAATTCGTTTTTGTATCTGTATTAGCTGTATCATGTATTGAAAGAATGATTCTAACTATAAATGATTACATTTTTGGTCTCAATATCACTATTAACATTGTTTATTTTATTTGATACTACTTTGACAGTTTCAATCAGTAGTTTTGAATACTGGGTATTGGGTAATTACTTGGTTAAAGTTCATTTTAGTGCCAGAGGTGTGACACTTGACTGACGATGTCATTTATGCAGAATGTAGTGACATCATCGGTGACATCACAGAGCCTCTCCTGAAAGTTTGCAGATAGAACTCAAATAGTGAACTCCACCAAGCAAAAGTGAATACTTGAAATTATTATGGGTTGATTACTAATCCCTTTTGTACTTCTGATAACAATTATTAATGTGTAATGCTTTAAATATACAAATATGTGCTAAATATAATAGTTCTAAATTTGAACAATAGTGTGTGACTGAATTGTATTATTTAACGCGTAACCTCTGTTTAATAACCGGCTGGTATAGCTTTTAGATTTTCCTAATACATATGTGAGTGTTTAATGTGTTTATGTGCTGGATTGATTGTGTTAAAACAATACAAATCCTCAGAGGATATACTAAGTGTTTATTTATGCAAATGTTCAGCCAGCCTTCTCTCTGATACATGTATCTGGTTGTTATTTGTTGTTGTCTCGGCATATCAAATCCCAACGCTGTATTTATGGACTTATGGAGTATTGTTTTTATCCATTAAATTTACATTGGATTCTTCATCTTATTCTCTTGTTTTGTAGGACTTGCAGTGTAATGATATACAATATAGATCACTGTAGACTAGTGTGATGATTGATCTATTACTGCCGATGTGCAGGTACATGCAGTGATTTAACAATAATACTGCAGCTATAAATAGCCACATCTAAAAGCAAGTGTTTTTTGCCAAACACTAATGTAACACAATAAATGACACTGTTTCTTTGCAGTTTTTAAATGTATGGCTCTAAAGTCGTGTAGAGATATTTAATGCACAGAATTTATTTTTTCTGAACAACACCCAGCTTCAACATTTTTGAGAGGTATAGTCTTACAACCTGCACAAAGTTCTAAGCGTTTTGCCCATGCCCCGATCACTGCAAAAAACTGTTTTAAGTAACTCCAGTTACATTTCTGACAAACCCACAGATGAATTGATCAAATCCACCACAGTAATGACCCCTATATTCCTATTTTCTATTTTTGAAAAACAATAAAGATATTGTCGACTCACCTAATGCCAGAATGAAATGGCCAATTAAAAAATATGAATGTATTTTTGTGTTTCTCACACAACAACATTGTATGATGCATAGTTTGTCTATTACTTTTCTATCACTCAGAAGAGAGACAAGTTAATAAAAAAAAACATGTTAAGTTATAATTATAACAACCCCTGATGAGATCTGTATGCTTTTCATCAGGGCTTTAGGATTAGCTTTTCAATCCGTAATATGGCATCCTGGTTTTATAGTAACTGCCCACTCAAAATCTAATTTCCTGAAATTACCTCACTTAAGAGTCACTGAATACTTAGCCGTATTCATGGTTACAATAAAAAAAGCCAACTTGAAGTCATTGAGTTTGCAGTCATGTGCTAGTGTAAGGGAATCTATGTATGGGATGAACTTAAAGGAGAAGAACGATGGGACTTTCACTATTATCTGGCAGTATTGAGTATATTTTCTCTAAGTATCTCAGGAGGCGCTGCAGACGGGGCAGCTGGTTCTGACATCTGTAACCCACTTCAAGTCAGTGTGGATCAGACGGATGGCTGACTCTGACACTTACACAACCCTGACATGTCTAATCTAGAATAAACATCATTAGTCACCTTCGTTAAGACTCAGAAGTAACAATAACATTATCATTTTAGAACAACTACACAATCAGTAGTGTAGTAGTCTTTTCTTTATTCCACTTTTTCAATCTCCCCCTTTTTGTAATGTTGTGTCTTTCTTTCGGCTTACATTTCACTTCAGTAAATAGTGAACATCAGAGCGCCGGGTCTCTGTCCCACTGTAATTATGTCTCTCATGCTCCTCTCCTTACCTAAGGAGTTGTCATTATTGAAAAATGCCCCCATGCCGCCTGGTGAGAGATAAAAGCAATATTTGTACCGATTCTCATTAGGAGCTGTTGAACTGCACCACGCAATCATGAATGATAAAAGAGACAACACACAATTAGAGAGATGGTCATCCGGGGAAAGTGGTGACATTCAGATATTTTATCTTCTACATTTAGACGCTGTGCATCAACACGCGGACGTCATGAGAAAAATAACCTCTGGGATGTTGATGCACTGTGGTCATAGTTTGTGTGTGTGTGTGTGTGTGTTAGTGTGTGTGTGTGTGTTAGTGTGTGTGTGTGTGTGTGTGTGTGTGTGTGTGTGTGTGTGTGTGTGTGTGTGTGTGTGTGTGTGTGTGTGTGTGTGTGTGTGTGTGTGTGTGTGTGTGTGTGTGTGTGTGTGTGTGTGTGTGTGTGTGTGTGTGTGTGTGTGTGTGTTCAGACCCTCATTTAACTGAGCAAAGCATGGGCCATTTAAACAATGACGTTTTTGCAATCAATAGCGAGGCAGAAGACCAAAGGGCAGGGAGTCGTCCTCCCACTCTAATCACAGTCTTAACCTTCAGCATATCTGTGGGCCTGACAGGCTCACCTGGATACGGGACAGCCTGCTAACTCCATCTTGTATGCTTCACTAGGCGCTGTGTAGTTGTCCACACATACACCGTCAGAGGGGTTGGAAACGATTCAAGAGCTTGTAGATTACACAGAGAAAAACTCCAAGGCAAAACATCTCCTGCTAGAGAAGAGAGTGTTTTCATGCGGTTAATGTGCTCACCAAAGAATCATTTGTGTTTATTTTATGGTAGCCCTATGAAATATGTCATGTAGAAACCTTTCACGTTTATTTTTGTCACAGACTGTGTGAATTATTATTCGTTCCGCCTGTGAAAAGATCAGGATGGAAAGCCACTGTTGCAGATTTTCAACAAGAGGCAAAATCATCAGTGCATACACTTTTCCTTGTGTGTTTGATCTTGAGACTGAATCTAGATGGAGAAACACACCTCGTGGTCACACTGATATATTTAAGGGACATACGATGACAAAGTTCCCTCTTAGGGATTTTCCTTCCTTCCTTTCTTCCTCTCGCCTTGAGAGGGAGGAAATTGCATTCATCCTACTGTGTTCGCTGCTGCCTTCACATCCTCTATTTGTCTTTTTTTCTCTGTGTTGTTTTTTTGTCTGTTGCCCTAGCTATCCTTCTTCCTCAAAGCAAACACCAGGACCATTGGGTTTCTCTTGCTCCATTTTGTTCTCCTGCTCAGAAAGTCAGTGTGTTTTTAATGAGCTCTCTGTCTGTGGCTCTCAGCCTGAGGCTGTCCACCACTGACCTGTTGGCATTTACTTTTCTCTGCCTTCTCCTGTGTCTCTCCTCGTCCTCCTCTGTGCTTTATTTTTCTCTCTCCTTGTAAAGCTCTTTAGTCGCTTAGATTAAAACATGCTTTGTTGTCTAGTCCACCAAAGCATCTCCTGCTGGAGACTTTAACTGCAGACTATTGCTTACCAATCATCTATGGGAGTGTGCAGCCACTTTATACCCACACAAAAATCCTTTTTGTTCAGTGGAAATAATTTTTTTTTATACACAACCTCAATCTTTTATATGATATATCATCACTTTCATTGCCTCACAGAATAACAGTGAACGACTCAAACCAATCTTAGTATCTTTCAAGTAGCATTTTCAGCACAATGAGAACCACGAGGCTGTGTCGATGGAAACAGCTGGCCTAACAGCAAGACATTTGATCTTTAGGCTGCACTCCATCAAACTGGAAGGCAGTGGGCAGTTGATGAGTACGATGACCTTTCAGCAGCCTCTCTGCCACAGCGGCCTTCAATCACAGCTGACTGGGAAACAGGACTCAGTCAGCGGCCAGACTGGAGGTGGTGAACTGCTGCATGACTGGATGCTACAACTGCTCATTTCATTGATCTGCTCTGCAGCGCTCTGCAAGTTACAGAGACATGCTGTGTGTTTGTAATCCACCCACACACACACACACACCTTTACAGTCAGCAAAACCAAAACATCAACCACCAACCTTTTTTTGGTTTACTTCTCCCTATCTCTGTCCCTTTGTCTAGTTTCCTTTATTCCCTGCAACACACGTAGCTACCCTTGGCACTAGCGAGTCAATGTTGACCTTTCCATTCTGCTTAGCCCCTTTTTAGCTTCTATAACTGTTATCTCTGGCAGGCATTAAAGAGAAGTCGTTTCTTGTGTTGGCTCATTAGAGTGCCAAGAACACATTACAGAACTGTGAACGCTTTTCATCTTGTGTTTCGAAAACAAACTCTAAAGGTGTGCATCGCACTTAACTGAAACTTGATGTATATATAGGTTACGCACGGCAACGTATATGTCATTAATTTACAATAACCCCATCTTATCGTTGCCCTGTATAAGTGTGTGAAAGCTCAAAGAGGTAAAGTAGCAGCCGCACCTTGTGTTAAACCTATGTGTCTTTATTGGCTTCACATTCTGACAGAGTGACAGAGCACCGTACGTTTGTTTCTCCTTCTGTATCTCGGTGCAACACAAGCCGCCCACAGAAGCAACCATCATCTCTGCTCCTCCTCCTTTCATATGCCGACGCTCTTTTATCCCATATCACACCAGCTCCCACTCCCTGGCTGCTTCACATGCTTTGAAAGGAGCAGCACAAAAACTAAAATACTATTGCACACACTGATATGTGCACACAGACATGCCATGGAGATGGTAAGATTAGATAAAGGTAGTTGTTCTGTTCTCTGAAATTGAGTTTAGATACATTATGTTCTATGATTAATCAAATATTTGTATATTTGATCATCCAGAAACAAAGACTATCATGACTGATTTTGATGATTTAATGACCACTGTTGTTAATAATGATGTGACCAAACCTGCCACTACTTTATTTGGACAATATAGTGTCAAGGAAATCATTGAGATAGATCATTTTATTGTCATTTTAGGTGAATTCTGTGTCAGTGATATAATGATAATGATAATATTGGTACATGTTTGCAAAAGGCAATTGGTTCTTAAGCGTATTCAGACGATAATTGTAATCTGGAAATATATAAACATATCTTAAATATAACAAAATAAATAGAAGTCATTCAAATAAAATTCAAATTCCACTTGAATAAATATTAAACATTTGGCATGGAGGTGAAGAGAGTCATTCGTTCCCAGTTACTCAAAGGTTAGGACCTTTTTAATCAAAAGAGTAACAACATATGAGCTCGATATTAGAAACAACAATAACTCTCCTCTTTCATTAGGCTTACACAAACAAACGCAACTTTGGATAAAGTTGGAAACCCATAGTAGTGTAGCTTTCATTTCATTTCATTTCAAACCTTTATTTATGCAGGTGAATCCCATTGAGATCATTGATCTCTTTTTCAAGGGTGACCTGCTGCAAGTAGGTTCCAGATGAATACATACAGAAAAACAAAAAGGACATCATACAGCATATTTACAGCGACTACAGTTTATATAGCTAGTAACATTTACAGGTTCCAACAGTTTACGATTGGATAGCATCTATCCTTGCTTTAAAAATATTTTGTGGAACCAAATTGCTCAGCTTCCATTCCTTTTGCAGACTGTTCCAAGATAGAGGAGCTGCAGCTAATTAACTTTAAAATACTTAATTAATGTAAGGATACTTCCATATTCATGGTTGCTAAAATAATAACATGGTTATTGATATGGAACGATCATCATCAACTATTTGACACAACAGCCATCAAAAATGTAGCCGATCCATCCACCCTGTCCTATGTGGACTTTGTCGCTGTATACTATCAGACAACTTTCTCCTTTGATAGTCACTGCTTGGATAACATACACATGCATATGTTCTTAAAGGGCACTACCTGAAACAGAGAAGTGCATTGTTACAATGGAGGTTTCTACAGTATTTCACAATTTCTGTAAGCACAGAAGGCCATCTAATTTATTTGTTTTGTTAAAGAAATACATGAAAACTTTATCAAATGCATGGGTTTTTGGGATTGCTAGTGTGATGAGAATATAGTTTACCGGATATTCTTTTCTGAACTCCCTTTGCTGAAGTTTTATGACTGTTCAACAATTCACATTTATATTGGATCTTATCTAAGTAGTTATTAAAAGTAGAGCCAAGTTAGTTTTAAATCATTTTTGTAGTTGTAATTTCATGAAGCTATTTCAATAAAAAACCTTATACTACGGTATATTTTTTATTTTACCATTATTATAAGCAACAATCAGCATCAGTAAGAATGCATCTGAGAGTGTAGAGCTTGTGTTTCAGTTAAGTCAACATACAGTACACTTGTTATCTATGGCATTCCTTTCTGTTGTCAGATGAATGTGTAAACACTTTTAATTGGCAATAAACAATATCAAGGATACAGTAAAAGGCTGGAGGGCAGAACTGTTTCTGTCACAGGTGGGAGTTATTTACAACTTGAGTTAATGGAGGCACAACTGAGAGAATATTATGTTTTTATTTACTAATACGTGTTGTTTAGTTTGACCATGATCTTCAGAGATATTAGTTAATGAGCCTCAGCTTCTCTAAGCGTTTCTTAGTGTAAGTAACCAAGACTGTTCCTCTTTTCCTCCCCTACTCCCATGTAAGGTTTCTTATTTAAATCACAACATTTCCTCATCATCGTACTCTTAAATTGAGTTGTTAAATGCTGTCAAGGTAATGAGTTTCTACTCACCATGTTTAGAGAGATAATTATTTGCTGTGGTTTGCATAACCTACAGTCGTGACTGGACTCTAAGCGGTTTTCACGCAAAGAATGAAGCTGCCCAAATAAGAGGTTTGGGGCTTTAGAGGAGCTTATACAAGAAAAAGGGATTGAGCCTTCTTCGCGCTCACAGGAATACTCCTGAGGTTGTATATTTGTCTGAAGATAGACATTCTGTACACATACACAAAGTGTTTTCCACAGTTTAAATTGACTGTTTATAATTCAAATGAACATAAACAAATATACAAATTACAAGCTTTTCATTCCAGTAAGCAAAGCTGTTGCTGCTTAACATACATTTCTGGGTAAATTCTTTTAAACATTTATGTGTATTTTTTTCTCTGACCTCCTTCCTCTTACCTCCCTCTTCTCCTTCCCTCTCTCACTCTGATCCTATCTCCCCAGGAGGTTTTGTTACCAAGGGCATATGCTGGAATCAGCGTTTACTTTTTTTCAAATATGAAATACTCTGTGGCATGCTGAGGCAGTCAGTGGTGCCGCTCAGCCTTTAGTCAGTCAGGACCAGAAATGTGAGGCACTTTGAGAGTTTTGTGCTGTAGTATCCGGTCCAGTTCAGGAGGGCGACACTTTTGCTATTTAATTGGCCTTCACAGTGAATGTGTCTTTTAAAAATCACACTGGGTTTCCACTGAAACCTCTCAGTAAGTGGGCTAAATAAATCTGCAACCACATGGAACCTTTTGTTCATTAGATGATGTTTTTAGAAGTCCACCATTTATGCTTTTCCCCCTGTAGTGTGCTATACTGTATAGGTCTTTGTGCATGTAAATGGTCTGCAAAGGCCAACATCCTGGAAGTTCCCTCCAGAGAGACTTTCTCTCCCACACACTTGGTTTTACTTCTGTAACATGTGACATCGCCATGTACCACTCGTGCTTCTATTGGCTAGCGCTTCAACACATTGTACATGAAAAGCTAAGGGGAAGGATCTCTAAGCAAAAACAGAGCCGCCCAGCTAACCAATCAGAGGAGACTGGGCTCTGGTTTCAGATAGAGGGGGAAAAGAGGTGCTGCAGCACAGGCAGTATGAGAAAAAATAAAGCCATTATGATCATTAAAGCATGTTCACATGTCACAGTAGAGACAAAGAATGCAATTATGAAACCTGAAAATGAGCATAATGGGGCCCCTTTAAGGCCAATTGTTTTTTTCCATGGTTGAATGTCACTTGTTTCCCCCTGATAAGGTGGAGTTTTACCCCCTCAAGCCGCCCTGCCATAATGCATGCATGATTAATTCACTCCAGAGAAGGCATAAATGCATGAGGCTCATCAGATAGGTATCACTGCGCTCAGCAGACCCAGAAAGACTTCATGAGAGATGTTCACCCTCTCCACTCTGCTCTCTTTCTATGTGCCAGCTGTAATAAAACACGAGCAGACCTGTTTGTGATATCTCACATCAAAGACAGGGTAAAGTAAAGTAGCACAGGAGCTCATTTCCATACCCTGCTAAAGCAATCTGGAGAATCTCTCTCCTGCTAATGTAACTGCCATCTTAACAGCAATGTAAAGGCGATACGAGTCAGTGTTTTCATCCAGCGTGGCACTCAGGAAGCTCATTTAGAAGTACATTTCTTAGTTTGTTAGCTGCATAATAAGATTATCTCAACTAGAAATCCTAGGAAAAACCCTATTTGTGACTCAGAAATTAATAAGATTCAAGAGAGTGTCTTACGTGGGAGGGACACTGCTCATTGTTGAACTCGCAAACTAAAAGAGTCACACTCATAGAAATGACTAAAAGTACAAATCACATTTCATGTTACAAAATAATGACAAATGAGTGTGTGACACTGGTGTGAATCAGAGCCCCGTGTCATGTTTTGAAAAATTCAATCAGCATGTTATGACCAGAGAGGCCTGGATGTATTCCCCGTTAGGTGACTGAGTGTTTACTTTCATTACTTCATGGATCACAAAGTATAATGGATGTGTGATGTTCATCCAAAGAGCACAGCATGCCTGCAGATTGTCACCTAGCTGTTTAATGTGTTAATCACTCAGAATATCCGCATCTAAAGGATTAATACTCCCACCCTCACTGTTACAGGTGTGGATATAATATATTAAACTGAAGCTATTATACTATTATAGTGATTACATTGTTTGTATCTATTGACAATACAATACAATACATCTGAATTTATATGAACGTCTTCGATTATTTTATTTTCAACAATACAAATCTTGGACTTCAAAATTAAATGAATCTCAGTTATTTTTATCATTATATTTTTGATTCGTATGGTCTATAACATGTCAACATTTTAGAAAATGTGTTTGGCAAGAGTCCAAATAAAGGTCATCAAATTGGAACAATGAAAATAACATTCATTCACATTCATCATTTGCACTGATATATTGTATGTGTATATATATATAGAAAAGTTGAAGATTTTCCAGCAATTAAATACATATTTTTACCCTACATAATTATCTTATTGTATTAGTTTGTCACGTTTCTGTGGATTACAGAAGACAGATTTTCCGAAGGAGGGGAATTTAGAGTGACAAAAAAAGGGTAATCTTTACCTACTTTTTGTACCCGTTTTAGCCGTGTTAACACACTTGTTAACCTTTCACCCAATTTATCAGGTCATGCTGCTACGTTGGAAACCCAAAAAGCTTTTCTGAACGATCACGTTGCTTGCCGTGTTAACAGAGATTAGGTTTATCTTGTTCCGAGGTGTAGCACAAGCTATTTTTAAAAGTACATCCTGCTCATGTCACTATCTGGCGGCAGCTCTGCACAGATGTCAGGATGCGGGGTTTTGCTCACTAGAAAGTTTATGTTCAGTCATGCGCTGAATGATGAGTTTATATATTACGTTCTAGAGGTTGATTTATGTGTTCACTATATACATGTATGCAGCTGTGTGCGTTTGTTTATGAATTTGCAACCTAGTGGAAGTACACAAAAAAGAGGAATCAGTACCTGTGGTTAGCGGGGTGAGACAGAGCAATGGGTTAGCTTTGAGGCTTGCAGGCAGGGAGAGGGCTAAATGGAGACATATTAGTGCAGGTATAGTTCTGCTGAGCTACTCCGCAGGAAGGCTAATGAGGAAGTTTGGCCACAGGGGTCTTTTTGTTAAAAACAACAACTGCAAGAGGGGAGGAAAAATACGGATCTAATCACAATCTCTGCAAGAAAAAGTAGGCTTGAATGGCCAGTTCTCCATCAGTTTGGACAGCAGCGTCCCTGGGGTGTGGTTTCAAACAGGGTGGGAGTGGAGGTGAGGACAGTGGAAAAGGTAGGTGGAGGAAGAAGGAAAGGAAAGCGTAAGAAATGGCTCTGAAGGTTGATCGAAGGAGATAAAGGAAGTGGAAGATGGAGAAAAAGGCAAATGAAATGATTAAAAGAGAAGAACATGGAGCAGAATGGATAAGGGAGAGCCAAAAAGGAAATAAGATCATTTCTCTGGGCGAATTTCTTCAAAAGATTTCCTCAAAAAAGAACTGAAATTGTTGACTGCTTGGAGGGAAAATATACTTTCAGCTTAATCCTGATCTGCTGTCAAGTCCAATACATCAAGGCCACGTACACTTATGGTGTCACTGTGGTGGAAAACTGTCATTCATATTTTACTATCGTGTCCAGAGTGTTTTACTTAATATTGCCTTGTGACCGTTGGCAAGGAAACAAGTTGTGTTTATTAATGCAGAATCCCTAGACTCCTTTGACATTTACACAAAAGCTTTGGGCTAATTCTTGGAAAATTGTGTTACAGTGATACTTCTCTGGCTCACAAGTGGAGATGGTCTCTCTAATATTTGTAATAGAAATGTTTATGGTACATTATAAATTCTAGCCTCTGGCAGAGGTACGAGACAGGAAAAATGTGTCGACTAAATTGAATTAGGTGAGTGTCTGGGAGCAAAAACAAGTCTTAAATGTTGCCTCAAGATTGTAATCACCATGTATGTGTTTTAGAAAAATCTCCTCATTGTTAAGCAAAACGTCACTCTTCCCTTGGGTGCTCTTCTTGATTTAATTCTAGGAGAGATTACATAGAAGCCGGTAAAATAATCTCTAACTTCATTAACATTTTTGAACAAAGTTACTGTATAGTTTCTCAGCATTTCTGATGTGTCAGCTTTCTTTTCTGGGGCATTGTTTAGCCTCATTCTAATGAGCTTTGTTAGCTCTGTTTAACACAAAAACATCTAATAAACGTGATGGGGAAGCAGCTTTGAAATAAGTGGAGCTACAGCGCAAGCCACTCTTCATTAAAAACAGTTTAGATCCAGCAGTACCACTTTTTTGGAAGTACTGTAGCGAGCTAAACTAATCAGAAAAGAAGCTTAACACAGTGAAGCTATATTACCTCAAGACGCATCTATTGTTAAGCGATCATATTGGATAGTATCATAATAATGGGAAAAAAGTTAAGCTAGCGGTAACTTTTTTTCCTGTTAAATGCAGCTCTGGTTGAATTGCTAAACCCCAACCGTGCATGCAAATCGGAAAAAGGCTTAAGGAAAATGTCTGTGGGCTACTTTAGGGATCTATTAAAGCTACATTCACACACAACAAAATGCTCACTGCAACATACATTATATCTGGCCGTCTAAGTCTATTTAAGCTGCCCACTGTTTTATTCTCTCCACTACATAAACCTGCTGTGTCACCAAATCTGTTTGTCACATCAGCCCCCCGCCTCAAAGCAGTCCTTCAAGCCGGAAGCAGCCTTTTCCTGTCCCGCTGAAGGCAGCTTTGGACCATGGCAGCTCCTCCCCGAGGCTTTACCCTCCAATGAGATCACTGTGTCACTTCACTACATATGTGCTGCTTGTAGCAACATACATATCATGAGTTGGTGTCTCTGTTCACTGTCTCGGTGTTGGATGACTCACAGTGTGGCTCTCAGTGCTATTGCTCTCCCACAGATTTGCATGTTGTTTATTTCTTGGTGGCCGCTGTTTTTCTAAATTCTCTTACTCTGCGGCCATTTTTTCAAAGGAAGATGTGTGGACCCCTCCAGAGAACTTAAAATGGATTAGTGTCAAATCCATGGCGTACATTGTGTTTGTACATAGCTTATACCACCTAATGTTAATTCAGTGAAATCTACAACACGCTTTAAAAATGGTCAACTAAACCAACCGAATGATGTACACACAGCCTTACTGTTAAGGATGAGAAACAAAAAAGGTATTGTTAATTGATTAATCCTTTCGGAATGTTTATCCTTGAGAAATTGTGGTTTTCAATCTTCAGCATTTTCTGATTATCTTCAGACTAAAGAACACATAATTAACTAATCAGGAAATTGCGACAGATTATGCGATGATTAAAAATAACCTTGGTTCTTGCATTAGCATATTCAGCCAAATTATGTAAAAATATTTGCCTTAAAGCATTGTTATAGTCACCAGCGATGGATGTACTGTGTAAGAGTAGTGCCCCGCATCATGTATTTGTCCTTGTTTTCTCCTGTGGATCGAGACAAAGTCACACTGGTCATTAACTCCATTGATCTTTCCTCTTTTTTTTTTAAAGCCAAGTAATCATGATTGATTTGCTGCTGGTCAGCTTATTGGCTCATTTGGCGTCTGTGTGGGGTGAACTGTCCGGCTGCTTGTGTTTTTTTTATACTAACATACAAGGTTAGTACACGACCCTGAAATGGCTTGACTACTTTTGACTCTTGACTGGATGTGTATTGCAGTGACACTATTATAAATCCATCCATCAAATGATTGAGCAGTATGAAGAATATCGACTATTACAATATCTTTAACCAAATATCCTCACATTGATATTGGGATAATATTGTAGGGTAAAGGAGACAAAGGAGAAGTAGTCATGTGGATTCTATAGCCAAGATGGTAAATATACATATTTATTAAACAGCTTAGTTGAATAATATATTCTGATTGGTCAATTTGGACAGTTGAGTTTGATAATTACTCAATAACAACACTGCTAAGCACAATAATGACCATTGCTAAGGTGGATCGAGCGAGAGAAGGAAAGAGATTAAGAGACAGAGCGTTGGACATCAGAGAAATGAACAGAAGAAGGCAGACAGGAAGTAAATACTAGGAACACCGTATTGGCTCTGTTATTGTTTAAGGACTTATTAGTAGAAAAGAAAATGTGAACAAACTTGGACATTTACAAACTTCAATCTGTGCTGCCATTCATAATAATTCAATTATATCAGTATTATAATTCAAATGATAAAGTGTGAGTTATTGAGTTATGTTAACATTATTAACTTAAATTAATTAATAAGAAAGTATTTTTCTCTACTTGAAACCAAGCAACCCAGAAAACCTCAACTGAACACCTTCTGCGCCATCTAAAAATATAAACCAAACAAAACGGAGCGCCCTGTGTTGCCGTGTTACCGGAAGCGGCATTCATATTTTTTAAT
The DNA here is from genome assembly GCF_949606895.1 of Notothenia rossii. NCBI lineage: Eukaryota > Metazoa > Chordata > Actinopteri > Perciformes > Nototheniidae > Notothenia > Notothenia rossii. Next base: position 67,862,209 of record NC_136903.1, on the reverse strand, counting down.
AACAGCTCGCCTGACATTCAGAAAAAAGTAGACTACGCTATTCAAAATAAAACAAATACCCCTATTGGTATTGAACAATACTATAATAATAATAATAATCTTAACGAAAATACATACAAAAAATTATTTGTCCGTTTTTATCAGATATTATTATTTTCATTTTAAAATTGACTTTCGTCTCGACATGTACGCCGTGGAACGGACCATTTTTTTCTGTAGCGGAAGCCATACAATAATTTGTAAGCCAAAACAATCATGTTCAGTTCATATTGTGAGTCAAGTAGTTCGCTTATTTAGTATGTGGCCATGATATAATAATATATATCCCTTACATATTTGTTATATTACAAATAATAGAACAACTAGAACATGCTGGTAAATCTAGAAGGTAAGATCACTTTACTGTAGTGCAGGCTTTTAAACCAGGAAAAGAAAACAATTATATTATGATATCCAAAAGTCTAATATCTAGATATCAATATAATATCAACATATATCCTGGTAATTTCACTAGCATAGGGTTGTATTGTAGCATGTTTGAGGAAAGAAATCATGTTTGATTTATCAAGGATTGTTTATCAAGAGAAATCCTCTGCTCAGACATGTCAGGATTGTCAGTGAGTGGTGATATAACACTCGTAGACCTCGCAGTGCAGTGTGAGCCTGCGAGTTTCCCCTCAATTCCTCACTTCTTCTGCTCCTTCTTCCCTTCCTTCATCCCTCATGTGCTCCCTTCAACCTTCCTCTTCGTAGCACTGCCTGATTCATTTCCCCAGTAACAGCCTCAGTTCCCTGTGATTTATATGTTTATGGTCATTACTGATGTTGAGTAATACATTTCCGTTTTCTCCCTCTTCTCCGTCTTCCCCCATCTCTCTTTTGGCAGAGCCCCGGGGTCCTGCGAGGAATATCAATTACTTTGTCCCTGTTTAATCACAGGCTTTCACTGCCTCTCATGGCTCCACTGTTAGGCAGCCAGAAGGACGTTTTGCTTTTGATGTGTCTGTTGTTTTTATTTATCTCTGTCGCATTTTCTATTAACCAGTAAACACCAAAGGCTTAAGTACACCTTTCCATTTAACAATGATGCAATTTGCTGTCATTAGCGATAGATTGTCTTTCCCTAGTGTTAAGTATTGACAGTATTTACTGACACAATCGCAATGCAAGTTAACAGCATATGGTTATCTTTATCACAAAGGCTGTATTCACACTCTAGCCTTTTATACCCAAGTCTGAATGGCTGCTCATTCGCTGCTTTTGTTTTTTCTTGGATGAATGGTTGCATCTATTCCAGGATGTGACCCATATCTGCTACCATATAAACTGTCAAACCAATAAAAGAGCAGCTGTAACAAAAACATCACAATCAGTTTTTCGCTTGTTCCAAACCAATTTCAGTTACAGTGCATGCTCATTTTAGTTTCGATTTTCCAGCCATCTCACCTCAGAAAAAGTTTCATTTCGCTGCTCGTTTCACATTTCTGTGTCTCATTGTCTTCTCTGCTTAAGCTGACTCAGCCCAGCTGCCAAACTGGGGAAAGATTCATACTGACATGATGGCAGCCTTGGTGGAAAGAAAGGAGAAAGGAATGCAGTTTAACAGGCTAAGGGCTAAGTGCCTGGCTCAAGTACAGTACTTTAGTGGGTTTGATGTGTGTTTTTATGAGATGATCTCTATTTTAGTTTCTCTGCACAGATTCTCCCAGCTGTTGAAGCATTTCAGTCATGAGCAGGAGGCTAAAGTGACCCCCCCCAGTTCAAATATTGACAGTTGGTGTTCGGCAGGAGAGACGCGCAGTATCAACAAATGGACAGACGCGCAGTTCCAGCATACTGACTTTTGGACGGGGGGGGGACTCCACTGAGAGCAAAGTCAACCTCCTCATTACTGGCTCCTTGTCAACTGCATCAAAGTAGCTTCCAAGAGTCATTCCTTTGAAAGTTCCTGGTTAGTACCAGCTTTACACTTCCTTATGGGAAACATGCTTTGGTTTTCATTCGGGTGACTTTATGATTCAGCCTACTGCAGTTAGCTTCTCTCTATATTATCCAGCTTCCTCAGCACAGAGCCCTAATGAACCGAAACTCCCTATACAGTACGGCTCTTTTTCTCTTTGAATTTAAATCATCCAACCAGGTAGCAGGTAGCCGCCTGCAGCATTTATCAAAGAGGACTGAGGCACCATCCCTTATGGCAGGATTTCTCCCCTCTTAAGTCAAGTGTATTAAAGTAGCTTGAAAAGGAAGTAGGGGGCAATTGGTTCATTTCCTTACATAAGTAACATCCTGTTTGTAAAGAATAGTTGTATTAATGCAGACTTTGGTTGGGTAAATACAAAGCTACATAAGCCCTGAATCAGTGGAATCAGTGAAATAAAGTGCAGGCATACGGCCAATTTTATGTTTCCCGATGAGGAAAACATGCTGCATAAGGAGCTTATTCCAGAAGCGGCAGAACAACTAGCAAGAGAAATAACGAAGATGCAAGTAGAGCTGTTCTTATCAGTCAGATAACAGAAGATGCTTTTCTTTCTTAAGCTGTGTTTTCACTGAGGAATTTCTCTGCCTCTGATGCAAATATCATCTGGCTTGTAAATTGGGCGCGGTGGTATTATACCAAACTACTTGAAGCTGTCACTGCACCTCCTCAGGACACGGTTTAATGACTGCCTCTTGTCGATGTAGACTCCATGTGGGTTTTTCTCGGCAAGATCTTCTTTTTATAATACACAGAGTTGATTGTGTAGCGTCCATGTAAGTCCCAACACATCATTATGTCTGTGTGTAAGCCTCAAGTAGCTGCAAGTTAGTGAATGTACAAATGTGAAACGTAAAGTTGAATCTTTGGATTTAAATGCCACACACTTAATGAGAAAAATGTAGCAAGAAAGAAATGCTTTCATCCAAGTTTATTTATTTAAAATCTTTCCCCCAGGAGAGGCGCACAGTGACATGGTAATAGAACAAAACTGAAAGAGGAAATAGGCAGAACTGCGTGTTCTGCCGAAATGAAATAGAAGTGACCTTCCATCTCTTGGTGCCGGCTGAATTAACTTTCCCCATCATTCTCACGTATATGATGTGAACGACTTACACACCAGCACAACCCCAAACTCATGTTTATTCATTTCCTTCAGCGAGAGATGTGCTAAATCATTGACCCTCTTTTGATGCCTCGTGCTCCTCATGAGCATGGGAACGACGAGGGTGTATTGATTTTGCCCCCTTCTCATCAGCAGCCAGGCCCTTATTTGGGATGAGGAAATGGTAAATCTCGTACAGTGAGCCCCTGTCGATGCCTGTCCGGATCCTAATCTTCATCAGTTGATGGCTCGCTAATCTCTTCACCATCTACAACTCGTCAGAGGCCGAGGAGGTCCATTTAAAGTATTAAACATCAGGACATTCTTCATCGAAGAAAATAAACGTTTTTTTTTATCCTAATTTGGATATGTTGCAAAAAGAAGCTTTTAAACATGGCTTCAATTCCATTTTGAAATGACATGACTTGATTTACATATCTAAAAAAGGTACCATGACAAATATGAGGGCAGACCTTTTGTAATTACTCTTTTCATTTAGATTAATATCGATGATTTATGAAAGCAGCATTTTGTTTATGTATTCCCTGACCACGTCTTATCCATCTTTTTTGTTTTAGAGTTCATTCAGACTTTGTAGAAAAAAACAAACCCCCCCTTAAATTCCCGCAGTTTTTTTTTTTATTTAGTTTTGTGTCCAAGCAGGACCATTTGTAACATTTCAAGGAACAAATATGGGGACGAAAGTATAATGGACACAGAGGTTTTTCTGACTGAAGTGTGAATTAAACCTTTCACTGCCTGTTCCACTGTGTTGATGCATTGCCTTAGGAGGTCTTTTTAGTCCTTGAGGCATGTGTACAGCATAGTAAAGGCTGTAATGTAAGCGTGTAAAATGTAGCAGACTGATTAATCATCACACCAATAGATGGATGGATATATGACTGAAAGCATGCATTACACAAGCAGGAAGCGACCCTCTCAGTCAAATTGGCCAGATTAACAACCGTGGCTGCTGCTTCCCCAATTATCCAAACTATCCACGTCTCTGACCATTTTTTGACGATACAAAATAATCCGGTTAGCAAATGAACAAAATCTAATCTTGTTTTAAAAAAAGTGAAGAGCACTGAAGGCTCCCATGAGTGTTGACTCTCTTAGTCCTGCAAATAAATCGAGGTACTCTCAATAATCTAGTTATAAACTCCCCCTTGGGGCGCTTGTCATATTATCTGACATGACAAATAGATCTGAGCCCAGGCATCTGGCTCCCACCCTCCTTCTTTCCCACCCTTTTTTGCTCCCTCTAGTCTTTTTTACCGCCTCTTCCTTACCTCACCATCTCTACACCGCTCTCCTTCCCTTCCCCCTCCTCCCCTGTGGGTTCCTTGGAGGTAGCACCGCTGAATGCTGAAGCAGGAGCAGAGATGCACCAGGTGCCTGTGCTCAGAAATTCACGTATGATCGGCCGTGATGGGATGGGTGAATCCGGCCTCAGCTGACAGTCCATCACCTGTCGAGGAACAAGAGACAATATTTGTTTGCCACCCGAAAAAGGGTCCAGCAAAAATCGGGGCAGTGATGGACTAGTTGTCAACATCCCTGTGTGTGTGCGCCACATGTGGGCAAGTGTTTGAGTGTGTGACTGAGGGATGGGAATGACATTGATTGGCAACGATAACATGCACATTGTAGTTTGACCTCCTTCTTTTCCCCTGAGTGTCAAAGTGTCCTTGAGCAAGACACTGAACCCCTAACAGCTGCTGATGCTGCCCCCTTAGTGTGTGTGAATGTTGGCATGTGACGTAAAGCACTCTGAGTGGTCGATAGAGTAGAAAAAGCGCTTTATAAATGCAGTTCTTTAACCATAACTCTGCACTGCTGTGTCCCGCAGACACACTGTCCTGCCTGGTTAGCCCTCTGGCCTCAGGTGCAGCAGCGATATGTGTTCCAGCTCATGGAGGATTAGACTGAGTGCTGTTGTGAGTTAGTGACTGCCAAGCTCTGACTCATCGTGGCATGATCATTTTAAGAGCCGACAGCTAGCAGCAGCAGTAGAGATGGGGGATGTGGTTGAAGAATGAAATCTCCACTTTAATTTTTTCAAGCTTGAAGACGATGCTCGATTTAAAAAAAAAAAGTTTAACATTGAATATTTTTTTGTTTTTTATATGTCAGCAAGAATAATTAAAGTCCTGCAACACCTGCAAGGCTGTCGTCAGGATGTATATTCCAAAAATACCTACTCAGCCACAGACCATTACCATTATACTGTAGGCTTTAACTTTATAAAGCACAGTTAGAGCACATAAAGCGCAACACTTCTGCACACCATTCGTCTTCTTGTGCTCCTTGACGTTATTAGCTGCAGATAGCTGCTAGCCCGTGTTAGCTAACAGGCTTATAGAAGTCAAATCTTCACCAGGTTCACTTCAGTCCCAAGGCTACTGCTGTAGATGTTTCTGTTCTTTCTGAATATATAGATAATGGTCACTGGAGTGCATTTTAAAGTGCTTTTCAACGTCGAAGGACAAAGCGTTTTGCAATTAGTTTCTCATTCACCCATCCACATACACACTGGGTTCGTGGAGAACATTTTGCCTTGTGGAAAGCAGGAGGGTTCTCTACCAAACCCTGCCATAATGAATAATTAATTTTAATACAAGATAGCCAGAACAAGCCCTGGTTTTTAGCCCCCAGCTATCGTCTATTTCTTTGTTTGTTTTTAAAATGTTTGTATGTTGTATAATCATCAAAGTTATATAATACATTTAATTTCCAGAAAATGTTGCAACAAAGTTTTCTGAATAATTGTTGTGTATAAAGCTGTGCAGGATTAAAATGTTGAAGAAGAAATCGCAAGGGTGTTAACCTCCTACCAATACTACTACTACTATTACTAATACTACTACTACTACTACTACTGCACTTTTTTTTTTTTTTTTAAGCTCCAGTCAGTGTAACCACTTCAATCAAATCTGAGAAACTAGTGGTGTGTGTGGTGTGTGATCAGGAGAGTTGAGTCACAATCAATGCTGAATTTCGAGCTACTCAAGTCTTATTAAAGAGCAGTGCATAATGAATGTCAATTGTTCTAATTTAAAATTGCCCACTGAAATCAGAGTGCTTCAGATAAACCCAGAAACATTTAAAATGGCAAAAGGACCAAAACAGCGAATGGTCATGATTGTCACGTAATGTCTGTGCATTATTTGCATGAGTTTCAGACATAAAATAATGACAAGACACAGGCAAAATGTCTGAGCCAGAGAAAAGACCCAGCCTCAGCATGTCCAAGCATTATAATACGCACACGAAATGACTGCAAAAATAAGCCTTATTGTCTATTTGAAGGGTTTAGACTGGCTGAATGCTTGCATATTAAGGGAACTAGCTTCTCATTTATTGGTATGTATGAAATGATGCAGATGGAGGTCCTGAAAGCAGACTGAGTAATCACTGATATTAGTGTTGAGATCCCCGAGCTGTGTGACTCCCGGCCTGCCCTTATGAATTGGCTTTAGGAAAATGCCACAGAGTGACATATTTAAACCATTCAACTTGATAACTGTGTCCCTCTCGGCTGCTGTGTTAAAAGGCTGCCTGCTGCCACACTGGTACTCATCGTATCAAGAGAGAAAGAGAGAGGGAAAGGCGGGGATAAAATGTAAGAGATAAAGTCAAACGGATAGAAGGCTGATTTAAAACAGGTGAGAGAGAGGAGACCTCACTGTGGTGGTAATGGGTTGGGCAGAGTGATGATCACATTCAGTGAGGGCCCCGTGCCGCTGTGTTATGCAGCAGGACTGACAGCCAATCAAAAATCCTCCATTGTTGCCCTCTGACCCTGCCCTGTTCTCCTTTGACATGTCAATCAGAGAGAGAGAGAGGAAGAGGCTCTGCAGTCTCTGACTCTGATCCATACAGCCAATTATATAGATTCCATTGATTTTAAAAAGCGGTCATATGATATCTCAATTGATTGTATCTTTCTTCTGCTATAAATCCCATCTGGCATCCATGTGCAGCTTCAATGCCTCACTAATTTCACCTACCTTCACAACATCACCCTGTTTCGGTGTAGGCTTTGGTTTTATTTTTGGCACTTAAAGCCCTTGGCTTCCAGCTGCATATCATCATTCGATTTGAAGCGAGTCATAAATATCAGCAGCTTGAGATTAATGTCGTGCACGTGGCTTGCTCTCTTATAAAATACGTGTCCTAAACTTCAGTCTGCAGCACAATGAAATCCCTCTCTGTCTCACTGCACCTCGGTTTTCCTGTGTCATCTGCAGTTGGTCACATTTTTGCATTGTCAGTGCCGGCCCCAGGCCAAAGCACCGCAGCGGGTGAAGGTGGGCAGAAACCTGGAGAAGTAAATAGCCCTCCTCTGTGGGAGAGATCTTTCTTTGAAGGCCTTAGTTGGCAGTGGCAGTATGTCGAAAGCGAGATCTGCTCTGCAGTGTTAAACAGCCGGTGACATGAACCAGCTGCTTGAGGGAGCAGTTTCTACCCGACTGCTGTTGGCTTTTATAAATGAACCAGCCACATTTTGTTTGACATTATGCTTGCTATTGACCATGCAATGAGTAATTCTTAGCAGTAATGAGCCATTCTCTGTTTGTTCCCAAGAATGTTTTCTGGGATTTAAACCTTTTAGGAGATAATGGTTTCAAGTGGATAGGAAATGGACAAATTGGTAGAGAGTAGGAGTAAAGCTGTGTGAATCTGGTGACGTGATGCGACACAATGCCACACATACTGAGGGATTCTTATGTCTTGTTTTAGTCTAGTGAAACAAACCATGGTTGATGTTTGTAAATCTGCATCTTCTCTAGTGGTTAATAGATGCTGCTTCCAACCAATCTGACTAAGGAGTTTTAAAGGTGCTGTTTCATACGCTGGCTGACAGGGGCAAACACGTTATAACGGCAATAAACAAAACGCTGCAAATAAAAAAAGGCTGCTAGAAGCTCAAATCACAACGGAAACTGAGCGACTAAAGGTGAGGCACACAGCTGGGACCACAGTACCTGTTTACATTCAGGAATTTTAAAGTTGATCAACTGTCAAGTTACCTAAAACGTAAGGCTTATTGGATTATTTTAACAATGTGATCAACTGATTAGCTCCGATATTACTGCATTACATTACATTACATTGCATTTAACTGACGCTTTTATCCAAAGCGACTTACAATAAGTGCGTTCGACCAATAAAATAAAAACTTGAAGAAAACAGAATCATAGAACTAAAACTTTTCAAGTACTCAACTGGCTTTAGATAAGCCAGTCCTTTATTAGTATATAAGTGCTTTGTTAATAATTCTATCGCTCGAAGTGGAGTCGAAAGAGATGAGTTTTCAGTCTGCGCCGGAAGATGTGTAGGCTTTCTGCTGTCCTGATTTCAATGGGGAGCTCATTCCACCACTGCAGGTCTGCTATAAGCTAGCTAGCTAACATAGCTGACCTAGTAATTTCAAATATACTGACAAAGTGAACAGTTATTTCAAACTGTTATGAAACAGACTAACTCTGCGAGAGTGACAAACATGTGATAATCAATTAACCCTATAAGTATTATTTCAAGACAAGGCACTATTTGCAGCCTTTTCTGCACGGACGTAACTAGCAATGTAACCTTGGGCTTGAGGAACTTGTGATTTTCAACTATTTTCTGACAGCCAAGTTTCTAAAACCAAATCACACAACGGCCAGAAAAGAAGCTCTTCACCACTATTCCTCTGATGAAAGTGCACTAGCCTGTCATCATTCCCATCACTGAATCTGATTACACAAGGTCAGGATTAAAGGAGGCGGTCTGATACCACCATGTTTGTCTTATACCTCATTCACACCAACGCAACTCCGGTTCAAACTCCGTGCTAGAGCTTTTCAGGTTCAGAACCGGTTCTTCGGTTTAGCTCCGGCTCTTTTCACACTGCCCAGAGTCCGACTGGTGCTGCGTCATTGCGTCATCGTTTGCGTCATGACGTAACCGTTTGCGTGCCTGCTTCATAAAGCCAAACCGCGTGGAAACCCCTCACAGCTGACACCGACAACAACAAAAATGGCCGATTGTGCTCCAGCTTTCTCTGTACCTCTTCAGAAGACCAGATTCCCAGTAGGTAGCTGGTCTCTTCAGTGGACCACTGCTGCTTGTTAAGTTTTTCCATCGTTGTGTACAAACTGGCTTATTGTTTTTGTTGTTGTTCAGGAGTTGATCCCGCCCCTGCCCCTGCCCCTGCCTTGACGTAAGCGTGACGTACAGTATGTGGTGCTTTTGCTCTGGCCGGACAATTTTTGGTGCTCGAAACGAACCGGATTCCGGAGCTAAGAGGCTGCTCCGCTGCGGTGTGAAGAGGAAAACCCGGTGCTTTTCAAGCTCCAGCTCCGAACCGGCCCTGAAACACCGTTGGTGTGAATGAGGTATTAATGTTTCTTTGTGCGTGAGCAGCTATACTTTAAACCTCTCAGTTCGTGATTTAACTGTATGTCATTTCAACAGTATGAAAAAGCAGCCTTATGTGAGGTGCTGCGTATAGCGACAGTATACCCTAGGCCTAGATTAATGAATATTATGGAAAAAGGTGTAGAAATTGACACCATTGATTGTCTTACTTTTTCTTCCCTTATTTCAAAATATAATTTGACACCAATCTTTCTTGAGCTTGTCACACTCCCTACTGATTGATATTTTGTTCTTTTTCAGTGATATTTGTGTATCTCTGCCAACAGGAAGAAAGCCTGGCGATTTCTTGTTGGCAGGAAACACCAAAACTATTCAAAATGATATCTTTGTCTCAACCCAATGATTTGTCAGTTCTAGGCATTTTGTAGTCATGAATGTATGTCCACCAACATAAAGAGCTGTCCTCCTGAGACTAGTGTGTTAAAACCTTTTCTTTAAAACACATCTCTCGTATATCGGCATGTATTTCCAAGCAAACCCTCTGTCTGCTCTGTATTATCACACAACTGTCTTCCTTATTACCAAACATATCGTAGGACAGGTCATGAAGATCTCTATCACCTCGGCACTGCTTTAAATGAGAAATGTGTTTTTCGGGGCCACAGCAACTCACTTACAAAATAGTTCATTGTTCTCTCCGTATTATTCCCTCCCAGCAGGGGAGCTTCTGCGTATAACGCTCTGTGTAGTGTATCAGATAACCGTGGTCCCTGTCGAAAGGTGAGGACACAATATTGTGTTTTGGAGAACAGCATCATTGCCTTTGGCCTCTGCCTCATTCTACCACAGTGTCTTCCGGGAACAGACTGAGCTCACTGCCTGTTTACTTGTTCTTCATCCATATCCAGAGTTCACTGAATAACACAGTATAATAAGAATATTGTTGAACAGCACCTTTGAGCAAGTAATATCATTACCTTGTGTCACCTCTTTTTTGTGATTTTGTTATTTTGTCATCTTGACTGTCCTGCTCTCACTTTCACTTCTTGAGTCAAATCCAATTTATGAGGTAGATAAAAGATGCGAAATCATCAAGTGTGTGTGTGTGTGTGTGTGTGTGTGTGTGTGTGTGTGTGTGTGTGTGTGTGTGTGTGTGTGTGTGTGTGTGTGTGTGTGTGTGTGTGTGTGTGTGTGTGTGTGTGTGTGCGTGCGTGCGTGCGTGCAATAAGAAACAGACGTGTCCGTGTTTTCGCTCTTTTTTACATGAGTGTGTCCGTTTGTCCGTAGGTGTGTGTGCATGTGTGACTATATGCATGTTCTGAGTAATGGGCTTTGTGCATCCTCTATCGCTGACGGCCAAGATGTATCCATGGCAACGGCAGGTCGATCCTAGCTGTAAGCGGAGCTGGTGAGAGGGACTTGAAAGGGAGCGTTAAACCCTCTCCTCTCATCTGCCCTGCGCTCCTCTCGCTCCGACCATGGCGAAATACGTGGCCTTGCTGAAATCCCGTCTCCAGGGGAGAGCTCTGGAGCCGCCACATCACAACACTGCAACCTTGACCTGCATGGACCCTCCAAACATTGTCCTATGTTCGGTTTTCTAAGTGAGTTCAGGGTTCATATTTGGAGAGGATTAGGCCCCTGTCCCACTGTCCCGAAATTGACACCCGATGGACACACGAATATGGAATTGTGAACGAAGATGGCCCCGAACCACACATGAAGGAAACATGTACATACATTTAAGACATACAACTGCAACGAAAGGAACAAAACAATTATGTTAAAGTACTATACTGTACTGATATTTTCAGACTTTGTTCTTTACTTTCTCTATCTTTATATGTAGAAGATATTAAGTTTTCTCCGTCATGTTGTTTCCATAGCAACAACAACTTCCTGTCAACTCGCCTTCAAAATAAAAGCATCTAAATAAAACAGGAAGCTAACCTAAATTACATTTAAGACATACAACTGCAACGAAAGTAACAAAAACAATGTAATATCCTTTCAGTTTCACAGAACACAAATTGGGCTATTTACATAATATGTTTACATGATTTTGTTGTGCAATAAAGCAACCAGATGGACACACGATAAAGGAAATGTTCAAATTCGGATCTGATCATAACAACATCGGGCCATTCGTGAGGGCATCTTAAGCCATCGTATGACCGCCGGTGGAGTTTCTCAGGCTCCGGCAGCAACTTCGCGAGCGGTCGTAAAATCTTTGGCTTGCCAAAAAATTGCCGAAGGGCCTTGGGAAGGTTCATTTCGTGTTGAATTTGTGTGTGGATTTTGCCCTTCGTAAGGCACTCGTGAGGGCATCTTTTCAAATCGTGTCATATTCGTCAGATTTGTTGGCATGCCAAAGATTTTTGGGATTTTGCCACCGCTCACGAAGTTGCTGCCGGAGCCTGAAAAACTCCACCGGCGGTCATACGATGGCTCACGAATGGCCCGATTTTGTTACGATCAGAGCCGAATTTGAACATTTCCTTTGTCGTGTGTCCATCGGTTGTCAATTTTCGGGTGGAGTTTCTCAGGCTCCGGCAGCAACTTCGTGAGCGGCAACTTCGTAAGGCACTCGTGAGAGCCTCATGTCAAATCGTGAGGGCATCTTGTTATTATCGGTGCCATCGGGCATTCGCCCTCACTCTGATCGGGGTGAATGCCCGATGGCACCGATGATAACAAGATGCTCTCACGATGGCCTTACGAAGGGCAAAATTGACACACGAATTCAACACGAAAATGAACCTTCGCAAGGTCCTTCGACACATTTTTTGGCATGCCAAAGATTTTGCCACC